>NW_027271191.1:0-402500 GCF_040938485.1 Diadema antillarum
CTTGTATAGTGCCATGTGCAATCCAGTCTTTTTTAATTGAAGGAAGTTTGATTGATTGTAAGCTTATGACGGCAGCAGCACAAAACAGGAAGTAGTGTAATGAATATTGACACACTCCTTTGATCCATCCTCCCTCTGCCTACCCGCGCCCGGCGCCCCGCTCCGCTACCCCGCGGGCCCGCATGATATCTGCACAACCCGCGCGCGGTAACCATCTACTTGATTTGCCGTAAGCGTGAATCGAATAGCCCTGAGCAGTAACACAAGGTCAAATGCAAGGGGCATAAATGATTCACAAAAAAACTGTAGGATGAACAGAAACCACAGATAATTGTCAGAAATGTCCTAAATGATGTCAAAAAGACTATCACATTTCACAGAAAATTGCAACTTAAAATATGAAAAAGTCAAGAAAATGTGTTGAAATCTGATGCTAATTACGATCCTGTCTGTGTGTCCCATGGGACCGACTCATGCATGATAGCGACACATGGTTGAAATATCGAGCATTGTGAAGTGAATGTCCAGCTAGGAACGTTCTGATTTTTTGTGAGAGATTGTGTATGTGTTGCTCCTTTGGATTTTAGTTTTAATATGTTTGATAACCACTCTGAACTTTTTTTAATGACGTCAGATATTGAGTCATCATCTTCCGATAGTGAGTAGTTTCGAACGGAGACCGAATCGAAGTATTTTTAATGTAAATGCTGAAGTGAGCCCTCTCTCGACGGATTGCACAATGGCCGCGCTCTACATACGGTGATGAAGCGCCTATGACGACCCCACATACGTGATGCAGAGGAAACAAAAACCCAGCTTTAGTGCTTCAAAATAGTTCGAAAATGTGAGTTAGGGATAGAAATAGCCAATGTAAAATGTAAAATTGTTAATCAATACAATTAATATTAATTAAATATACAAAATGTGAACAATAGTTACATTAATATTGGTTCTAGAATAAACCATCTACAGTCATGGTTTATTTAAAAAAATAGTGATATCTCCCTATATTTTAGGCTTTATTGTAAATTTTTTATATGGTAGGATGTTTTGTGATAAAACTGACCTACACATATGCATCAAATGTGATAACTCGAAAATTTTATAAATCACTGCTCCCAAAGGTAAACAGCACCTTTAAGGTATTCAAAGAAAAACACCAAAGCCAGAGTTGATTAATACTTCATCGAGACAGAAGTAATCTGGCATGCTCACCTGAGTTTCTCCAGCTCGCTGTCGATGCCTGCTATCATGGCGGCCCCCTGCTCACTGGAGTGGAGCAGCACTTGGCAGTTCTCGTTCTGTCCTCGCAGCTCCTGGAGCCGCTGCCCCTTCTGGTTCTTGGCCTCCTTGCGCGAGGCCAGGACGCTGTGCATCCGCGAGATGTCGGCCTTCATCCGCTCAGGCGACTGGACCACCTGGGCCTGAAGCTTCCTCACTGATTCCTGCTTGTCGAGAATCGACAGCTTGTGTTTTTCCTGGCAAAGTGGGGTCAATGGAACTGAATCATTAAATTGAATTGACTTTCCACAATCATTGCGATACATTCAAATCAACAACAACAAAAAAATGGTGATAAAAAAAAGACCAAAACAATACACATAATGATAAGTGGATAGATCACTGAAAAGTATAGACAGCGATAATTTGTAAGATGGTAATTCAGGAATGACTCAGCAGATAATTTTGTAAGGTAGGAAAAAAAAACAAACAAACAAACAAACAAACCAGACACAAAAATGGTATGACTGTTATGGATTACACTGTAAAGAGTAATTGTGACTTTATCATTCTTTAAAAGTTCTTAACGCTAACGTAAGCAAAATTAAGATATATATTACATCAATAGGCTATGAATACATGAAAAAAAATCTAAAAAACCTAATTACACTTATGTTCCTTTCATAAGTCCTCAATCTTCTGTTAAGTCTTCATGATTTTACTACTGATGAAAAAAAAAAAATGGTTGCTTTGAAAGTATTTTCTTACCTGACACGATCATTAACAGAACAGAATACCTATAACTAGTCCTTTAAATTCAAGACAATGAATGCCTTTGCAATAGTCTTTCGGACACATTTTGCATTTCATTTGAATTTCACATTACACACATGTGCATTGCTGAAAATAAACTAAATTGCACACGGCAGACATCACAGAAAAATAAACTCATTTGATGTAACTAGAAATTGTGTAATGCTATAAAGCTTCTTCAAATCATTTGAGATTACTTGCAAGGAAATTTAATATTGCTTTTCATGGCCCATATCACAGGGCAATGTGCAATACGCAATTTGCCTCTTAATAACTGCAGTTCAATAAGAATAGCAAAGCAATGTAGCTGTTGAAGCATACATGTCCAGTCATCACAGCAGTGGACGTTAAAAGAGGTTCTTGTCTGGTCAGTGAATAGATCAGGGTGAGAGGAGGGGGTTTATGAAGCCACTCACCAGGAGAGCGACCTTCTCTGCCAGGGCAGCCTTGAGCCTGGTCAGTTCCCTCTGGATGGACGCCTGCTCCTGCTGCTGTGGCATCATCTTGCCGTCCAGCTCGTCAATGATGCCCAGGAGCTAAGAGTCGGACAGAGACAGGTCAGTCAAGTATTCAACATTTACAAGCGATATCTCACTATGGGAAGCTAAATTGCCAAAGTGTTGTAAAGATTAGGTAAGGAACTGTACATCATGTGTTATTTAGTATGTGTTGTTGTTGTTGTTTTTTTTTTTTTGGGGGGGGGGGAATTTGATAATTTGAAATGATATTTTCATCGTTCAGTATGGAGGATTAGAAACCTGCAAGGGCTAAAGAATTTATGTTTTATCCTTCAAAGGGGACAAAACTACCTAGAAGCAGACATCGCTACAGAAATGATAACAATGCACATGGCTATGTGTGCATTGTATGTAATTGTACTTTGTAAATAAATGAGCCTTCAAAACTGGCATAGATGCTTCAGTAGCTCTGATTGTACTGCTACAATTATTTGACAGCCTCCAGCTTAAAGGAAAAAGAAAGCATGGCTGAATGACAGAATCCACACATTGTCTGAGATTTAAATGAATAATAGTCCTATGTATTTGACTTGTACCTCACTGAAGGAATGGGGTAAATGATTACACAGTGTAATATACTAGCATGCAAACTAACCCAAGTCTGATTACCTGATTGACTTTCACCTCCTCCTCTGCCCGTGTCATCTTCATCAAATTGATCTTCTCCTTCAGTTCGTTGATTTTCTCCTTCAGCTGATTTCGCTCTGCAATGGACCCTTGCTGTAATGTGAGAAATATTATGCATCATGTCAGAGCAGAAGATAGGTAAAGTTCTGACAGACCCCAAAGTATGTGTGAATTCAGAAAGGAAAGTATGGTTAGGTTTCCCATATCAGTGGCACACCTCTATGCATCATGGAAAATATAAAAAGTTGGCGATGCATTTTCAGTAGAATGGGTACAAGAAAATATTGGCAGTGGAAAATCAAGCCTGATGTATGTAAACCCTGTCTTACCATGTGCAAAGTCAGGTGCAACATTTAGAAACACATGGGTATTGAATGAACATAATATATTCAGTGATATATATCCCAAATTCTGTGAATACAACAGACAAAAAATGATAATGAACTCGAAACTTGAATCTTCGATCCTAACAAAAACAACGGCAAAACCATTGTCACCTAGTCATGTTACGGATTAGAAATGCAAGTTGACTTTGTAAGAAGGGACATACAATTTCCTGACGAATATTGTTGTATGCCTCCTCTCTCTCCACGCTGAACCTCCAGAAGTTGATCAAGGCACTCACAAAGCGTCTTGTCCTCTTGGGCTCTGCATAAGACATGAAATGGGCCAGAGCAGCATTAGAAAAATAACTACTATACAACATCACTCAGTAAAATCCCAATCATTCTCATTGTATTTCACACTCCCCAGTCAAGTGTGTATGTTCCTTTCTACTTGTAAATGAGAATAAACACAATAGTAAAGGACTACAAAACTTCTGCATCTAAAAAAAAAAAGCAACCAAAAGATTAAAAAATACATATTAATTACACCACAAAAGAACTTGTTGGATGATAATTATATCAAAAAGGAAAAAGGATGCCCTTACAAGAAAGAAGAAACAGACAAACAAACTCTGTTTAAACTACCATGGCATCTAAATTTTACCTAAACGCTACTGGTGGAATAATCCATTTTGGTCATGCAAGCATGCATGGTCAAATTTTGGGTTTACTACACATACTTTAACCAGAAGAAAAGATTCTTGTTATGCAAAAATGTTATTAACAATGTTGGAACCTTTATTGACTTACTTGGATTGAGAAGATCAGTCAGTTTAAAGTCTGTCACTTGACACGCTACCATTAACCGTTGCCTGTATGATACAAATAGGAGACAAAAATAATTGATGTTGAAAATGCAATAAGACCAGTGACTGAAAGTGAAAAGAATAATTTTTTGAATTTTGCTTAAGAAAAATACAATTTTTCATTTTATGATTGACTTGTATTGCTGATCTTTTTTTTTTTTCTTTGCACTCCTTTCATGTCAACCTTGAAGTACACTGAAAACTTTGTTTATACATTATCTTTCAACCTCAGGAATAATTTGATTCAGAAGATATGTTGTATTTTGTCTAATTTTGAGGAAAAAGGGTAACCTAGTTAAGATTTGTGTACCAGTGAAAGGGACATCAGTGATGGGATGACATCATCCATGACCTCATCAAATTTGCAAAGATATAGTAGCTGATATTCCTTTGTGGTGAAAGGTGAAATTCTCATTTTGGTAACCTGAGGCTTCCTTCATGGATAACTTTCACAGTTTTGTTTGCTTGATTTGATTCTATTTATCAAGAAGTCCACTTTAACCAGGGACAAATTTCCTACTGTTACATGCAATCTCCGGGACTGCTACTCACATGGCAATAGCGAGGTTCATGATGGGAAAAATGCCGTCGTAGAGCTCTGGGTGCATGACAACCTGGGATGCCGTCCACTGCGGCTGGTTGATTCTGTCCAGCTGTGTGTTGACAATGGTCTCCAGGAAGGCAGCATACAGATTCTGTATTCTGGTTGGCTGGTTATCGGTCATGGTAAATGATAGGAACACTAGTAGCAACAACATGTCCTTGTAATCCTTGCGGTCATCTTGGGATACCACAGAAAAGTGAACTCAAACACATGCACATCTTCTTCCTAGCACCGTATTTTTTTTTTTTCAAGAAATGATATACAGCCTAGTGTATGCATCTTTTTTTTTCCATTTCAGAAGTAAGCTGGGTAAAAGTATTCTGTTCCACTATAGAAAAAAAAGAAGAAGATGATACAGTGCACTCCAATTCTAATGAACACAGACAAAACAAAATAATCTTTACAATGAAGTAGAAATTCAGGTCCCAAAATTACCATCTATACATTTTCATGTAATTTACTGCTATAACAAAATTTTGATATGACAAAAGAAAACTGCAGGTCTCGAAGACTTCATTATAATGGGAGGGCAATGTATTGTAGAAATGGACCAGACATAATCCCTAGGCCAACGCCACACACTGGCACTGGTCCGACGGTCCCTGAACAGTAAAAATCACTGTTGGACCAGTAACTTTTTCAAGAAAGGACTTCAGTAAAAGATGGAAAAACTGGGTACCTACTGGTCCGACAGATAGGTCGCACCAGGGTGAGTGTGCAGCCCTGACTAGGCTGATGTCCAGTAAGCCTGAAAACAGCACCTTCTCCCACCAATTTCTTTTGATGGAATGCATGCTTTTTCAGTGCACATTAAAGAAAAATACTACAAATGTATGTCTTTGTCATTTACCATCAAAGCTGTCAAGTCATATTTGATTATAAATTACTCAAAGCTAACTTGAAAACATTACCAAATTTACCGGAATTTCATCACTACTGTGTTCTGTCTAATTAGAAAGATTGAATTCCACTATGCCACATTTACAGAGTATACTGTATCCATCTAACTAATGGCTGTGAATTCAAATTCAAAGACTAACCTGAGGACTCTTGAAATCTTCATCAGAAAACGATTCTCCCATAATGTCATGGAGACATGCCACCAGCTCAGCTGAACTGAGCACGGGAAAGAGATATGCTGCCATGATGATGATGGTCTCACTTTAATCATTCAAGGGCCTGAATCGGAATAAGAGCATCAAGAAATTAGATGCACGCAATCAAATGTTTCAAGTGAGTATTAAATACAGTTTCAAACTGAAAAAAAAAATTATGCAATTCTACCCTTTTTCATTTATGTTTGAGATGAACATGTGCAGTCAAAAGTTGTACATCTGATTTGTTAACAAAGGCAAAGCAATGTATTCATGTGTTGACCGGTTATACACGTGCAGAGACTCCAACCCCAAGCACCTTCTGATCTGGAGATTCTCCCGCCTGAAACCCCTAGCAAACGGGAGACTCCAAGTTGATGTGTGCGAAACGCGAAGTTCCTAGGGTTCTAGACGTTCTCTGGTGCTATCTAAGGCTTATTTTTCCAACATACGATAGCAATAAGGAAGAAATCCCTTCCACCGGGAGACACAGAGCCAGGGCGGGAGAAATAAAATCTCTAGCGGGAGAACGGGAGATTTTGCAAAAATGGGCTTTCGGCGGGAGATCTCCCTGTCGAAAACGGGAGAGTTGGAGTCTCTGCACGTGTGAGAGAGAGTGGGTGTATACTTAATTGTTAGATATGCCACCTGTAATGAAAGTTAGTTTGACTTTGAGTGACTAAAAGCACGAAATATAACGTTGGAGGAACAGGACAGGGAGAGTTTGAGCAAATTCCAGTGAAAACTGAGAAAGTTACGATTTTTTTTTTTTTTTGGAAGTTGTGATCAATCAAACATAAATTTGCAAAGATTGAGATGTCATACATGAGCGCACCCCATTTGCTCTGCAATTTACTTTCAAATAGGAAATTTGCCTTTTCCTGTCAAGTGAAAAAAAAAGTAGATTTCCCACAGCACAGTACGTGCCTCCAAGAATAATTAAATTAGAAATATTATTCTGTACAAATACAAGTTACAACCCTCGCCTCACATGCAAAATTCTGCTATACGCCATACCAGCATCAACAACAAGACAGAATTAATTTTACTGCACAGATAGTGGATCCGATCCGTGGACTGGGGTGGTAGAAGAAGAATCCGCAGTAAATTAATTTAATGTGGGTTCTATATTTAAAGTAAACTAGACCCTAGACATCCACAAATCACCACGGCCATGCCCACAGGGGGTGGGGTGTGTCATGTGTTATGCGTATTTACTATAGATACACAGCCCAGTCGCTGTATAAATAGAAGCTTCGCACGACGTTTGCATCATATTATCAATTCCCATCATGAAATCTCATGTCTGGGACTGTAACAACGTTCTCGTAGGGTCTAGACTACTATTAACATGCACCGCAGGTTACAGAATAATGCCATCAAAAAATACCGATACCGACATCAAGGAGAAGCATAAAGCTTGATTACGGACTAAAAGTAGTTACAGAATTAAATTCAACCAAAAATGCGACTAAAAATCGAATTACTAACCTTCGCAAACACTGGCAAAACGTTTTGTTTTCAGTCGCGGTAGCCGATGTAACGCTTCATGTCAAATTCATATTCAGCGCCGAAATTGCGAAATGCGCATGCGCGGTCATGGTCTCTCTATATCTAGCTAGCTAGCTCACAGAACTCTTGGTGAGCTAGCTAGCTAGCTAGCTGCGCTCTGTGTACGTGCGAGCTCACTTTTTCTCGATCATCGTGATGTGCATAGGCCCATGGTACATGTATCAAATTTAGTTCAATGTATTGATTCGTGTGAATGAGATTTTTTTTTAAAGGTAATGTCTGGAAAAGAGCATTTTGAAGTTAAATTATATTCTAAGGAGCATGGAGGAGCATCATAAGTTTTTGAACAACTTAGAGCCAAATGGTGCCTGTTGTAATCTTCATAATATTTTTCTGTCATTCATGCAGTCCCCTCTGGGTGGAAAAGGCAAATTGAAAAAAAACAAAACAAACAAACAAGAAACAAAACAGTGACTGATAATGAAATAAAGATGCAATAGCTAATTTGTTAAAAATCACCAAAAGTATGTTGATATATGAATAAAAAACTAAGGGCAAAGATATTTCAACCACCTAAATCTGAATATGGGTAGAAATATCTAATTAAAGTTTAGACTAGTGAAAAATATACAGTATTCCCTATAAATCTTCTCTGATAACAAGACTGTTATTCTCACTTTCAAATCTTACATGGAATTGCCAGGATTAATAAAGTACTTTTTACTATGGGCATCCCTGACAATTCATATATAGAAACAATTTCTCGTTTGTTTTGGGAATGTAATGTTACATGGATGTTTTTTTTTCCTCATAAACACGAAATTATATTATAGAATATGATTAAAATTACTAAAAGTATGTTCATATATGGCTCCATAGAAAATAAGAAATGGCACATTGTCCTTTTTTTGTGTGTGTGTGTTCTTTTTTTTTTTTTTGGTAAGCAAAATATTTCATATTTTCTGCCATAACAACAAAATTACACTCTTCCTCAATTTGTCAATTACAAAATCACACACACACACAAAAAAAAGATGGACGAATACATGTCAGGAAAAACCTGAAGGTTTTTTTTTTTTTTAATCCCATTTATCAGCTGAAATCTAATTCAAATCTAAAGCATTTGTGATTATCAGTCATCTTGTATGTTTTGTGCTATATCATGTAGAATGGCTTCTATTTGTGTCTGAATATTTTTGTTTGAATAAAATTTCCCTCTGAAAAAAAACAAAAAGAAAACAAAACAAACAACAACAACAAATTACCCCCCCCCCCCAAAAAAAAAAAAAAAAAAAAAAAAAAAAAAAAAAAAAAAAGGAATATTGGCTGGCCAGGGCCCTACTTGAAGATTGGCGGCCATGGTGTATGTGTAGTGGACTTCTGTTGAAGCTACCTATACAGGGGTGGATCCAGGAATTCCGTAAAGGGGAGGTGCCTTTGCAAAATTAGAGGGGATGCACGCACCCCTCCCACACTTTTTTCTTTTTATTTCTTTTGTTTTAACCAAAAATTAAGAGGGGAGCATGACATCCTCTGGATCCGCCGCTGCTATATAAATTACAATATCTTTATTTCCATCAAGGTGTGACAATGAAGTCTGTTCAATTTTTCTTATTATTCATGTGAATCACATTGCAATAAATATCATGCATGTGGCAACATCATTTCTCAGATTGTGTTGATATAGTTGTGATAATGTATCCAACTTTGTCAATCTACCACAAACTTGTGAATTAAATTGCCTAAGGGTGAATCAACTGCATTCTGATTTCTCCCGCATGCATATTTGAGGAATCAGCCGAGCTCTAAACCCCTCTACTCTCAACCTTGTGTGCAGTGTTAAACTGGTATTTACCGGTACACTGTATTACATTTAGGTACATGATACCTAAAATTCGTAAGCTATGCTGTACAAAGATGAATTCAGAACACAACACGCAATCAGCAAATTGACATAAAATGGGTCTGCTCTTTTGTTCATGTTGATAGTGCAGCTGATTAAGAGTTCAAAATTTACATTTGGAAAGAGCAAGGAATAATTTTCACTACACTTTGTCTTGAACATCCTGCTTGTTTTGTCTAGTGTAGTTCAATTTTGTTATGGTGAAGGTGTATCTCTTTTGGAACAAGCTGAATATCTAGGTGTCAAAGCCTTTATTTCTATTCCAAGCTACTAGTATTCCACTTTCATGGAGGTGTGTACTGTAGCTGTTATTTTTGTTACACACTTAAGTATCTTTGCACTCAATTTATAGTATTAACAATACATAGTACAGGTTACCTTATCAAAATGTATTGCTAAATGCCAAGGCACTGGACACCCTCCACAGCCAAAGGGTAGAAAGTACAAGTACAAAGAATACTATTATTTTTTCTCTTTCAATCTCCTCCGCCGCCCCGCCCCCTTTCTTCTCTCTTTTTCTCATGAAGCAGACATGCTACGAGTGATGTACTGAAATAAAACACTGGGTATTCATGTTCTGCAACAAATGCATGCATCATACATGTAATTGCAAAAATTTTGGCTACAATTAGTAAACTTTCAAATTCAGCAACAACTCAAGTACATGTTCAAATACACGTGTAATAGGAAACTGAAGGAAAAATGATAAGACAAAGATACAGTCAAATGAAAGGCCAGATTTCATACAAATATGTCAATGAACATACTCATTTATTATACTAGCAAGTCCACAACAGGAAAAAGAGCTCCTGCCCAAGTTTCCACCCAAAGTGGAACAGTTCACTCCTTCAATTCAACTTCCACTCTTTAACAGAACAAGGAATATGTGATCCCAACATCAACTGTAAAAAGATGTGCAAATCTATAGGATAGAGGTATCTGGATGATTTAAATAAATTCATTTTATGTACAATGCAAGTGTGCTTCAAGGGGGTAAAAATGCTGGTAAGTTGGAAATCCCTGCATCAGAGTGTGTGCAAGAACTTGATTTTGTCATCAACAGATATGTTTTCCATTGACAGAATAATAACACATTGCATTTGTCATCCATTTACCTCTTCTAGCACAATATCAGCAAACATTTCACCTTCCAACAAAATGTCAAGCTTAATTTACTGTATGGGGTGAGTGTCTGTTATGTCATAATCAAAGTCAGTTATTCCTACTTCTATGTTAGGGAGCATACATCAGTATTTACAAATATTCAGTGATGCCATAATTACACTCACTCAGCGATTCACAAAGTTGAGAGGAATATTCTACAGCAGAATTTACTCCATAAAAAGGGTCAAATAACTCTAATTACAGTCTTCTCCCTTGCATATTGCTCAATTCTGTATCCATCAACGTGTTAATGCAATGTTAACAACAGAGTCTGCGAGTGAGCCTATTTGAAGGTCAATGTCATATATTTAGACAAGCATACTATTACAGTACAGAGCACAAACTTTAAATGCTTGGCAGGAATAGCTCATGTTATAGGTCGACATCCTTTTGCACTAAACCATGCTTGACCAAATTTGGTTAAGTAGCTGTTTAAAATGATGTTCACACACCTATCCATGGACATATATATATATATATAAATATACTGAGAGCATTTGGTGTTCCCATTTTCCTTTTAAAAGCTCTGTGGAGAGGGGTAGGTTGAGTATTGGTACAGTCTGCTCTTCCTGATTTGTTTTTTGGGTCTGGATATCCTATAAAGACTGGAAGGATCTTTCAACTTTCAAGAATGATGTAAGGATGAAAGCCAGAGACCAATCACGCTGTCGGCGGGCGATATGCAAGCTTCCTTGACTTGAGAACAGACCACTTGTGTCTCTTGGTGTAGTAGGAGACGCCAAGTAGCAAGCTGAGGATCAAGAGAGCCTGGAGGTGTTCAGAGAAAGAGAAGAAATACACACATGAATAGAAGTGCTCCTACATGTCACTCTACATTATCTCTCTCTTGCTCTCTCACTGCAGCTCAACCACAGCTTAGATTTCATCTTTTCATCCTCACAATGTTCATGAATGGTCTGCATCATACTACACGTATTGACCGATTCGGGTTCGTTGAGGGCAGCAGACAATTTGTAGCACTGGGCGCAGCCATTAGCTCAAATTGCGGTGTCCCAGCCGACCCCCCCTCCTCTCCCCCACCCCCCAGGCAACATGTTTATCGCGCACTTGTAGCAGGAGTACGCACACTTGTTACAAAGGTTCGCGCATTAAGCAAGCATTCGTGCACTCAGTACGAGGTGCCTATTGGCTAAAACAACCATGCATCAGTTTTTCACTCCGTGCGCGTGCTAATGTAGGGAGAGGGGTGGGGGAGTGGGAGGGGGGTCGGCCGGGACACAGCAGTAATGGCGCTGCCCATGCCGATAATACACAAACCACCTCACAGAATCGGTCAATATTCACACAAACTTCTCTTTATAAGTTCTATGCATTACATTCTACAGGTGTTACATAAGAAAATGCACAGCAATTTTGCCTTTAGCTTACAGCATTTCCTCTTTAAGCTTGATGCCTTATCATTACACAATTCATGAAATATACCTTGTGCATGAGTCAAACTTTTCTATCATTCATAATGAAATATAACTAATATGAAAAGTCTTATGAAGTGATGATAAAAAACAAAATGCAGCTTAGATCTCTACAGTCAGTATCTTCTTTGAAATTTTCAACTGGTTTTATACGTAGTTAATCACTTATATCCTTACTTCTATTTAACATCAGAGGCGGCAGTTTGGTAACCAATGCAGGTCATCCTTAAAACTTGTCATCCTTAAAACCAAAACAGGTCATCCTTAAAACCAATGCAGGTCATCCTTAAAAGTCTTATACGAGAAAACCTTGCTTGAGTCGTAAATAGTACATGCACACAACCCCATACATTCTGTGTATTCTTCATTTCCCTAAACTTGCTTCACATTATGCAGACATATAAATCTGATATGATTCTCCTGGCCACTTCCTCACAAACTGTGCAAAATCAGCAGAAAAAAATAGAGGAAAAAAAATGGGAGAGAGAGAGTGTGTGTGTGTGTAAGACAAGCAATCCAAATTCTGGAGAATATCCCATAGCTTACAAAGAATTAGTGACAACATACCTTCAGTCCCATTCTCTTGCGCTGGTCATGTTCCGGTTCAGAGGCCCAGCGAAGGAAGGTGCTCACATCCTTAGCAATCTGTCCCATTGATGCTGGTGTGCCTACAGAGACCATACACACGAAATGAAGACAACGCATAATGCAATCAGCTTTGTTGTCCAAAGATATACATTCAGTATCCCTCAATACAAGAGTTCATTGAGCCATCTATCTCCATAAACATACATCTTGTTATATCATCATAAACATCAAACACAGAAAATGCTATCGGATGACACTACACGAAACTAGGCTTGCTTCATATGTTTATTCTTCTTCTGACCGCATTCTACTGACCAATCACTAATTTTGCTTCAAGATCCACTCATAAATTTATTATACATGCCCTCGAAGAGTATTCTGTGAACTGCAAAGGATCAAACTTTATTCAAATAAGCAAGAGCCCATTAAAAGACAGAAGGACAGATGATTTCAATGATAACAGTCATACAATCACCCAACACTGAGGGAAGGTGCAAATGTACAATGCAGAGCTGGCTATTTCATCACTTACCGTCCTCATATTCAATGATTTCATTGTAGATGGGTGGGGCCATGCCAATGGCCTGGCCAGGGAAGTAGGGGTTGAAGTAGAGCCCCTCCCTGATCTCTACACCGGCAGGTGGATCACAGTAGCCAGTCAAGAGGGCAAAGATGTAGTCTTCGTTGCCATGGCGAGCGAGGCAGACGTAGCTCATGTCAGGCGGAAGTGCACCTGTAAACATAGAAGGGTGTTGCAGGCATCGCTTTACGATTAGTTTGGTAATCAAAAGAGATATACTATGATAAAGAACAATCAGAATTTGGTATGGTTTAACCATATTTCTATTGACTGTAATGACCCGAGTGTCAATGAATGAATAAGAACAGCTGATTCAGAAAGAAAAAAAACTTTATCATGCTCTATATAGGGTCTTGTACATACCGAACAATATTGTATCACACCTGGTGATGTCACGCTTGAGGTTAATAACTTGGTCAGGTTCAGTCTCGAACATACTTTGATTTAACAATTCAATAACTGGATGAATCATAAACAATGTAGCAAGAATTAAGATAAATACTCCTCTCTATGTTTAAACCCTATGATTAAACACCCAAACCATGCATATTTCACCAAGTTTTTGCACAGAAATCAACTAGGCTAAACAAAATAACTTGACTTGACATTTGAAATTATGACATTGTGGAACATCATTGCCAAAGATTTAAATCCAGTACACACAACAGTCTGTCATAATGGCACATACCAGCATTTGCGGCACGGGCAGCCTCGTCATTGGGGTATGGATTGGGGAAGTAGTCCGAGAGCTTTCCTGGCCTCTCAAACATCTCTCCTTCTTCATCAGGTCCATCCACAATTTGGTACTATCAAAAAGAATATCACAAGGAGCACGATTCAATACCATTTTCTACATTTTACCTTCTACTAATTCAAGCACTTTCCTTATCTTCATACCCATCTTTTTCAAGCTGCATTTGAAAGTGAACTACTGGACTGCATGGGACTATAAAGCCATTCTTCCTTTTACACCTCTCTTATTTTCTTTTTCTTTTCATGTTAACTTGTTTTTCTCTTCCTACCATCCTTAATTTCTATAACATTTACTACGTCTTCTTATCATCTTTCTTTGAACACATTGTGTGCTACACAGAGGACAAGAAAACTATGCACTGGCGAGGATGCAAATAACAAATAAAAAAGGGTTAGGAGTGTCCAACCTTGCACTAACTCAGAGAAGAATATATATATCAAAGAGAAGGGAAGGGGAGAAGGGAAGCCCAAGCAAAAGTAAAACATGAATAGAGACATCCTCATAGATATCCATGCTTGGCAGTATTCTGACTCTAAACTTTACAAATATATCTACCAAGTGACCACGATTCTTACACTGCCTTATCAGGACCATTTGTGATTTGAATTTCTACTTGTTCCTCACACTAATATAGAGCTGTGAAGCCACAAAATTCACATGGCTGAGGTTTCCATCAAGGCTTCGGGCATGAACCCCCCCCCCCCCCTCCAAAAAGAAAAAAAAAATGTATTTCACTGCTTCACCTCTTCAGCTATTGCCTTGGCCTCTGCCTCTGTGTGGGTGACACCAACTAGGTTGCGGAAAGCCAGATATTGCATGCTGTGGCAGGCTGAGCACACTTCCTTATACACCTGGTAGCCTCGTCTCAAACTGAAAGAAGAATAATGGAAACAAAAATTACAAAAAATTGAAATCATGAAGACTGTATTCACCTTTCTTTCCATCAATGCATGCAGCCATATAATCATTTTCTTTGAACAGAAAAAATAGAAACATTGCTATGGGAAGTAGTATGCCTCTGCCATATTGCATTATTCTGATAATAGGTCTACAGTACATCTTGACAATGTAAGACAACAGTTTCACATGATTGGCAAGATATTGAAATGATATGTTTGAAAGTTTGATGGCACTACCCCCAAATGTGTTAAGTAATTATAGCATTCTTTGAACCATTTTCTGAACTTGACCTATGACCTTTGACCTCGAGCATGCATGCTCACAACTTGAAAGGAGCAGTTTTGTCTACTAATACAAACATATGCTAAGGTACACTTGGATACCTCTAATGGTTCTTGCATTACATCATCCACAAATTTGATCAAGAACAGGCAGCATACAAAACTAACCAACCACAACAGCAGCATTAAATGAACAGTACAGAAAATGGAGAGTTTAAGCGGAAAAAAAAATTGATGCTAGTGTGTCATCCTGACTGTTTTACCTTGCATGGTCAAAGGTGCTGAAGATGCCATTGTGGGGCCAATGTAAGCTGCTAGTGTGCCGAGTGTTGCAAGAGCCTGGTTGACAGGGTGTCAGGGAGATATAAAACATAACACACTCATTCATCCAGTTCAATTCAATTCAATTCAAATCAATTCAATTCAATTCAATTCAATTCAATAATTTATTGTCATGCCTAAGTATAAAAACTGATTTCCAAGCATATAAATAAGAGCATTACACATAGTTTGAAAATCAAATAACAGAAAACAAGATTGATGCACATCAAAAAGTATATTGGCACACTGATAATAAGTGCATCGTTATTGCTTTAAATGCTGTTATTTTCAGGATGATTATAATTTTCACAATTTGGTGGTTTACGGTTGGGCTGCAAAGTTAATAACACACGAAAATATAAAAATTAGGGGCAATTTCATCATTTAAAGCAAAGTTGGTGATACTCTTTTACTATCAAAATGCAAATGATACACATCAACTTACCACTCTTTTAGTCCTTGACATATGTGAAAATCCACTCAGCTGGGCCTGGAATTAAGATAGACAAGGATGAAGTTTGAGATGATGCTGTTATCCTAATATTTCATTTTATACATTCCTTTGCTCCAGCAAGTATCCACAGTTGATTAGGTCATTCATTTGTAAAATTGAAATCCTCTGGGGTAGATACATGTATAGAAAAAGAAAACCATGTAAACTTCTGTTTTGCTACAGTTTGTAAGCCAAGTGCACTACCATAACTACACTGTCTTGCAAAAATCCTCGCCTTGGCCACTAAATGTGAAAGGTACAAAAAGAATGGACTTGAATAAGTGTAAATAGTGTTTTACATGGTCACATAGATCACAACCATTTATCTAGGCTTGAAGCAGGTGCCTATTTGGAACAGGGGTAGTTTCATTCATTGATGAAACTGCCTAATCAGGTGCGAGAGTACTCTCACTTCCAATAACACGTGCAAGTAACTCCTGCTTTTGTTCTTTGTAAGTGGGACTCGGGCACATTCGACACTCTTTAGCTGAAAAATAACTGGAAATTCCACAGGGAGCCTCTCAAGCAGGCAAATTTGCAAGGTACCAATAGGGAAAAATACGGCATGTGGACATATCTAAATTTCTATCAATTTAAAATGAATATATTCTGTTTTGGAGGTCAATTTGAGTTGAAGTGAGAGAGTAAGAGCTAGAGTGGCTGTTAAGAGTGGCTTATCAGCTGAAAGTGGGAAATGAATGAAAAGATACTAAAAAGGCTAACCTGGGAAAAATAAAACAAAAAAATTTCAAAATTGGAAAAAGAAAATAAAAAAGAATTAGAAATGTTGCTATGACGACTGGTATGCCTCCGCCATAATGCATGGTTCTCCTAATAGGTCTATAGTACAATGTCTTGACAATGTGTGATGACACTTTCACATAGGCTTAATTGGCAAAGTATTAGAATGACAGGTTTGCCACAAATGTGTTGAATATTCACTTTCCTTGAAATCGGTTTAATTGGATGGATGGGTATACTGCCTAAGAGCGCAGGTATTTGGGGATTTGACGATCTTTACTTGACTTTTGACCCTTTTATAAGTCTATGATGCATTGGGTAACTTTCAAGGTATGGAGAAAAAGTGTAATTTCAGTATCAAATAGTAAAATAATTGCATTTTAACTTGGCCTTTGACCCTGGACCTTTGATCTAATGACCCTAAAATTCCCAAGAGAATCACTGTCAGGTAGAACATGCATAAATACATGGCTGTACTAAGTCTCATGATGATACCTTGAGTCACTTTCAAGATATGGAAAAAAGAAGGGAAATTTATCACTTTCACTTGATCTTTGACCTTTGGGCAACAAACTTCCCAGAGAATCTCCATTGGGTAATACATGTATACTGTATATCAAGTTTCAAGACAAATCTGGCAAGTACTGCAGAAATATGAGGGAAAAATGGCATTTTGAGGAGTTGACCTCGACCTTTGACCCATGACCTTTGACCCATGATCCCTACATTCCCTAGATAATCACTGTTAGTCAGTATATGCATATGTACTAAGTTCCATGAAAAATACCTTGTATTATTTCCAAGATATGGAGAAAAAAGTGCAATTTTAAAATTTTAACTTGACCTCTGACCTTTGACCTTTATCCTCATGACTCGAAACTTTCTCTGGAGAATCTTTATTTGGTATTACATGTATACACCAAGTTTCAAGAAAAAATCTTCAGGCGTTGTAAAGATACGGGGAAAATAGTGAAATTTTTAGCATTTGACCTCGACCTTTTGACCTTTGACCTCGAGCATGAGCACCCATAAGTTAATAGGCACAACTTCGTCCACTCATGCATATACATGCCAAGTCTCATTAGGATACCTCAAACGGTTTTTTAGTTACGCTGTCCACAAATTCATTACAGACGGACGGACAGACGGACGGAAGGACCGAAGGACGGACAACCCGAAAACATAATGCCTCCGGCGACACTTCGTGGCGGAGGCATAAAAAAAGAAAGATTGAAGAAAAAAGCAATTATTGAATACCATAATAAAATTAGAGATGAATCAAGCTGTTTGTCTAGCTTGAGTAAAACCCTCAGTTTTCGGCCAGCGTCCAGAATCCAGACACTTATCACAAGCCAGCAAATTCTACTGTCACAACACACGCATATCAGTTATCACATCGTTTCACATACTGGCACACTCGTTCATCACAGGAAAGTGCCCGAGACACCTCCAAAAATCCATCTAAAATCCCAAATTTCGCTGTCAAATATGTAGAATAAGCGCAACTTTTCCAAAGCACGCGCGAATTAGGTCCCGTGTTGAGAGTCAGGATTGCCGAAAAAGCGCTAAAAATTGAAAAATTATGCCGTTCTGTTGCGAGATATTTCACTTATAAGATTTTCGCAAGTTCAGAGTGTGATGGTATCCTCAAAAACAAAAAAGAAAAACAAAATCTCTGTACGTGGTGATTACAGTGAATAAATGTACAGCTTACTACAGGGGCTGAATGCAAGTGCCGAGCTACCGAGTGACCAGAATTCGGACATGAACAGGCGCCGCAACGTCCCCGATGCAACCTTGCGCCAACAAGGTATGGCGCGTGCTCATTTTTCAGCAGCCTTGTATGCATATTGACATTGAACTTGCATAGCACGTGCCCGAATTCTGGAGAGGCCGTCCAAATTCTGAGGGATTGACAAGGTGATAATATTTGGGGATTTTGTGAAATTTTTTGATGTATTTAACAAAATCAATATCGAAAAGAAGTAGTTCGATATATCTAGCATACATTGTTAGATATAATCTTGTATGTATTATTTGAGTTGAACAAATATTGCAGAAAAGCTTAAGTGTCCAAAAGCTGGTGGTTTACTCTAGTGTGGAGTCTACTTGTGAGTGTGCAGAGCAGTATGGTAACTCTACTACACATCGACCACCCTTTTTGAAACCGACCAACTAATTTTGGTGCACAGAACGCTTACTGTGCACTGCACTGCGCTCAGAGCACATAAAATGTATTGGCTTTGCCTGTCAATGAGTTTGTGCGGGAAAACAAAAATTCACTGTTCATTAACGGTGTAAATCGAGGACAAAATTTCAAAAGAATATTTTAACTGAATTGTAATGTAATGTCAACGCATTCTAAAAAGCTTCGTACAACACGGCGTTCAGTACAACTCGGTTTGTGTGCTTTGTCAACACAAATAAAGTGGTCGATCTAACAAAGGAGTGACACCGCGGGAGCTGAAAAGAGGGCACTCAAGTTCGACGGCGATATTTTTGCACTGAAACTTCGAATTGAAAAGGGGACAACAGCATTTGATAGTGCTGGATTTTCTCAATCACGTAAGTCAAGATTTTATGTGAATTTCAGTCTTAAATATTCTTATCAGGCAGATAAAAATTAGGTTGTCCATGGCTGTAGTACTAGTACTTAGTAGGACCAACCATAGTGGTATTCGAAATTCAGTAGGGCCTACCATGTTTGGATTGTTAGCTGCAAACTCGCCGGTCATCACAGGAACGCCGGCCGGCATTTGTATTCCTACCATAAATTACTCCATACCATAAATCAGATAAAAATTTAGATAACTGTAGCAGATATAGACTATTTAGGAGCCATGATCGCCTCGTAAACTCAACTAATCAGTTAAGTTGCCGTGTCCGGACACGACACATCTACCGGCACGTTTCTGAACTGTGACTCTGTCTACCGCAGAGGAGAGCCGATAAAGTAAAAAATGATAAAACTCAACGACTCCTCTGCTCCTCACTCCTGACACTGCCGCAGTGAGTGACAGTGAATTGGTATCAAGTTGCTCTCCTGGCCTGGTTTAGTATAATTTAAACGAGTCGATATTGCGGATATTGCCCTTCAGCGTAATCGTAATTTCAGAAAAAAATGATACTTGCCTTGGGACTAAGAAGCCCCGATTTTACCCGCAAGAGACCCGCTGTTTTCCTGAGAGCTGCAGCCATGATTTTCGTAACGTCCGACGAGACTAAAGTACAGTCGAGTACAAGGTAAAGTTCTACACATGTATGCACTGCGATTCTAGCTGTTACCACGATTTCATTGCACGGAAGTACGTGACCTGAACCCGATTCTGATATGCCTCAGTTACAGTCATAAATAATATGTATAGTTTAGAACAATTCATTCTGAAATAAATCAAATCATATTAAATAATTATTTTTTATATATATATTATTTAAAATGAATAGAATCATGTGCAAATACCAGACATATAAATATATCTTATCTTTAAGACTCAAACGTGTAGAAAAGCCAGTACGAAAGTTACGCAAATGAGGCTCATGGGTAATTTCCTTTTGATTCGATGGTTTACGAAAAGGGTACAACTATTGAATAACATGAATTCAGACGGCGCCCTCTATTGATTGGCCTTTTATTTTCGTTCCTCGTTTATCGTAACTTTTCTTCCCACCTAAAAGAAAGGAAACACAAAAGAACAAGAATAAGAAGAGAGAAAAAAAGGAATACAAATCAAGATCCAAGTGACCTGCACAAAATACCTTATTAGCTCTGTATGATGAACAGCAGAAGACTAGTGATTGAAAAAAAAAAATCGGAGGAAAAAGTATAACAACTAGACTAACATAGGGCCTACCTGGTAGCTAGAAAAGACCCGGCCTATAATGAGTAAAAGAAATATAATAACCATGAGCTCAATGGTTATGCTTTATTTGTAATGATGTGATTATAAACCTATTGTGGGTATCAAGATTCTGAATTCACATTCAAATTTAGAATCTGTAATCATCAGGCATGATAACTTCCTGTTTTAATTGCCTCTATATTTCTCTACTCTGATCATATGGTGTTGTCAAAAAAGAGCAGGTGTAAGTCTACTCACCATTTGTGTTATTCTCATGTATTATTTATTCTTCAAAATCTTTCACGTAATGTGACTGGAAGGAAGTGAAGAGTTTGTTTGCAAAAACCAATAAGTCCATATTTTTCAAATGGAGATATCTGCGATTAAAGGTCACGAAAAATAAAGAGAATAGTAAGAAAATTTTTGCTTCTTTTGACCATACTGTAAAACATGATAAATTCGTGGCATGAAATTTTCGCGAATTGGAGCCGACAGCCTTTTTCATAGCATGAAATTTTCATGAATTGCCACTGACGTTCAATGCATGCAGTGTAGACAAAAACTTTCGCGTGCATTTTAATTTCGCAAATTTTGGCGCTCGCGAAATTCGCGAAATTAAAATGCACGCGAAAATTCCTCGTTTTACAGTAACTTCAAAAATATACCTTTATATGTAGTGACCAATATATCATTTAAAAGATATTATTTTGTACTTTATGACAGAGACCGTACTTCAAAATCTTCAAAAATGGACTTATCGGTTTTTGCAAACAAACTCTTCAAGTGTACATTCACTCATTTTGAGCAGATTTCTGTAAAGATATGTCACACAAGAAAAGTCAAATCTTTATCTTATTTATATATGAAGAGTTTGTTCGCAAAAAGCGATAAGTCCATTTTTGAAGATTTTGAAGTAATGGTCTCTGTCATAAAGTACAAAATAATACCTTTTAAATGAAATATTGGTCACTACATATAAAGGTACATTTTTGAAGTCATGGTCAAAAGAAGCAAAAATTTTCTTATTATTCACTTTATTTTTCTTGACCTTTAATCGTAAATATCTCCATTTGGCAAATATGGACTTATCGGTTTTTGCGAACAAACTCTTCATATCTTGGGACAGCATCAACAATTAAGCATATAACATTTCCATTTAGTAATATTGTATGTACACCATACAAAACTACTTCTACCTCCCCCACTATACTGATGAGGAGAATAAGGAAATTAAAATCTATTGAAGATCATCAAGTTTGTCACTTGCGGTTCAAATTCTTTGTCTTTGATCTTTATTTTCTGGAATAAATCTGGGAGTGCTATAGTGTACAAATATAAGGCCCTATTTCAAAAACAGTGATGTACTATGAATTACAAACACATGCTTGGATAAACATTTTCTTTAACTAGATACATTATTTAGCTTGCTTGCTTGCTTGATCCTGGCATAATCTACTGTATTACACTTTCCCAGTTGCTGGGAGAAAGCCACATGGGAGACCCCAGAAGACATGGGAAGAAACCATCAAAGAGGACAAAAGGTGTCGAAATCACCCATATTAACCTGATAGACTGGAGCCATTAAGGAAATGACCTGTCCAACCCAGTGATAAGAAAAATGGACATTAAACAAGGATGATGATGATGATATAAATATACATTAAAAAAAAAAAATATATATATATATATATATATATATATATATTCTTTCTGTATAATTCAGTCTAATTTCTTTCAGTATATATGCAACCAACATTGAGGCACCACGCACGTTTGGGAAGGGAACGATCTCTCGCACTTGGGATATATATATATATATATATATATATATATATATATATATATATATATATGTTGATAAGGTAGTCCACGTGTTGGCAAGATAAAAAGATAAGTAACAAAGCTGCAAGAAAAGTTCATGCTGTATTCACCAACGGTTTATTTCTTCACACAAATTTTCGAGCGTCTCGCTGCCCTTTCTCAAGTGTTGATACGCTTGAGAAAGGGCGGCGAGACGCTCGAAAATTTGTGTGAAGAAATAAACCGTTGGTGAATACAGCATGAACTTTTCTTGCAGCTTTGTTACTTATCTTTATATATATATATATATATATATATATATATATATATATATATATATATACATACATATACATATAAAAGGGTGGTAAATAGAGAACTCTTTGGAAATGATAAGGGTAATGTTTATGGTAACTTTTCAAAGCACAGCATGAAGAAGCTTTATAAATCTAGGTGACAGTTGCAATGACTGAAAATTCTTTGAAACCAAAAGATATTTTAAAAACTGATCCTGATTTCCATGTCAAGCTTCGTTATCCCAATCAAACCTGTTCATCTCAAGGTAATGACGTACTACCAAGCCAAAGTAAAGCACTCCTAATATATGAAAACCATATATTGCACTGTTTCTCTGGACAGTACACCAGGTCCTCTCTCTCTCTACACTCTACAACACTCAGCCTATGGATATATATATGACAACCTGCTTGCAAAGTATATACAATCAGACTTCACACATTGTTCTTCATTATTATACTGAAGGCATTTTTTAATACTGTACAATAATATATACACATAGCAAAGTGTGATACAAAATATGAATACAGATATAGGTGGATTTCTTCCATTGGACGGATATGGGGTGGATCATAGAATGGACGGGTAGATTTTCAAAAGGCCACTTTAGTAGCAAAGGCCAAAGGTATATTTCATTTAATACATTTTGTACAGGTACAAGTTGCATCAGCTCATAATACTTTTGTGCAGCAACGGACAGAAGTTTGACACCACAGATGCTTCATAATTGATCACAATTATCATAATAATAATAATAATAATAATAATAATAATAATCATAATCATCATCATCATCATCATCATCATCATCATCATCATCACCATCATCACCACCACCACCACCATCATCATGTATACATTATCATCAAAACATCACATACACAATTTTCCAATATGAAACAAATAGACTGGAAATGCCCCTACATGTCGCACTGAAGGACTGCAGTTGGAATGAGTTACTCTTGTGACCAAAATAAACAAACAAACACACAACAACAAAAGAATGAAAATAATATTTTGCCAAAAACAAACAAAGCAAAATTAATATGTGATCCTACTTTTAAAAAGATTTTCTGTAAGGCAGCAGGGAGCACTATGTATATCTCAAACATGAGTAGAAAAAGGCAATTGGTACCTTTATGTTACTGATACTTTGGGTTCCTATGAATACATGTACTTTCTGCCGCACATTCAACCTGGTATGAAGTTTGACTAATTTCTCTCCAAATGATGATCTTGCGTTACAGTTCATGTGTCATCAAGATTAGTCATGGACGGCTTGTTCACGGAATGCTTTCAAGATAAGAGTATGTCTTCACTGACTTTGAATAAAGATTATAATTTTCTTAGAATTCTTATATTCTTTTACTCTGGACAAGGGAACATGATTTTTGCAGAAATGCACCTTGAATCTCTTATGCTGTAACACTGCTTGGTAAAAACGAATGACGATATTGCTTTTACTCGATATCACTTGACAGATAAAAAGTGAAGTGCATACTACATAAGAATCTGCTCATTTGTGACATCACAGAGTATGATGTAAATGAGAGGGGGGGGGGGGAATGAAATAACTGATCAATTCCGAAGAAAAAAAACCAAGTACCACGCTAAACAAAAACCTACTTTCACTGGATAATCACATATTCCCAAACTTTATGTGATACATTTCTTTTGCATTCTCAGGAAATGCATAGATAGCTGGCTAGAGTTTAGCTAGAGTTTCTTCACTTTTGCAATTCTCCACTTCATACTGAACATGGGCATGAGAATTGAGTGTGATTGATAGCCACATACAATTTCTGAGACTCTTGAGATAGAAAGACCTTGGAATCAACAGGCTGTTGGCAGGACACAAACCCCCAAACACACCAATTGCTGAGCTGACATACTTTCTGCCTGGGTGTACATACATGAATACTGGGTAATGATGCTGTATGCCGAGGGTAGAATCATAAATATGTGACATGAAGATATAAAAAGGCATCAAAATAAGACACACTATGACACAAACAAACTCTGAGCACAGCATTACTGTAAGTTGCACAAATATCTTGTGTCACACTTCCATGCAGTGATATCAGCAGACACGCATACTGGAGAGAACTTGATGCATGAGTGGCATGGTGAATTTTCTAGTTGCCAAACGAAAGTCAAGCTGTTCCATAACTTGCATGAAAGAAATCTTTAGCTGGCATTTTTTAATGGTCATTTGTAGGGGTGAGTGCATACTGTAGTTACAACTATCATGAGGAAAATGCTATTATTTCATTGCATAATGACATTTCTGCTGCAAAACACACACATAGCATCGCACAATATCTGCTGACCTGTGGTTAGGTTTTCCCTTTATTTAACAATAATGTCAGGAACGTAAACATAACTTTTTTTTGTTTTTTTTTTTGGCAGAAATGCTTTGGTATCCACATATAATCACTGCAAAAGATCACTGATGTCAAATAATGTGTTTCATGCTCAAGGTATATATATTTTGAAATTATTGGTGCAAACCTTGGAATGCTGTATTTCACAATATTTCAGATGTATTCTTCTTGTTCTTGCAGTCATAAAAAAAAGGAAAAAATCCTGTCGATTTTACATCTCTGATATAAAGATATATCATAAGATAGATATCTTATATTCAAAATCACTGCAGAAATTCAGTGGAAAAGCACAGTAGTAGTATACTGTTAAAATAAAGGTCTTTAATTGGCTCTCAGTGGTTGATTGTGCGGAAGTGTAAACTTTAGCATGGTCTGGCGGACACAAACTATCAAAAAAAAAATTATGAAGATGAGGAGAATGCAATTCATACACGTCTACAGAAGTCCATGCATAGGACAATGCATTTTGTCATGCCCCCTTTTTCATCAAACAAAGGTCATACACTTCTTTCTTTCCTTCACAAAACAAAGATGTCCTTATGGGAAGATTTGCTATGACTACTACAGTATGTCAAATGGAGAATTACGCTGGTTCATGGTCAGAATATAAATGGACCGAGAGACCTCTACACATTAGAGGCAAGAGTCAGGCCATTTGTCAGAGAATCAAGAAAACTGCAAACACAAAAACCAACCAACAAGCAACCTTAAGATACCCCCCCCCCCCAAAAAAAAAAAAAAAAAAAAGAGTAACTCAAACATTTCTTCCCCACCACTTTATCCCTTTTGAAGATTGCCATTTGCAGTGGCATGGAAATTATTAATTTTGTGACAATGCTTAAACTTGAATTATTGATACCAAATTTGCACTATTCAAAGACCACTCGTACTTACGTCATTAGCATCAAACCTTTTAGAAAAGGTCGCAACATATATATCCGCAGTATCTCATATCTCTTTTTTTCCCGCTCTGGCAGCTCTGAAATTACCAAAGATTGACTACACATCATTTGGCAGTTGTCATTTTGAAAATTTGATCCATAATCTAAATGATTGATCACTGATGGCCTCTACATTGTGAGGGGGTCGAATATATTACAACTGATGTAATATGTACAATAAAGCTAAATAAATACTCTTATAATGTTCATAGCAAGTGCTCATCAAAAGGGTGCCACAAGCAGATATCCCATAGACAAATCAGCAGCAATGACTGATGCCATCGAGCGCTACCCCTTCGATCTCGTCCGCATCTCAAAATCATCTGTAGTTCTCTGATGGCACCACCGACTGGCCGGGAACAAAGTACTTCTGGGAGGACCGCAGCGTGAGGAGAATTGGTTGGTGTAGCTGGTCGTACAGGTCGATTGGTGATGGGAACGGGTTCAGCACATAGGTCTTCAGAGGGAAGTCTATCTTGCTGGTGAAGCTGTACAAGCCATCTGCCTCCATCTTCTTGCGCAGCTGGTGTGGGAGGGGCGGTAACCTCAACTCTGTATGGGGGGAAGGGGTGGGGGAAGTCATCAGCAAGGCGACAGATGGCTTTGTTGCCCTTTAAACTGTTGGTTGTTACAACATGGATCTGACTACTTTTTCTGTCTGTACTTTCGGACAGTATTCTTTCATTTGAGAGTATCTGTCAGAACCTCTTCTCATTCGCAACCAGAATGCATCATTACAAGAGTTTGTTTGTTTACCCCAATCCTCTTAACATTATTACTGCAGGTTTGCTTTTATCTCTTGAGTTTCACCGCATTATCTTCTGCAGGAAAAAGGATCCAGGGATCTTTTTTTTTTTTACATGCCTTTTGGAAGCAATGAAAATGTACTTACAGTTCTAGATAAATGATTTCCCTGATGAATCTTTTAATGTGTCAATTCAAAAATGGTATCCACTGATTTGCTGAGTGTAACAAGGCTGCTCAGTGTAATTAGACAGCTCTTTTAGGTCAGTTTAAATGTTTTCAGTATTTTTTATCTGCTGTATCATCTATTCAATCTTAAAGTCAATTCCTAATGTCAAAATACAGTTTGGCATCTAGTACTTTAAAATATAGAAGATGTTTCTGTGACATGAATATGAGTAATAATTTTCATATCAATGCATAAAGAATTGAACAAAACATGACAAATTCTTGAAGATTTCGTAAACAATGAATAATATGTAAGCTCCTCCAGCACTCTGAATACTCATGCCAGTTGAACTGCAGGGTGTATCTGAAAACAGAATATATATATATATTTTTTTTAAAGAGATTACTGACACTAACCTGTTTGGAAAACTGTCTCTCGCTTGTCCTTGCAGGTACTGGTGTGGGTTTCACCGAGACGAACTAGACTGGGCTTACTGTGGATTACACACACAACACACATAAAGACAAAAGGAAATAGAAATGTGACATAACAGAACTAATCATATTGTTGTGTTTTGTCTGATTTGAGTTAACAACATAAAATGTCTTGCAAAGCATATCGAGCAGAAGCCTCTAGTAGAATCTAAATGCGGGAATGCCATCCTTTCATTCACTGCCACCATGGCTGGAGTGAAAGATGTGTCAATGCTAATACACACATCAACTTTGTCCTTTTTTTTTTTTTTTTTTTTGGGGATGAAGTAAGGTCAACTGCATGGGCAAATTTCTTCATTTCTTTGATTGATAAATATTAGGATATGTCATCTTAAGAAACATATAGCAATAGATCACTAGCTAAATTTACTGAGCACTGACAAAAAGAAAAACCAAAACAACAATAACTTTATATAACAGCATGAGTTTTAACTTTGATGCAGTCATTGTGAGGAAATGAAAAAAAAAAAAATCACTGTATATCAGTTCTTGTTTCATCCACAAAAGTAGGAAGCAAGTTACCGTGAATAAGATTTTACACTTTGCTGTCGTATAATAGATATATTCATGTCTAAATAAAATTCAAATAAAAGCAGGAAGGACAAAAAGTTATAGTTGCTCTCATCTGAACCATTCGACAGATCCGTGCACACACACACACACACACACACACAAAGGAGGAAATTAAATCAGGCCCTCCATCAGCATTCTTGGATAAAGACATTAACAGCTTGGACAAAGATTTGACCATGTGTAACCCCTGTACAAGCATGCACCTACTTTGAGTATTGCAAGCATGTACCCACTCTGAGTATTGCATAGTACATGCTGTTCAAAGTTTTACAGTAAATCAACTATACAGTGGACCCCTGTTATAACGAAGTCCTTGAGACCGGCACCTTTCTTGCGTTATATCGAAATTTTTTTCTAACCGGATAATGTATCCTCCAGAATTTTTATTTCACTGTAACTGAAATTTTGTTATAACCATGTTCATTATAACAGGAGTGCACTGTACCGGTAAACGAAGGTGATCAGAATTCAACAGATGTGAAACCTTAAACTGATAGCGTCCACAACAATTCCGGCAAATTCAACATTAGACAACTCACATCTGGCCACCTATTTCTTCATTCACTTACTATACAGTCCTCATTCACACACTACCATCACATTCAGTTTACTGCTTTTGCATCACACACTGCCCTTCCAGCAGTTCAATTACCTTTTCCTTGTCCTAGAATATGATGGCATGGGATAGGAGAGAATGCAACAGGGAACCATATAGGAGATCCAAGGTTTGAACAAATAGACCAGTTAACCAATGCAGTCATAATATCACCCTTCCCACTTTTTTCTGACCTTTTTTTAATTAGATAGAAAATGACAAGCTCTATATTCACTTCATGTGCTTTCTCTAAGTTCTATTTCAATAGCTGATATTTTTTTTTAAATGTTGTTTTTGAGAATACACAAGCCTCAGGCAGATCACAATCAGATTTGTGGTGTTACATTGATTGACAGAGATATGAATTAGACATGATCAATATCTGAATACATAATCAACTGGTCTATTTCATTCCTTACCTCCATCCATCATTGAAATGTATGGTGCACACAGCAAAAGTAAGTAACAGTGAATACTCACACTGTGCCCTCCAATATGCAGTCAGAAAACAACTTTTTTTTTTATACAGCTGCTCTCAATGTAAATATATTGCATGTTCAATCAATTATAAACTTCTCACAAAGCATGTCACATTACTGTAATACATGAACGCAAATGAAATTAATCAAAGTGATAACATTCGTGACTTTGTTAGACAATTGTTACAAAGTTCTACTAGGTCAACCTGTAGTGATATTGTTCCAACTAGGACAGACAATTTATGACAATGCAAATGTGAACATAACTCACGAACATGACTCATTGACAGATATCTCTTGCAGACTTGGTTATAAGACTGCTTTTTCATCCCTAAATTTCTGTGCATGAGAACATAGCACACCATCGTAACAAGTATGCAACACTGCAGATGAGTGCCCCTTTCACTTCAAAAATATATGTATATATTTTTGCAAGACGAATAAATGGTTAAATCACACTTTGTGAATAGAATGTGATCTGGTGCAAATGTAAGGTCTACTTTCTTGCTCTTAGTGCATAAGAAAAAGAATTAAAAAAGCATAAGGAATTAAACACACACACACACACACACACACAAACACATCCACACACACACACACACACACACACAATAGATATGACAACAATCATTCATGAATGACATGTACGAATCATAATTCAAGGAGATTATTATGTCAAGAACGTGACAGAAATATTAGTACCTGCACAATTATCCATAATCTTTCTTCTCTCTGCACAGCATTTCCCTTTTAACACATAGAATTCAGCATCTTACTCTCCTAATTCCATTCTCTTCAATGGCACTATTTATTAATTTCACAACTGACCAGGATTGGCATGATTTCTATCTTGAATTCAATGACTAATGGATTTAAAATTAGGGAAAACTATAACTAACATGTTCTCAATCTCACCTTGTTGACAACAATCATTCACCAAGTTCTTAGCTCTTATTGGTGTGATTCAGAGATTCCATAAATATTGAAGGAAACCCTTCTTTCATAAACTCTCATTATCATATCAAATTTATTTGAAGATGGCATTTGCTGAAAGAAAAAACATGCCTCGGGTCAGTAAAAATGATAAATGAATACACTAGTGAGAAAGAAGAATATCCCTTAAACTTTTTTTTTTTTTTAACGTAATACTCCAAGGTCAGATTGTCAAGGGACACACACACAAACCATTTGATATTCATTTTCTACAAAACAGTTTGAACTATGACCACCAGAAGGATCTTGTACTATGGTACACCTATATTCACCTTCTTGGTCATCATTCAAAAGTTCTACAAATCATCAATTTCTGGTCAACACCCTCAACAAGTTACAAAATTAGCAATTCTGTTTAATAGAAAACAGAGTGCAAGGTGAAAATGAAGAAAACGATGTTATTGATGTGCTAAGACACGTCACACAATACCTCTCTTCTTTCTGCTTCTTCTTTTTCTTTTTCGCTCTAATGATTGCATGTCATCAGTGGAATACACATATAATAGTAAGTTATAACAGAAAAAGGTGATTTCAAAATTCCAACATCATAGACATAGAATTTAGAATTTAGATGATAAGATTTATTTCAAAGATGCAAGCGAGAGCTGTACCATCTAATAACAACAATTGCATACTGACCGTTTCTTGAAGTCTGAAGTTTTAAGTTCTAAGTTTTACTTGAACTATTACCCTATGAGAACACAGAAAGTTGTATTGTTGTTGTTTTATTTGGCACACATTGTAGATATAATTCTGTTGAACCTCACAAATGTTTCTGTACTAACTAAAGCAGAACCTTGATACATACAGGAATATGATTAACAACACATAATGTCATGTTGATTTCTTCAAAATTTCTGATCAAAACGAAAAAACACATTTAAAAAAAATGAATGTGTTTCAGTATATTCACCCCTCAGGGTAGAGACTGGTTTCTCTCACGGTGTTCTACTGAAATATCTTGTGCATAACGAACCAAATTATTTGCAAATCAGAAACTTGCTGAACATTTCAGTTTATAATTTTGGTCGAATTACTTAGTACACTTAGCTTTAAAGAATTTCAAAATTGATCTGCTAGACCATTTTCATGGTTCATAAAGCACAGCTTGTAGCACTGAAGAATACATAAACAGTGATTCTGAGTTGAAACTATCTCAGCTGCATTATAAAAGAAAAGAAATGAATGTTTAGGATCTTTACACTGATTTCGAAAGTTATATTATTTGATCTTAAAATGCTTCTCTTGAAATAGAAATGACGAGAAAGACATGTCATACCTCTTCATCTCTTCCCACCATTCTCTATAAGAGGACATCACAAAAAAAAACCACCAACATGGAAGCATGAACAACAACAAAAAATAATGCAAAAAGTAAACACGGAAAGATATCATGGACGATTGTCAATAAAATCATATATAGTACAGTGAACTCTAATTATAAAGAAAAATGATTACAACAGACTCTAATAGTAAGTTCTCTTGTCCCAGATTTCAGTGTTCCTTGTATGTCACATTGTTTTTCAAACACTGCTATAACAAACTTTTGATATAACAAAGTGATTTCACTGGTCTATGAAAGGACTCTGTTTTCATGTAATTCTACTTCACTCAATAGACAATGCTCTTTGAACAAGGTACTACCAATTACCTTACACACAGCCAATAAATAAATCTATGATCTTACGTATCAACAATGGATCAAAGATTAGGGAAACTGGTACTATTGCCGAGGATGGAAAAAACTTTAATTTGAGCATCTATTGAATTGCAATCCGTAAACATGTGCAGGTCTTCTTTCAATATATGTAACCTATGTGCTTATGCATATGCACACCAATTTGCAATCCAAGCAAAGTAATGTCATGTTCAACATCTTATACATATTTTTTACCATCTCTCTCTCTCTCTCTTCCTTCTCTCCCTCTTCTTTCTTTCTCTCTATCTCTATTTACTGTACATATGATACAATGTATGTACATGTACCGACTTGTGAAAATATTACATTAATGAATGCATTTCGATTTAATATTCCATCTCATATTGCATGACTTGTTATAAATTATATCACAAAAGTGCTGATCTCATTAACATGAGTAACTGGGGGAAATAATCCATAATCACATACTTTCTGCAGACTCCTTATCCACATAGATAAAAAAAATACAGTAAATGTCATGTCTGATTATTGTACTATCAAATTGCACATATCAAATTTAAGCATAAGATGCTTAACCTTGCAAATAAACTTAAGGCACATTCCTCATTTTTTTTTAAAGCAACTGTGATTAGACAGCAAAAACTTGTGAATGTTTATTTACCTTGCTGCTTTGAAGTCAGTTGATGAACCTCCTTCACTGAATGTTATTAGCATTGTGGGTAGAAAGGTATATCATGATTGTTGTAATAATAACATTTTACTAATTGTGAAGACAAGTTTTTACCAAAAAAATAAAAAAAAATAAAAAAAAGAAGTCAATATTTCCAAGCCAAGGTAAGGCATTGACTAAGAGATATAATATATATGCTGGTGACTGTCAATAAAATGACATATCATTCAAACCAATCTTTCAAGAATCTAATCACAGTGCAATGCATCATGAGTTAATACCTTAGAGAGTATATAAAATAATGGTACTACAATTGCTTTTCAGAGTTAAAATTTTCATGGAGAGCAGTGCCGACTGCTGACTAATGAAATTACGCTAGATTATCAAAACTGCTAGTGGCTGAGCAATGCACACCATGACTAGAAATATCACTGAAGGTGATTAATACCCCCACCCCGTGACGACAGTCTTACCCAAGGAATGATCTTTCCTTGATCTTCTGCCATTTAAATGCCGTTACCATGGCAACGCAGCTTCCAACACGTCCGAAAAATATGTCTTGCACATCTTCCCACCAAGACTATTGTGTGTGCCACATTTCATAAGCTTTTGTCAAAAACTGAGGAAGTAGTTCAATCCACAAGATCTTTCCTTGATCTTCCGCCATTAATATGCCGTTACCATGGCAACGCAGCTTCCGACACGTCCAAAAAATATGTCTTGCACATCTTCCCACCAAGACAAATGTGTGTGCCACATTTCATGAGCTTCAGTCGAATACAGAGGAAGTAGTTCAATCGGCAAGATCTTTCCTTGATCTTCTGCCATTTATATGCCGTTACCATGGCAACGCAGCTTCCGACACGTCCGAAAAATATGTCTTCCACATCTTCCCACCAAGATCAAGGTGTGTGCCACATTTCATAAGCTTTGGTCAAAAAACTGAGGAAGTAGTTAAATCCGCAAGATCTTTCCTTGATCTTCTGCCATTAATATGCCGTTACCATGGCAACGTACTTTCGGGTACTGTCAAAAAATGCGTCTTGCACATCTACAACCAAAGGCACACATCTGTACCAAGTTTCATGGAAATTGGGCAAAAACTGAGGAAGTAGTTTGCAACACAAAATTTTCCATCATTTTGGCTCATAATATGTGAGCTGTTACCATGGCAACATACTTTTTGTCACTGTCAAGAAATGTGTCATGCTGACCTATATCCTAAGACAAACACTCAATATGAATTCCATGAGAATTGGAAGAACACTGATGAAGCAGTTTTGCCATGAAGCATTTTGCCCTACATTTTACCAATAACATGCCGTTACCATGGCAACGCACTTTTTGCCACTGCGGAAATATGTGTCTTGCACATTAACATATTCAGATGAACATCTGTACCTAATTTCATAAAAATTGATCAAAAACTGTGGGAGGAGTTCGCGACGCAAGATTTGTACCCATTTTTGCCCATAATATGCCGTTACCATGGCAACGTACTTTTGGGTACTGTCAAAAAATACGTCTTGCACATCTACAACCCAAGGCACACATCTGTGCCAAGTTTTATGGGAATCGGTTGAAAACTGAGGAAGTAGTTCGCGACGCAAGATTTGCAACGGACCGCCCGCCCGACCGCCCGCCCGACAGCCCGACCGCCCGACCGACCGCCCGACCGCCCGACCGTCCGCTGATTCCTATATACCCCCTTCAAACTTCGTTTGGCGGGGGTATAAATATTTTGTTTCTTACAGCTCCACAGTTGGACTTGAGCCCCAAATCAAATTACTTGTATGCATGACATCATGACCTCTAAACATTAGAAAAAACACAAAAAATCGTATGGAATATATAAAAAATGCTATCACATTTGTATCATTTCATTACATCCACAGCTGCATGTAAGGAAAAACTGACATTTATGTTTCTTTATATGGTACTGTCTGAAAACTCATACAAAATAATACTCACTCATTTCCGTACAAAATATTGTTTGTTCTCACTAGCAGCTCAGATGACACATTACAGCACTTAGAATTGTGAATGTATGACCTATCTACTTAACTATTAACACAAGGTAACTTAATCACCACAGCAATACCACACAATGCAGTATGAGGCTGCATAATATCCCACATTGAAGAATTCTGTCTATAACACCAACAAGTCAAACTGTCTGTGAAAGAAGTCTCTCTTGCCTATAAGGTTCCTTGCAGAGAGCATTGACTTGTATGCAGGCTCTTTGCTATGTGCTACTGGTAGCCATCTGGGCAGTAGACTTCAGTTGTGCAACAAACACAAACTAGGTGCAGCTTCTGTGCTATATGTTCACAAAATGGTGGTACTCACATCAAACACACACATTATACAATCCTCACTTGCTCTAATCGCATAAATTTCAAATTCAATGACATTGTCACACACAGTTTATGTTAGTAACATCCAGACTGACAAGATCCCAAGCCTTTACAAGGACAGAACAAAAAAGAAGAAAAAAGATGGCAATGGCGAGATGGATTTCTGTCAAATTTGGCCAGTAAGGATAGGAACAAGTGTAGCTTAATATATGTATGTATGTAAAGAGCCAACTGCTCATAATGATGGCATACCTTAAACTTATCCACGGCTGAATATATTGTCTCTCTATACCTTGATTAGATCATGCCAAATCCTTATGAGACACTATGCTTTAATTTGCTACAGTAGTTGTCAATTGGTAAAATCTATCTCTACATTGCCTCAATAAACAAATACATGAAGACACAATTCTGCTACAGAAAAGCATAGAGTGGGCATCTTCATGAGCTTAGATACTGTATAAGCCATACATCATATTTAGTAAATTTCCGCTAATCGGGGCTTCCCGATGATTTCACGAGTGGTTAAATTCATGATCGTGGAGTACAGTAGTGAATGGAGAAATGTATACGTGCACATCACATTCATATCAGGATCAGAGTCAATACATATCTTCGTGTGTCTTTAAATTCGGGAATAGCACGCGACTCACGAAATTTCCGAAAATAAAAACCTCGCGAAATATTCAGCGTATACAGTATATATACTGGTATATAAAATTAGAGACAGCAAGGAGACTTCTGCTCCTGCATGAGTTTTGATGGTAAGTAACTGATTGAAGCTCTGTTGGCTCTAGTATGTACATTAAGGATGGACACTTGGTCTCAAAAGATGCAAGACATTGCTGAGATCATGAAAGACTAAGTCCGCTGGAATTAACTTTTTAATATCCATGGATCTTGGGAGTACTACCCGACTTGAGTAATTGATTGATTGACATTGTGGGATAAGAGTATCACTGTAACATATGATCATTCACAGCGGTCAAGTTCAGTCAAAAACAGCACTGGTACTTGTTTGAAGCAACATATCTTGTGTTCTCGAGATAAAAACACTCTACATAAACAAATGATTAAGCCTTGTGAGAAAGATTTCGTAAAGAAGCAATACTACACTCCAATACACCCGAGTATTAGCACTGCAGTCAAACATTCAGTGATACGTCTTTACCTCTTTCGCAGCTCTTCATCAGAGAAATCTCTATGATATTTGCAAAGGAAATCAAGAGCAACACAGGTCAGTAAAAGCCATTCAACAACCAGGAGTTACATGTTATTTGCCTTCTGTAGCAAACCAATTATACGATAACTTTATCAAATTTGATATTGAGTGTAGATTCAGCACACAGGCTACTTGATGCTGACCTCAAAACGTTACAGAACTAGAAATGTCGCTATGGCGACTGGTATGCCTCCGCCATAATGCATGATTCTCCTAATAGGTCTATAGTACATGTGGACAATGTGTAATTACATTTTCACAAAATTGGCAAAATATTAAAATGACATGTTTGTCACAAATGTATTGAATGTTTACCTTCCTTGACCTAGATGTTTATTGGATGAATAGGAGAGCATGTATTTGGGGATTTAAGAACTTTAACTTGACTTTGACCATTTCATAAGTTTATGCACTGAGTAATTTTCAAGGTATGGAGAAAAAGCGCAATTTCTGTATTGAACAGTAAATTGTTATCATTTTCATCTGGCCTTTGATTTATAAGAGAATCACTGTCAGGCAGAACATGTACATAAATTCAGCATGTTCTAAGTTTCAAGATAACTTGAGCCACTTCCGAGATATGGAGAAAGAATTAAGTTCAGCACTTTCACTTGATCTTTGACCTTTTGACCTTTGACCTTCTTGGCAAAAAAAAAATCCCAGAGAATCTCTATTGGGTTATACATGCATACATCAAGTTTTAAAAAAAAAAAGCCCTGCTGGCATTGCATAAACATAAGGAAAATAGTAAAATTTTGAAGTATTGCCCTTGACCTTTGACCCCTGACCTTTGACCCCATGAACCCTAAATTCCCTAGATAACCACTGCCAGTCAGTAGATGCATATATATACTATGTTCCATGAAGATACCTTGAACAATTTCCAAGATACAGAGAAAAAAGTGAAAATTTAACATTTTATTTGACCTTTTGACCTTTGACCTTTTGACCTCATGACCCCAAACTTTCACCAGAGAATCTTAATTGGGCAGTACATGTATACACTAAGTTTCCAGAAAATATCTTCAGGCATTGCATAGATATGGGGGAAATAGTAAAATTTTAAGCATTTGACCTTGACCTTTTGACCTTTGACCTTGAGCATGTGCACCCAAAAGTTGATAGGCACAACTTCACCCCCTAATACACATACATGCCAAGTTTCATTAGGATACCTCAAAAGGTTTTGGTAGTTACCCTGTCCACAAAATTCATTACGGACGGACGGAAGGACGGACGGACGGACGGAAGGACGGACGGATGGACGGAAAGACGGACGGACGGACGGACGGACGGACGGACGGACGGACGGACGGACGGACGGACGGACGGACAACCCGAAAACATAATGCCTCCGGCACCACTTCGTGGCGGAGGCATAAAAAAGAAAGTGACCAAAAACAAAAATGGTTGACGACAACCTCTCAAACAAAGTAATTCAGAACACCAAAATAGGCAATGCAAGTGCCTATGGCTGTGACATGAGCATAACGAATGGCATATTGAAGTAGGAGGAAATATAAACTATTTTTTTTTTAACAACCCTTGGGCATCTCATAGTGAGAATGCGATACTGATTAAATTGATCATGTGCAATTTTAAGGGCATTTCATATTCTTAAAACAGGAGTACATACCTAACAGAGAAATGTACAATTTTTATATTTCCACATATTACTGTGCCTTTCTCATGGAAGGAGCATGAAGTTGAAGTGATGACTTTTTAAGGCAATCACATGATGAATAAACCCTACAATATATATTTCATAGAATCTCATCAGTTCTGCAGCAAACAAATAACCCCTCCAAAGGCAAATCCCTAAAATTATGATAAACAACAGCTGTCATGGTTCTTTGATAGGATGATAACTCATTACTGGCAAAAACATGAACAAACCTTGACATGAAGTCATCTTCATCGGACTCCTCCCTTCAGTTGATTGCACAAATGAACACGCAAAAAAAGGACATGCTTAAATCACCTTCATACAATTATGTTGCTCAGTCATTAGTAAAAGAAGCAAACCACTGTTACTCATGACAAGGGGGGGGGGGGGGGACCAATGCACCTTATCAAAATTTCGTCTGTGGATGCTTTGAAGTTCAGTTTACTTTTCATTCTAATCCACTGCACACACACACACACACACACACTCTCTCTCTCTCTCTCTGAATGTGCGTAAACCTCTGTGCTCTTAAAAGCAGTGCTTAGCAGCAGTTGGAAAATGTGCACAACAAACCATTTTAAAGAAGAAGACTTAACTGGGAAAGCCCATACTTGTATCATAGTAAAATGCCGCCACACACGAATGTGTGTCAGGTGGAGATGCCCAAATAGAGACAAGATTCTGAATCCCAAAACATGCCCTTCTTTGCAACAGGTATTTTAATTGTGAAATAGTAAGATATACAGAATTTAAAGAAACTAACAAAACACAAGCATTTGGCAAGAGAGAGTGAAACAGCAAATGTGAGCACACTAAACATTTTTTGTTGTTGTTGCTCTTTTGTATCAAAACTGTCGGAAAATGGACAGTTTCTTTATAATTCATAAAGGAATTGCATGCTGTAATTTGAGAGAAAGTAGCAGAAATATGGTAATCCTTTCAATTTTGCAAATAATAGCTGAGATGATATAGCTTCTGCTTGATATGTACAAAGAGTCAAGTTGCATACTTGGTGAATGGCAGCCAACCTCACACAAGTTGAACTCAGTGACACTGGAGATAGAATATCTACTTCACACAAATTCAGCCTCCATATAAATTATTCTTCATTTGTCTTCCAAGGAAGGAAGAGGAAATCCATTAGAATGATCAAAATGATTTTCAACTTGGTGATGCTTTTGACTTGTGTGGAGTCAGCTCCAGCAAAGGTTAACGATTGGTGCATAACACTCACTGTGAGATATCACTGCAAATCACACTGCACGCATATTATGGCATTTTCAAACACACAGTTTTATTTTTTCAAACTTATTACTGTTTTATACTTAGAATATCATTGAACCTGCATTTCACAGCTGAAAATTGTTCAACTTTAAAGCGAATTGGAGGATGGAAGGACGAAGCATACTGGACTCTCCCAGTAAAAGTTCATATAGTTTAGAAAGCCTCAATGTCTTGTTGCGATTGTCTTAGGATATGCTCCTCCTTTCTCTTTTAAAGTGAGCCATGCAATATTTCAAATTTTTGCCCAATTTATGCCCATCTGGTGCATAGTCCCAAAGCCAAGTTGCATAATCAAAGCTTTATCAATCATTGTGCCAATTAGTGCATGTTATTTACAAAGCTTCGTTTCATTTGTAAACTAAAATCAGCAGGTGTGATGGACGGAACAGTAAATCTGTGTCAATGCTTTATTTTTCTATTCCATCTACATCACATGTATGACTTGTCTTCTTCTCCTTCCATCACCCTACATACATAAGAAAAACATGATAACGAAGATGTATTGCAGTTTTAAAGTACTCTTGTATTTTTGTGTCTCTTTTTTTTTGTAGAGACATTTACCAATTTATATATAAAAAAGAACAAACTAAAATGTATTTCACTGTATAATATTTCATATAAAAGTTCTCCGGCACAGCAAGCTTGGGGTCCCTCTTATGACTGGGGACTCTTAGTTTACCTTCCTACCACCGTTGATCCTGATCCGCTGAGATTGACAGCATTTTGGAGAGTAAAAAATGGCTGTTAATTACTTGGGATGATGAGCCTCACTGGGAGAGGGGGATAAAATCAGCCTTTGATACTGGCATACAGAGCATGTAAGCTGCACATAGACATAGAGGCAGCAGAGGTAGAGATGTATAGTACACATTTCATTATAGGTAATCCTTGACAATAGCTGAAACAAGAAAGGAGAAATGTACATTCCAGGCATCTATAAACATTGCTGTGTCATGACATACACATGATTTGACACGCAACACATACATGCCATACATTCATTATGGACACAATCAGAGACATACTGATGCATAGATGCACATCCACAGACCCTCCTGGTAACTTCAAAAGAGGAGTTTCTGTGCATTTATAAAACAGCAGACTTACCCACACAGCCACGCAAACAATCATCACTGGCAAACTGTAAAGCTTCTTCAGACGTATTTTTCTCTTGTTTGTTTGCTTTCTCATCACCAAAGTAAACATCCAACTCCTGATGTTTGGTAGGACAAGGACAGTGTTCTTCTTTTGTTTATTCATTTGTTTTCTTGTCAACAAAGTAAACACCCACCTCCTGATCTTTGGCAGGACGAGGACAGTGTTCTTCTTTTGTTTAGTCATTTGTTTTCTCAACAAAGTAAAGACCCACCTCCTGATCTTTGGCAGAACAAGGACAGTGTTCTTCTTCTCCTCCTCCTTCTGCCGCTGCTCCTTGACGGCGGCCATCTTGAGGCGCTCTAGGTGCCGCTCCACCTCCATCTCCACAAAGTAGTTGATGGCCTCGATCGGCTGGATGTTGTCCAGGGCCGACATGTCCGGCGGGACATTGAAGGTCACTGTGGTGGTGTGAAGACATGGCGGAGAGTTCTGGATTCACTAAACTATATACTGTATGGGCTATATATTTAGCAAGTCTAATTTTTCGAGAATTGGGACTTCTCAACAACTTTGCAAGTGGTTAAATTCGCAAAAGTGGAGTACAGTTCAACGAAAAAAAAATGAAGTAAGCCTCAATTTACAAACAAAAACATTGCAAAAGTCAACCATGAGTCTCAATAAATTTGTCATACAATCATATCGACCTATTGTATGTATAACTAGTATTTGATAATTAAGTTTTATATTTGTTAATTCATATGTAAATCACACTCAATTTGTCAGTTATACATTCCTTGCATCTGCAAAGACTATCCTCAAAACTTTGCCCACAGTCATTTCTAATCTTGAAGACACATGAGGCATTCTTAACAAAATTTCAGAAACAGTTTCATTTAAAAATAAAAAACAACAAATTCCTGGACACACTAAATATTGTGAATATATAGGCATCCAACTGGATACCTATATGAATACCTGTGAGGGACTTCTGTTGCTGGGGAGGTTGTGGCTGCAGTGAGGAGGTCTCCTCGGGGGCATGGTCAGGAGAGGTGGCTGATGTTGTCTTGGTCTCGGACACCCCGCCCTCGGAGTGCTTGTCTGACTCATGGGAGGAGGAACCTGGCTCAGAGATGGAGGGCAATGAACTCTGATGCATGGCAAGGAAGAAAGAACAGACAGATTAAAGATGGTGGCTTGGCAATCAAAGAGTTAAATCATTCACTCTGCAGGTGCAGTACTCAAGCTGTTGTTAAATGCCAGATAACCACTTGAATCGTTTAACAAACATCTGCTTTCCTTTGGTCATCTTTCATTACTTCTCCAAATGCTGTCATTTCTAAACACACGGTTCTGCATTTGATATCCCGGTGAAATCATGTTGTGTTTGGATGTGATTACAGTAGACTATCATGGCATTGTAGCTTACTGTGGCATTCTGTAGGCAAATTGTATGAAGAGTTTGATCACACACAGGTGAAGTGCCATATGAAATCATCTTGAAAAAAGTCCATCATCAGATAGAGTAAAATAAAACCTTTCCAGTGGTACAGTGTACCTCAGTTGTAACATAACAAGGAATATTCTTGAAGTTATGATGAAAGATATCCTGTATTTTCATGTTTTGTTTTTTTTTAGCATTTTGAATAGCAAATATCTTAAATGAACAAGAATGGAGTTAGCTATTTTTGTGATAAAATTATTCATACGTATGTGACACTATTGGATGATGATCGAGACATTGGAGAAGCGAAATCAATCTCACCTCCCCAGATGGTTTGAGAATCCTCTTGGTGGGGGAGCCAGTGGCCTTGCTGCCCTTGTCAATGCTCTTCTTCCTGGAGATTTTGCCTGTCAGTTTCCCCTTCTGTAGCTGCTCGATGGAGCGCTTCAGGTGGCCCTGGGAGAGGGTAAAGGAAAGTGAGTGCAAAAAGAGTTTTAGTCTTTTCTCTGGTGGCCCATTGTCGGGCTCGATTATGGCCGAGGAATAAATGTAAATGTGCAGTAGTGTCCCTATTGAATAACTGTTTCAATAAAAATTGTAATTTTGGCTTTTAACCTTTAGCTGTCACGAAGTGTTTATAAAGGTCCATTGTTCCTTGTAAGTTTTTTTTTTTCAACTTTTTTTTTTTTTCAAAAAAGAAATTTGCCCAGTGCTCATTGATGCATGGACATATTCAAAACAAGAGCCATATAAGGCATGACAGGTGCAGTGTGTATGTTTGAAACCCTACGCTTAGATATACACATTGTTGTACTGTAACACTTCCAGCTTCCAGGCGAGAAACACTTTGATGACCATTGACGACGAGTTGATTTCACTTAACACACTTTACCCACACACACCCGCTTGAGTAACGGGTATACTTGGGACTAATCTTCAACAGGTTAAGGAATGCGTGATGTCTCTTGGCTCTCATAATGGAACTTGCCTGTCATTAAGCCCTGATGTAAAGAAGACTATTTTATAACAAGGCAAGGCGGGAAGAAGGTGCACACTTTCTTGGGGGTGGGAAGTAGCATTAAGGGTTTAATATTAAACATACCTTGAAGAGGGCCATCCACTGGTCCAGCCACATCTGGGCCATCTCCTTGACCTCCTTCTTACGGCTCTCCTCCTCCATGCTCCACACATCCCAGCTGTCTAGCTCCTTAAAGAAGTAGTTGTGGACGTCCTCCAGTCCCATGTGGAGGAAAAGGTCGTGGGCCATCTCCCTGTAGAGGATGCAACTTTTCTCTGTCAATCTACGTCATTGGTTATTAAAAATTTCGTACTGTCATATGACATTTATTTCTGTGGCTCAAGTTGCTCTCAGTCTCAAAAATGAAAGACATCATCACTTTGTCTGAATTCTGTTCATCTTTCATTTGCAGAAGAGACACAGATCTTTAAGGAAATATGATTTTAAATGGCAAACACTTTTTATGATATTATTATCATTTTTTTAATATTACCCCGGATAAGAATTTATGGCATTTGTATAGTAGCTACCAGAAAATGATATCTTAACAATAATTACTGCACATTTTTTACCATTAGACAGACAATGATTTTATTTTGTCATTGGGTCAAGTTTGCTGGCATTATCTGAGAATATTTGAAAAGATTACGTCTGAAAATTGAAAAAAAAAGGGATCCCAAAAACATATCATAATGACTAAATGCTGCAATTAACAGAGTCCCTTTAAAGCCCCTGGAAAAAAAAAAACAGAAACAAAAATAAACAACACAACACAACCTCAAATATCTTCCCAAATTTCATTGAAATATAACATTCATCAAGTCATCATGCCAGAGGAAACCATCAAGATAACTTAAGTATGGGAATTTGATAACTGCCCTTCTTTCAGCTTTGGTACTGAAATACATACCTGACCATTTTATCACCATCAACAAACTCCACCATGATCTCTATGACAACTTTCTTGTTGAAGACTCCATACGCTTTGATGAAATGGAGGCATGCAACAATGAAATCCTGAGTAAGAGGGAGGTAGAGATAATGAATACGTCATGAATCACATTATTGACCACAGTCATGTTGGACCTTCATTTTCTGTCACAACAAACTGAATTTTGCTTTTGTATAGCAAGTAAATTCTGGCTTGCATTTTTCTGGATACTGTTGCCGAGTATCATATGTACATACAATACATTCATGCATATACATGTGTACAACATGCATTTAGCACATCCTTCCCAGAAAACATGGCATTTTCATTATACACTGACAAATGAAATCATACAAATAGCATACCTACCTTATCATGTACTTTGGTAATTACAGTATACATTGTTGATTGCATAATCAAATAAAATTAAAGAAATCAATAGAGATATTACTAACATAGGTATATAACATAGGTAATAAGGCTAAACTTTAAGACAAGAGGCAGGTTTAATAGGAACTTTAAGGTCATCTTGATGGAAAAATACCACCAGTGCATGTACCCAAACGGCAGCTAAATTTATTTCAACCCACTTGACAAAACTTTCTAACTCTCCAACTCCAGCTACCTATAAAGTTCATTGCACTTGCTTGCATTTGAGAAATAGGTAAATGTTGAAAAAAAAAGGAAAGGAAGAAGAGAGCACAAAGAAAAAAAAAAACCTCACACAATGACATTATAAGAAGCAATGAATGGTAAACTTTGAGCTCTGGCTAGTAATTTCTTGATATAGCTTCCTTAGCCACTAGTTTGTTAACTTTGGTTTCCAAGGTTATCATGACGTAAATAGTCTAACCTTCTGGTCCTCGTCGTGGCATGTGGGTCCGTTGTTCTTGTTGAGGATGGCGAGAATGATGTCCAGGACGCTGTCGGCGTTGGCGATGGGGTCCTGCTGGTGGAGAGTGATGATGGAGTACAGGATGGGCGTCTTCATACCGTAGTCAGCGATCTTGATCAGTCGCAGGAGCATGGTCACAAAGGCCGTCACCGTCCACGGCTTGGGGAAAGTCTAGAGGGGGGAGGGGGAGGGAGCAAGGTAAGTTTACATGGGGGAAGGGGGAAAGAGCACTGAACAAGGCTTGAGATACTTCTGTCTGTTAAGATATCAATCCAAGCTGACAAGTCAATGTGATTACTAATGATTGGTTGGTTTTAGTCCTTGTCAAAACCCAACCAAAATTAAACTGAATTCTTATAAGAAGTAAACCATGACAGCAAAAATTGCTCTAGAAATACGCCATACGATCCAGATGCTAAAAAATCAAATTGGTAGAGTAAACAAGTGCTGAATGGTTCCTTGTCATCAGCTCTGAGAGATCAGAATTTATGTGAGTGAGAAAATTTGCCTGATATCAATTGGCCGCTCACCCTGTTGGTGGCATTGGGAAAGTACTGCTCAAACCACTCAGTTCCCTTGAACTGGGTGATGAACTGTGGCAGGGGTGTCGGCGGGCGGGGCGGGGAGGGGGTGGGCAAGGGGGGCGGGGTCGGGGTCTTCTCCTTGGGGGGAGGCGGCTTCGGCTTGGTGATCAGCTTCTCCACCTTCATCTTGGTGGCCACCTTGGGCGGGGCCTTCGGCTCCTCCTTGGGCTCCTCTGGTGGAGGAGTAGGGGGCGGTGTCGGGGTGGGGTCCTTCTCCTCCACCTCGATCTCCTTGGGCGAGGTCGGCTTCTCGATGTTGATGCCTAGCCTCTTGGCGAGGTGGGATGTGGATGGAGGCCCAAACTCCAGCTCCTCCACAGATTTCTTCCTCTTCTCCAATTCCTTTGAAATAAAGTGCCAAGGGCAAACAGCATGAATCAGTTTCATTGCGCTGCATAACACACTCCAATTATATGTCACTGCTTGGAAGAAATCTATGCAATTTGAATGCGAGTCCATATGTGAGCATATTAGGACATCCTTGTATTTCAGTTGAATATGGGAAGGGAGAGGAAATACAAAATCTGGTTCTTTCTACCTCATATTTTCTTTGTCATAATCGAAGAAATCACAAACACTGAGAGAGTGCATTTCATGTGGATATATCACATCTGAATGAATTAGTAAGTGAAATTATCATGGGTAAACTACATCCCGTCTGTACTTCCCAAAACAATGGAAAGCGTTATGTCATTATGACATACAATGATTGCGTCTTTAGTTTTGACTGTAAAAATAAATGAAATAATGAGGGGAAAAAAATAAGAAAACACCTAAATTGATGAAATAATCACTGTCTTTCAGAATTTCAGCATCTTTGGATTAGCACAAACTAACCGCAAAGTTTTACGGTTTGTTCTATGCAGACACTTTGGTGAATCATCAAGAAAGTATTTCTCATGATGGCAGCTGATCTTTACAGATATTTTTTTTTCCAGACCTTATCACTGGCCTAATCAAATAGTCATTGTACAAACATTTTCCCTTGTGCTCCCAAAGGCACACCGGTAATCTGTACATGATTCCATGTTGGTAAGGGAAAGGATTCAATTTATCAAAGATAATCACATCATTAAAATTATTTCACTTTCATTGGTATACATTGGTGAATTCCATGAACATGGCACACTCAGTGGCTTGACTGATTATTGTACAACATCAGATTATACCTGGGATGCGCATATTCCATGAACAATGGAGCAAGTGGATTTGGAAATTGACAAAACACAAATGAAGACAGAAAACCACTCTGTACACAGGCATGTTCATGGGCACTTTGCAAGAATGAGCAATTCAAACAAATAACACAAGAATTGTCACTCAAAAGACAAGACCACATAAAATTTACCACATTCATTCAGGACAAAGGTTTACAGATCTATAATTTGAAACAAATGATGTTTCATACCTCAGATGTTTTATTCCCCCCCCCCCCCAAAAAAAAAAAAAAAAAAAAAATACACATATTAAATGAGCTGTAAATTTGGTGTTTTTTTTCTAAACACTTGTTCATTATGGAATGAAACTAACTGAGAAATAAATTTCTTTGCAGTTATTTCTCATAATGATCTTTGGTGACTTTAGGACACAAATCTAGTCAGTTTATTTTTTCTAGTCATGGGAATACATGCCTACAACATTTTATTGACAGATTTCTTTCTTTTTTTATAATGATGATTGAGAACTTGCTGCTCTGAATTTCTACAGGAGTTTTTCTTTCTCAGCAATGAGATTGAATTCTAATAATTTGCTAGTTTAGATATAAAATAGGATCATTAGCATTCTAATCTTGAATCACAATTTTGATCATACCAAACATCTCTAACTGTTGAGATAATCTAGCATATCTCTACCCTTGCTCCCTTGCTCTGAGAATAATAGACTTTTTTTAAGGGCTTCTCCTAAATGTAAAATCCATGGCAAGTCAATCTTCGAAAAGAAGCGCACAGTGTCACATATTTAGTACTGATGGCTCTGTCTAAAGCAGTATAGTGGTGGAAGGAAAAAATTAAGAGATATACATGCATGTACATTGATTTTTGTTTTCATTAACATCGGTAAACTGTTAATTACACAATAGGGTCATGAACCTTGTAACACAACCTTCAGTTACTGGAATTTATCAATCTTGTGCAGGTGTATACATATATCTCTGTTATCTAACTGGTTATAGCAAGGGGGTACAGGTACCTCTTTGGTAATAACTGAGATTTTAGAACATGCACGTATAAAAAGCAGCAGCGAGGAGTAATATGTTAGGAATATAACTTATAGCAATATTGTGTAACTATGAACTTGATGATAGGTAATATTTAGCCATTTAACAAATTCGACTTCACCTCGAATGTCATACAAAGTTGACTCATTGTCGTTCTCATGTATTCAGATTGAATTCCATGCAATATTTTCTTTAGTAGGCCTACAGGTTACTGCAGCAACACATGACTTCACAATAGTATCTCTTGGAATATGCCACACTCATAGAGCATTCAAATGTTATTTACATTTCAATTTAATAGAAAAAAATGGAATTTGTTTGCCTGCTGGACACTTAATCACATGAGATATCAGTTGTCTGTAATGTGTAAAAGTGGATTTTGATAGAAAGCATCCAATACTGGGTGATTATCGGGTTGTCAAGATGAATATCAAACATTCAAGTATATTGTCTCTGAAGAATGTCAGTTCATTAAACCATGTATACAGATGTACTTCTTATGAAGTCGATCTATAGATTTGAATGATTTATAGAAAAATTGAGTTGACGTGGCACTTCAGCATTAATGCACTTCAGCAAAATCAACCTTGTATTATAATTACTCATTGTATTAAAACCTTACAAAAGTCAATTTCCGAGAAATAAGTTTGTTGATTTTTTTTAACTGCCTTGAGGTGATAAACAAGATTTAAACGAACCAATTCCCAATCTTTCCTGATGTGGGTGAAGCATGAATAAATGACTTACACTGTGGGTCACAAGCATGGCTTTTGATAGAGGGCACATCTTGGGCTTTCTTCATGCTTCACAAATAAAAAGATCAATACTAAGCAGCAAAGCTGTGCAGACAGTTATCAAGACTATAAAGCTAAGTGTTCTTTTCAGTATTACAATGCTCTCCATGCAAGTAGGATTGTGTTCATCTGTGAGTGACAATATAGTTTAGTGCTGTACATGGAAAGACAAATTTTTCAACCGGTGAGTTATATATTTTACCTCTGCCTGATCACCATCGGCCGTGGGCAAATCCTGGTTGCATACAAGGACATCGGAAAAATCCAAAACTATGATCTCAGAGTAGCGGCCAATAAACCAATAAAGTAACACTGGTGTCAGTATAATTCATGCCTGCGTGCTATTCACGCCATGCCATTACCGCTTAACGGTTATTGTGTATGTGAGCTCATCAGGCAAAACGATTTTTAGAGATTGCATTCTTCATGCTCATGCACACAAGAAAAGTGGAACTTAGCAGCTGTTATACTGGGGGGGGGGGGGTAGGATGTGGAAGTGAGGAAGTTAAAAAAAGAAAGAGGTGTTATATATCAGTTAACATTTGACTAGGCGAGGAAAAAGTGCAGGTTTGAAGGACACTGGAAACTGTGTGGGTGACACATTTCAAACTGACGAGGAAAGGGTGATTCAGTTCAGTTTAAGAGTAGAAACTATTATTTGTCTCACTCTGACTTGTACTAAAAAAAAGAATTTAATGATTAGAACTACATTGATTTCAATCAAGTTGATTAATTAAAATCTCATTTGTAAGTTAATTCCAACCAATTTAGAGCTTAGTGTACTCGTGCTAGGGTTCTACGGCAAAAGTGTGTCATTAAAAATTTTTTTTTTTTTTTTTCAACAGGTTAACACACCACAATGCAAAACCTTGGTGTACTGAGACAGCCATTTTAAATCAAATCCACTGCACTAGACTTTCCTAAAGACATTTAGTAGGTCATTACTGGATTTCTACTTTGATGATAATGGATGACCTGCACAATTATCGACTTATCCTCTGAAACAAGAAAAAAAAAAACTTTTTACTTGTCAGAATTAAACATCCATTACTGGAAAATCTGTTTGAAGCAAGAAAAATACAAAGACCCTCACCAAACACGAGCAAAGAGCACCTGTCCCTCATTAGCATAGATAACCCTCTGAAAAGTATTTGAAGGAAGTTGATTTCTTCTTTTCCCAGACAGTAAACTCCCATGTAAGTCCAAACCATTGGGACCACCGAACCAAAGCTCTTTGACTTACGCGAAATTTGCCCTCTCTGCTCACAATTTTCGTCTTCTGCTGGAGAAGAAAATCCTGACTTTTGACAATTCTTTTTTTTACTCACATGAGGTGGGAAAGGTCAAAATTGACATACATGCATGCTACATGAATACACAAAGTATGTGTACACACACTCAAACACTATTGTGTATGTGCCATTCTTTGAATTGTGTGCATGTGATTTTGTTTACCATGGAAATCAGCTGAACATTTATGACCTAAATGAAATATGGTTTCATTTATCACAATTTCTCAACATGTTTAATATCTACATTAAAGTACCTGTAATTAGGATTGTGTTAGGACATGTTAAAACACTCCAAAGGTAAGAACAAGCATTAATAATTAATCTGCTATTTTATGCTATAAATTAAGCAAAATATTAGCTCATTAAAAATAGCCAGGCACTCTAGACTCTATCAAATGTCAATTATCGTCACAAATCATTTGCAAATGCTTGGTCAATTAAAGAATCAGATAAAAGAATTAACATCAAACCCACTGCAGAAAGTGGATTTGCATTGAGACATCATACAGCCAAGCTGTTGAGTCAGTACAAATTCCATTAACACAACTATCAAATTATAGCCATTTGTCCTCTAAAGTCCAAAGATCAAACAAAGCACAGTTTATATTATGCAAACTGAGGATAATAATCATTTTACTTATTATTCATCTGAAGAAAACTGCCAAATATTTGCGTTTAAGTATGACTACAAAGCATTACATATATATTCATTAAATATTGCATGCATGTATTCATTTACATAACAGTAGTGTTCCTTCAATCTCCTATCACCAGTCTCTAGCTCTATTTCATCTCAGATTTTAAATGTGATGATCAATTTTGTATTCAGAGATATGTATATTAGTCGAGCAGCATGCAACCTTGCGTTACAGCTGTAGGGCACAACTGAAATATTCAATCATCATTTACAAATCATAGAGGGCAGAGACGTTATCATCTAAAAATCAGGAGAATCAAAAATTCAAAACAGTATACCTCATCTTCTTCAGACCAGACAATGACTCGCTGATCCAATGAAAGCAATTTTGTGAAAAAGTAAGAGGAAAAAAAAAATGGAGGAAGAAAAACGTAATGAGCAGATTCTACACAGTAAATGCACAGTATGAAAGCAGCATCACACTGCGGCTGAACTTATTCTCACTTCACCACTTGTTTGCATGGATATACAAACAGGATGAGCGGGATTTAACTGAATACAATCACACATATTTACAAATTGGATGACACAATGGGATTAAGGAGAGACAAAAAAAAAAAGTGATTGAGGGTGGAAACATTCACTCTCCACGGACTGGAAGAGTCTGTACATTTTTCAGTTTGTGACATCACTCAATAGACTGGATTATGAACTCTAATCAGATGCTGTATTCCCACCAACAGATATGCACTCAGCATTCACGGTGAATTGGGTATGTGCTTTTAGTAACTGACCTGACATCTTGACAAAATAACATGCAATAAACAATAACATTGTAATGTTTTGATGAAAAAACAAACAAACAGAGCAGTTTTTGCAGTGATGAATATGAAGATTGACAGCACTATCAATTTTGGAATAAATTGGATAAATCAAACCTACATTTTGGTACCATGGCATATTTGTGAAGTAATCGGAAGCGGTAAACAGAAACAAACAAAAAACAAAAAACTAGTGTTTCTTATTTCGACTTGCTTGGTCCAAAAAGTGATGTCACCAGAAAACAAGCCAACAAACAAACAAAACAAACACAGTTGCCCACCCTCTGTATTATTCTACTATCTTTGAGTGAACCTCTTAATAAAGTGGGATAAAATAATCATTTCCACGTCTTTTTCCCCTTGTAATAAGGAATTTGGCAATAAAAAATTTCAAATGAAACTTCTTGGCTTTCTTCATATTTCACATTGATCTACTTCAGGTTTTTGTTAAGAAGTACTAATATCCAGACGAAATCTGGGATTTGCAATGTAGCATCAATTGACGCAAAATGTTGGATCAAAAGTTAGAGAAAATGTTACATATGACCTCTTCAGAGAAAGACAACCTCCAATATACAGTGTACGTAAAGTATTATGAAAGGATGAGAACAACATCAGAAAGAGATACCGCACCAAAGTCACCCAAAAGATGCATGCTTTGTAGAGAAATATCATTCATTTTAAGAAATAGGAAATAGAGGGGGTGGGGGGGATACAAATCTTTCGAGATTTCCAGGATCCACATTGGGCATTTGAGAATAAGTGATTTATACCTAACGTTGTCTGTACAGATTATGCAAGTACTTTTGTAATAAACCTCATCCTTGGGGCAACTTTGATAGTTTTCATGTTATCACAAGAGAGCTCTGAAAGAACTATATCTCATTGTAGTTGCAACATACTGGATTTAAAAGACATAAGTTCTCAACTTCTCAGAAGCTAAAAAAAAAACAACAACAATGAAGGAAAGATAAAGGCACTATGGCATCCTTGGTGTAGAAGCATTCAACTTAATCTGGTTCACCCCTCAATGCTGGCACTCTTGCCTGAAACTCTTATGAGAAATGCTGTATTCTTAGTCAAATGCCCCAGGTGCACAAGTGAATTTTGAGATGGAAAGATTGCTAAGAGGTGGTGGAAAGTTTTCCATGGACTGCAAGTGCTGATTTTATTTTATTTTTTTCTTTCTTTTCTCTTTTTAATAATCATAAACAAATATGATTCATTATCATCCTCACACTTGCTGAATCCACAACACATCATGGAATGTACAAAACCTTTAACTGCAGACTGCTCAGTTGCACAGAAACTCTGCTGGAAAATGAAACATGACAGCTCTGCAGTTTCCAAATTTCCGACTCAAATTTTACATGACAAAACACACCCTGTATGCATAACTGTAGGACAGTGCATGACAAACACACATTCTATTTTTTGTTTGGTGATGGACTTGTGACAAAGACATCAGCCATTACACCATATTGTATGTGTGGGATTGTGGAAGAGTGCTTTGGGGGAGAAACATGCAGTGTGCATGATGATGTGCCCATGTGCTGTGTGTGAGGTGCAATGTTCACATCAAGCCTGATGGACGAAACACTCAATGGGACAGTCATTTTACCACTTTTTTACATCTTCACAAGCAATACTTCTTATGATGTCTTGCACAGATGAAAGATGTGACACAGGACTCGGTGATGCAGCTCAAAATATTTTCACTTTTTTTTTTCTAATGGCATCGTTTGAAAGGTGAGTAGATGTATCCAGTGATGGAACTTACAGAATATTAGAAATAAGGCTGCTGAAACTTTCGCTGGTAAATCTTGATTTTCAATATCAATAAGAGCAATAGTCAAAATCAAATACATCCAGACTCTGCACTTGCTATCCATATCTGATCGATGAATTACATTTCTGTTTGACATACTGTAGGTACTTTTGCTTCTTTTGTTTTTCTTGTCAATGTTTTGATCATGTCGACAGATATTTTGATTTTTGTAAAATACCTGAAATAAGAAATCATGATATTGTGAAATATCCAACATCAAGTGAAATTAACATGCTGTGGGAGACCCGACCACTGAACATGTGATGTTTCAGTGAGATCTTTCTTTTGACAAGGAAAGACTGTGTCTCTGTTTTGTAAATAAATGACTCAATAGAATTTGACAGTCTTGGATCTGGTTTCTGTTGATGAATAATTCATGAGCAAGCACATCATCACCCTAATTGTCATGGCATGAAACCAATGGAGAATACATGAGTGGAACACCATGTTGGCGATGGTACACAAATTCTGGTTCGACTTTGAACATACGTTACGGGCAGATCCCCTCCAAAACCGGGAGTACTGATCGCTCCTCTCATATTTTCTCAGCCCGTATCTCGCGCTGAAAAGCAGTGCGGTTTTGGATCTGAGCTTCTTCTGAATACAGACAGACAGACAGACAGACAGACAGAGGGAGGAGTGTGAAGAGGCAGCTAGGGAAGAGTGCCGCCAAACCACTGCAAAGCGTATTCTGTAGTGACTGAAAACTTAGTGCCATGATTGTGGGCCCCATGCACTCTCAAAGGCAGCGGGTAGAAGAAAACCAACTGAAATATAATTGCACCTGAAGGAAATGATTTTCTTGCAGCATTTCATATTGGTATTAATGTTGAAATACATAATTTAAAAAAAAGTTTTCATTGCTTTGCCCTAGAAACATTTAAAAAAAAAATATATGCTTTCTTATTCTTTTCGTCAAATCAAATATAATTTCTTGTCAGAGCACCATACTGAAAATAAACAATTTCATTAGCCTGAATTGGTATTGAAAATGCAAGTTTGTGTGGGGCTGTGCAAAGGGTACCTACTATAAAATAAAATGACAGCGGTGTAAACCTTCCTCTTCAAGTGAAAACAAACTGGTAGGCCTATGCAGCGAAAAAGTTAATGTTTATCTTTTCAATGCAGAATGGAAGTACAGATTCTGCCTCTTTACTGACTTACCAAAGGTTATTACTGTATCCCACTTACACAGAATGAAGTAAAAGTTTACTTGACTTGACACTTCACTGGACCCAATTTCACCTTCTTACCAAAGCCCTGATTTACAAATTATGTACAGACAAAATTGAATGTGTGGCCTACAAACAAGTAGGTGGCTAGCTCCATGCTGTCAGTGTGCAGATTTCCATGCAAGACCATCATAATCAAAGGAAATGTTTTAAAAAAAGACAAACAAAAGAAACAAAAAACAGAAAAAAACAACAATAGGCTCAATGCAAAGAGAAAGAAATGCAGATTTAGGTGATGTGCATGCATAAACCGTGCCAGAACGACAGGGAAACAGTGGAAATTAAAACTGCAAGAATGATGCAACAGTTTTTTGTGCAGTTGTTTTTTTCACCTCTGGGGATTCCATCGTCATCTGAAGAAACGACAGTGACATTTGGCAAAGACAAGATAGGAAGAGTTGGTTATATAACAAATCACACTACTCCTGTCAGTCAAGATCACAAAGGATCAAACAACATATTCTTGTAATGCCACATATACCCTGAAATCAATCAGTTGGTAAATCTATCACTTCAAACTTATGCAAACTTAAATCATACAGATTAAATGAGCTAGTTGTAAAGCATATAAAAAAAATCATTGTTGTTAATGTTTAGAAGTACACATTACTAATTCATGTCATGTCTAAATGTGTTATAGACTTACAAATTACAAACATTAAGAAAAAGGTAAACTGTTGAAGACAAGTCCACACACAACCAAAATATATGTACATGAAATATCACAAACTCTAGAGGTTACATTTTGTGCATGTTCTTTTACACAGTATAGCACAAAATACAATCTTGACGAGGATAAATAAAGTCTGTTTGCATGTGACCATGTTGTACACAATCATTTGTTTAGAGACAAAATTAATACAGCTTTCAGTGGACAACATGCTCTTTATCAGAACATGTGAGAGAAGTTTTGTACAGAATTTACAAATGTAGCCAAATGTTAGTGTTCCATAGTCTTCATAGAAGCCCTTGTTCCACAGGGTGTAATTCCTAGCCTACAAGCTACATAAAAATTGATGGAAGCACAACAAGGACAATGCCCCCACTGCCCTGCAGTCGACACCTAGGAATCTCACCTGTCTGTGGAGTTCAATCTGAGCCAGCTGGTCTTCATCGAGCTGAGGGGGGCGGTATCTGTCCTCTGTCATCTTGGCAGTCTCCTCAGGGGGCCAGATGAGACGGACCAGGACAGAGTTGGGGATGAAGCCCCTGGGGTGGATGGGCAGGGGGAATTCCTTGTCCTCCGGCAGCACTCTGCTCTTCTGTTCCCTCTTCGCTTCTTCCTTCTCATCCTCAGTGTCTTGTCCATCGCTGACCAGTTTGCTGTCCCCATCTGTTTTAACTTCCCCTTGGTCTCCTGTACCTCCATCCACCTCGGCCACTTCAGCTGGCTTTTTGTCTGCCTCCTTCTCTGGCTTCTCCTCACGTTCATCCTTTGTCTCATCTTCATCACCTTCATCATCGATGGTGTTGGTGCCCATTTCCAATTTGCCCATCTGAGTGATGTAAATGTAAATATAGATCTTAAAAAGAAAATGATATTGAAAACTTACAAAATGCATAGTATCTGTATAGACCGATTCGGGTTCGTTGAGGGCAGCAGACATTTTGTGGCACTGGGCGCAGCCATGAGGTGTCTTAGCCGACCCCCCTCCTCTCCCCCACCCCACGGTCAACATGTTTATCGCGCACATGTAACAAAGGTTCGCGCACTAAGCAAGCATTCGCGCACTCAGTACGAGACGCCCATTGGCTGAAGCAACCATGCATCAGTTTTTCATTCCGCGCGCAGAAGGGGGTGGGGGAGAGAGGGGGGGGGTTCGGCTGAGACACCTCGTTAATGTCGCTGCCCATGCCAAAAATACACATAGCGCGTCACAGAATCAGTCTATAAACTGACTCTGGACACAGGAGTTAATATCAGAATGAACACTCAATGTGAATTTTCCTGTACTAAGCATATAATTCAATATTCCCATGATATTCCATTAGTGGCTCATCATATAAAGGAAAAAGGAATTAATGATACATTTTATTGAATACCTCCTTCAGCTGAAATTTACGAGCTTGTCTTTTCTTTTCTATGAAGCAGGTTGCTTACTACAACACACAACATTAGCAAGCATAAGCCAACATCAAACATACTTCATCAGGAATTGTACCACGTATACAGTAGACTCTGTATAAGTCGAAGTCACAGAAGTACAGTATCTCCTATTAAAGTCGAACAGGTTTTTCAGCACCAATTCTTTTATTTCCTCTTATTTTTCATCCTGAATAAATGAAATTTTCTATTATAGGTTAATTTTTTTTTTTCTTCAGTCCAAAGAGATTTGACTTAAGCAGAGCTAACTGTATTTCCAAGTGCATCCTCTCTCTACATGTGCTGGAGCACAATGGAAAAGATGGAAGGGATGGAAGGGGAAGAAGGAGAGGGACGGGAGAGGACGAGGCGGAAGGGTGGAGGAAAATGTGAGGAGGGGCAAGGGAGAGGGCGAAGAGGAGGGGAGGGAGGAGGAGAGGGGGGTCATGATAAAAATCTGAAATAATCTTCAGGATTAAAACAAGCAGTGGGACCAGAACAAGAAGAGAAAAAGAAGGAGAGACTGAGAAGATTGGGGGGAAGAGGATCTGAGATAATCTCACGTAGAGTGGGTCCAGCACTCTGTGCCGCCGGTGTGGCTTCCTGGCCAGCTTGGGATCTGGAAAGAAGCCGACGGGCTCGCGCTCCTTCATCCACACTTTCTGGGGGTCGTAGTCCACCACGGGCCGGTCCAGATCCCAGTCATCATAGTCTGGAATGCTGGGCCTCTCCGTCTCCAGGTGGACCTTGTCCCAGTAGCCGCGGAACGCCGAGACCTTCACCCGGTTGGCGGCAGAAGAGCCCTTCTGGATGGCGTGGAGCTTGGTGAACTCAAACTCACCGTCTCGCAGCTTGCGTAGCTCCTCCTCTCTGGCTGCAAGCAAGGCATATGCCTGATGACAGAGGGCGGGGGGGGGGGGGGAGAAAACAATGACAATGGGTAAAAGTATGATATGCACTTTGTGATGATCAGATATGGATCCTCAATATCTGCCCTGTTCAAATACATGACTTATGCAAAATGTTTATACCAGGTGTACACAGCGCTCAAAGCAATGAGTGTGATCTTGCACATACACACATATACATAGAGTTGTGGCCATCCCACAAACTGTACTTTACTTAAATGTTATACTTGTAAAGCCAGAAATATTCACAGCATCAAACTTTTGCAAATTGGAACCGAAATACCTTTTCTTTTGCAAATTGGCCACTGGTGTTCAATGCATTTTGTGGACAAAAACTTTTGCGTGCGTTTTATTTTCATGAATCTCAGCTTCACGTGCACTTCACAAAAGTTTAATGCATGCAAAAATTTGTTTTTACAGAATTTATAGTACACCTAAGGGTCTTATGCCTCACGGCAATTATCACTCCTCTATATTTTGTGCAACAAACTAATCCAGCTAGCATAGTTATTGTTCTCTTAAACAGCAGCTCCTGACTATAAAATGAAATCATGTTCGCCTCCTCCCCTCCCCTATTGTGTACCAGGTACAGAACTTCAGTGATCTCCCTTGCTTGTTGTTTGTTTTTGAGAGGATACAATTCGCTTACCTCCTCTTTTTCTTCCCGTTCCCTTGTTATCTGCTCAGACTCCTCCTCTGTCAGTGTGTCAAGGAAGCGTTCAAACCTGCAGGAAAAAAATAGCAAAAAATATTGTTGGAAGGTGAAACAAATTACACTCGGAACATTCTTTGTTGGTTGTTGCAGTGATATTTCACGCCATTTCTTTGTGAAACTTGCAGTTCTCAGAAAAACGCATTTAAAAAATGATGAGAGATGAGCTTTGCAGCTGTGATGTTTTGGATTTTAAACATCATACCCTCTGAATAGTGACCCTCTTTGTGATGGCTGTTTGGCTGTCTATTCTCTACAGCGAATGTTATATCACTGTATTCTCTAAAGGTAGAAACACATACTCACTTGAAGAGCGAGGAGTGAGCCGCTCTGAGTCTCTTGTGACTGAGAGGCGACAGGGCCCTCAGGCCTTCCTCTTCATAGGCCAGGGGGGTCTCAGTGGGGACCTCAGGAAAGACCATTGACACCATCTTGCGCAGGTAGACCCGTGGCATGTCTGCAGGTTGAAATCAACAGGCAAAATTTACATCTCATTGTAAAGTTGCAACATGTATGTAATTTTTGTAATAGCTTAGCACATCATACACACATGAATATTGTTGTTACTGGTGAAGATCAATCAAATATTCAAGGTCAACAGACTAAAGAGGATGCAATAAATGGCAATCATTCTTGGATAACAAGCATATGATTTTAGCAGTGCTATAGATAAGCAAGTCCTAGTCCAGTGACTGCTGTTGTGTCTTTATAGAAAATTATGCAGTGGAAAAGGGGATTACATAGATTAACTCTAACTACAAAACAATTTGCACTCCACTTGAATGTGGCACAAACACCGTCAAACCTAGATGGTTTTTGTACAGAAACTTCTTTAACATTTTTATGTGGCTTCTAGAGGGATACAGAGAAATGTCATTGGACAACACTCTTTGTTTTGCTGTCATCAGCTTCATCACATTAAGTCTAGCCACGCCCATCAAGATACTCACAGCTGTCATGGCTGATCTTGTGGATGTGGTTGCCGATGCCAACGAGAAGATCTCCCCGCTGACTACAGAAATCGATACCAAGTGGCTCAGCGTTCAACTTGATGCTCCTACAAATGTAACAGGAGAAGTAAAAACAACTAGAAATGTCGCTATGGCGACTGGTATGCCTCCACCATAATGCATGATTCTCCTAATAGGTCTAGATAGTACATGTGGACAATGTGTGATTACATTTTCACAAAATTGGCAAAATATTAAAATGACCAGTTTGTCACAAATGTGTTGAATGTTCACCTTCCTTGACCTAGGTTTAATTGGATGAATAGGAGAGCATGTATTTGGGATTTAAGGACTTTAACTTGACTTTGACAAATTCATATGTTTATGCATTTAGTAATTTTCAAGGTATGGACAAAAAGTGCAATTTCTGTATTGAATAGTAAATTATTACCAGTTTCATCTGGCCTTTGACCCTAAAATTCATAAGATAATCACTGTCAGGCAGAACAAACATAAATACAATAGATGTAGTACGTTTCAAGATAACTTGAGCCACTTCCGAGATATGGAGGAAAAAATCAGTTCAGCACTTTCACTTGATCTTTGACCTTTTGACCTTTGAGGCAGAAACAAAAGAAAAAAAAAACTTTCCAGAGAATCTCTATTAGGTTATACATGCATACACCAAGTGTTGCATAAACATGAAGGAAATAATAAAATTTTGAAGTGTTGCCCTTGACCTTTGACCCCTGACCTTTGACCACATGAATCCTACATTCTCTGGATAATCACTGCCAGTCAGTACATGTATATATACTATGTTCCATGAAGATACTTTGAACAATTTCCAAGGTACAGGAAAAAAAAGGAGAAGTTTTAATATTTTTACTTGACCTTTTGACCTTCGACCTCATGACCCAAACTTTCACCAGAGAATCTGAATTGGGTAATACATGTATACAATAAGTTTCATGAAAATATCTTCTGGCATTGCATAGATATGGTGGAAATAGTAAAATTTCATGTATTTGACCTTGACCTTTCGGGACGGACGGACGGATGGACGGACGGACGGACGGACGGGCAACCCGAAAACATAATGCCTCCGGCACCACTTCGTGGCGGAGGCATAAAAACAGAGAGGAGACATTTAGTTCACATTGTGAGGTCTGTGCTGTTTACATTGTACAAATAATGAATGTTTGCACGTGCAATGGACAGAATATTTCATGAGGTGAAAGATGAAATGATCGATTCAACTTCGCTGCACCTCGTTGAATGGATCAATAATTTAGTCTTTCACTGATTGAAATATTCTGTCCATTGCAAGAATGAAAAACATTTATTATTTGTTGTATATAACACCTAAAAATAGATCCTTGTCATTTCATGTTTGATGAATTTAGAAACAAGAGAGAATGTGCGAGATATGAGATCATGAGAGTGCTGAGTGCTATACGCTAGCACACTGTCCGTCAATATCGCATGCACACTGCAAATGCAAGTGTTTTACATACGTAGTGTGCCGGGCTCATGGCGTGCGTGCAATGGAGCAAATCGTATGGATCCCAGATTGCACAGTAAATAGAGCAACAACTGCATAAATAATAATGTAATCGTAAAATGGGGCAAATGATCAATGTCAAATGACCAATCAAATGACAAGGATCTATTTGGGTGTTATAAATGAAATTATCATTACCTCCAAGGGATTTTCTGATCCCAATGTAAGGGTTTAAAATATACATTACTCTACAACATCATCATTTGACTACGTACCACTTACAGCATTCACCTGTATCTTCTTTTCAAGAGTCTATTATCATAAGACGGAAAAATCACAAACCCTTGCACCCCTGATATCTCAATTCTTTGTTTGCTTACTCTCCTCCCCACTTTGTAAGAATTGAATGTGCTGAAGATAGTGACAGTAAAAATTTTTTACCTGATGAGCCTATTGTAGTCATCCCATATTTTGATGGTGCCATCTGTGCTGGAGGATGCAAAGATCTTCATGCGGGAGTTGCACGCGAGCCCTGTGATGTTGTCAATGTGGTCTTCATCAGGACTGTGATCATTACGACCTATCACAATGGAAAAAACAAAACAAAGAAAATTATTACAGGGAAAAAGGAAGACATCGTACCTGGTGGTCTTATCACTCCATCAACAATCTCAGTACCTAAATGTACCGTATGTCAATGATGCAGAATGTAAAAGGTGTGAGTGTACTTTCAAATAGTGGGTTAGATTCTCAGATACTCTAAGCATCACTTTCAACCTTTATGAAGTGATAATTGAAATAGCTATGCATCATTAGGCTCCACAACAACACCAAAAAAAGGTTAAGGTGGCTCAATTCTAGGGTCCTTTGGATATGGGCTATTAGCTCAGGGAGTATTTCACAAAAATACACTCAAATTCATGTTAGACTTGAATTACATTCAACCTATGGATGGCCATCACTGCCCATACGGAATTGGTAAACCGCCTTAAAATACAAATGGTACAAGTGGCTACCCACAGGGGTATGAATAGCCAGCCATTAACCCAAGTCCAACAAAGGTCACACATACCCCTTGTGAAATAACCGCGTAATCATTTACAGATTTATACTTTCAGTAAGTCATTGCTTATAGTACAGCTAGGGGTTAGTAATTAGTGGAGGTACTCAGTAGCTGTGTAACAGTGTGGCTCTACTATCATTGCAAGACATGAAAGACATCATCATCATCTCTAGCCAGCTGTGACTCTAAAGCACTTTGCTCACTTTTGTTGACGAGGTTGTAGTGCACCAGACTGTACGTCGCCGTGTTAGGATCCTGGAATGCCACGCAGAGCGTCGTCTTCATGACCGTCATGTGGAGGGGTGTGTGGGCGCAGTAGATGGACATGAGTGGCGTCAGCGCCTCCTCAGCAAATGGGAAGACACGCCACACCTTGATCACGTTGTCTGTGTGAGATGTCAAAAGTTGAATTTGAATGTATTCTGGATTGACAAGAGTGCCCTTTAAAATGATAAGAAGTCATTAGGTCTGTATGTGTCATTATTGTGGAGAGGTAACTGATTGGTGTTTGGATTCACTATCAGAACTGCAATGTCAAACTCAGATGTAGAAGCAGCATTTAAGGAGAAGGTGTAGGACAATGAACACTGCATGCCCTCCAAACTCAATAGTAACAACTGTCTTCATTAAAAGAGAAAATAGATGACCTAAGAATGTTCCAACAGGCACAACCTTTTTGATATTTGCAAGATTTTGCATATGTCTAAAATATGGACTTTAATATTTTTTCTACCTCACTGCATACAAGAGTACACCATAAAAGCAGAACTTTTGTGTGAGTAGTTTTTCACTCGAGTCGAGAAAAAATAAATTTCACATATTTTTAATTCCACAAAATCAAAGAGATTAAACATTCCATACTGCAAGCACAACTTCCACTCTTACAGTACATCTCTCCCAGAGGAACGTACACCACAATATACCATCATATATATTTAACACTCTGTAGTACACTCCCTCAATATCACTTTGAATACTGCAAGCAAAAATTAAACAATTATGATACATGAATATACTTAAATTACAAACACATACATTCATATATATACAGCTGTACAAGCAATTATATGCAATGCAGATTTTGACTTGTGAATGCCTGGGAATCATCTCCTACCCAACAGATATCCACTAAAGAAATGCATGTCAACATGTGCATTCAACCCAAGCTTTCAACCTCTTACCCAATCATAACTTTGCCAGAAAGAAGGAATAGAGGTGTGAAAACCAGACATATGGACACTTTGCATGTCATGTGCAGTGCCAACTCCAAATATGACTGGGAGTGCCAGTGTCAAAGAATGTGTTTCAAGGTGTATATGAAGTGAATGTTGAGTGAGAACTAATTCTTGTTTCTGAGGCTTTAGCATACTTTATTTCAATTATTCAGCCATTTTTCTATACCATTATATCATAATACATCGTATCATACCATATCGTATCATATCATATCATATTAGATATCATATAATATTATTACAAATATGCATTGTACCAGCTATTCATCAATTGATCCATTCATCTGTTTGCTTATTTTTTTTTTCTAATTTGATATAGCAAGGATTATAACGGGTGAAGTGGTGGTGTAAAATGAGTGGGTAGGTTGGGAATGTGAGATTGCTCTGGTGGTGGCGATGGTGGTGACTTGGGAAAGGGATTTGGCAGTGGAAGGGAGGTTGAATTGCGAGTGAGCAGACATTCTTCTTGCAAATAAAAAAAATGAAATAAAACATCCACCTAAGTGACATATTTTCTGTCCTCACATCCTAGAGCACTAAAGTTTTGAAATACATGACAATGCATCAAGCTTGGACACATGTGTCTACTCCCATGCAATTGAGCAACTGCTGAGAGAATATGCAAACCCATTCTACTGTGACATTTCTTAAAGGCCTGCTGATGAATAAACACTATCAATTGCTCTGCATATTTCAGTGGCAGTGATAGTAAATCATAACATAAATCATAACCCAAATCAGCAAACATAAAATTGTAGAGATTCTCTAATATGAGACGTTTTGTGTAGCTGACCCCACACTATAAATCAAGGGTAAATTCATCCTTACAGTCCTAGTGGTTCATAATGCACTACCAGCAAATAGACAAAGTTCCATGCTCTGTCCAACAATTGAAGCACATGTTCCTCGATCTTAGATGATGCACATATCATAAACAAGAGACCCGTGGGTCTAGCGCTCACCTGAGTATCGCAAGTTCACCTTTCACGCAGTCACTAATCTAAATTATTCACAGCTCTACCAAAATTTGATGAGGCATTCTCAAGTGGAAGATGAAAATGTACAATAAGGGCCCAATTTTTTCAAGATTCCTTAATTTGGGGGAATTGGGGCCCCCTGGGGCCCTCTGGGTGGGGCATGGTGCCCAGTTTGATAAATTGAGATCCTGACCACCTAGGGATGCTACCTGCCAAGTTTGACAAAAATCCATCATGAGGTTTTCAGGAAGAAGATGAAAATGTACAATTCAGGCCCCCATTTGGACCCTTCCAACCATCCCCCCCCCCTACCCCCAAGAGGGGCACCCCTGGATCTCCTATGAACAAACTTGAAACTACAGTCATTAATGTACTCACTCATACAGTAGTATTATCTCAGCTCTATAACTTCTGATTCTAGAGAAGATTTTTAAAGATTCCTTCATTTGGGGGGTTTGGGCCCCCTGGGGGCCCCCTGGGGCATGGTGCCCATTTTAACAAATTGAGATCCTAACCCCCTAGGGATGCTACCTGCCAAGTTTGGTGAAAATGGGTCATGGGGTTCTCAAGAAGAAGATAAAAATGTACAATTTAGGCCCCATTAGGACCCCTCCTCACCCCCCCCCCCCCCCCCCCCCCCCGGGTCCCAAGGGGGGCACCCCTGATTCTGCCATGAACAAACTTGAAACTACAGTCATCAATGTGCTAACTCATAGTATTAACCTAGCTCTATCACTTCTGGTTCTAGAGAAGAAGATTTTTGCGGATTCCTTAATTTTGGGGGGTTTGGGCCCCCTGGGGGCCCCCTGGGTGGGTCATGGTGCCCATTTTAACAAATGGAGTTCCTAACCCCCTAGGGATGCTACCTGCCAAGTTTGGTGAAAATGGGTCATGGAGTTCTCAAGAAGAAGATGAAAATGTACAATTTAGGCCCCATTAGAACCCTTCCCCACCCCCCTCCCCTGGGTCCCAAGGGGGGCACTCCTGATTCTGCCATGAACAAACTTGAAACTACAGTCATCAATGTACTAACTCATAGTATTAACTTAGCTCTATCACTTCTGGTTCTAGAGAAGAAGATTTTTACAGATTCCTTCATTTGGGGGGTTTGGGCCCCCTGGGGGCCCCCTGGGCGGGGCATGGTGCCCATTTTAACAAATTGAGATCCTAACCCCCTAGGGATGCTACCTGCCAAGTTTGGTGAAAATGGGTCATGGGGTTCTCAAGAAGAAGATAAAAATGTACAATTTAGGCCCCATTAGGACCCCTCCTCACCCCCCCCCCCCCCCCCTGGGTCCCAAGGGGGGCACCCCTGATTCTGCCATGAACAAACTTGAAACTACAGTCATCAATGTGCTAACTCATAGTATTAACCTAGCTCTATCACTTCTGGTTCTAGAGAAGAAGATTTTTGCGGATTCCTTAATTTTGGGGGGTTTGGGCCCCCTGGGGGCCCCCTGGGTGGGTCATGGTGCCCATTTTAACAAATGGAGTTCCTAACCCCCTAGGGATGCTACCTGCCAAGTTTGGTGAAAATGGGTCATGGAGTTCTCAAGAAGAAGATGAAAATGTACAATTTAGGCCCCATTAGAACCCTTCCCCACCCCCCTCCCCTGGGTCCCAAGGGGGGCACCCCTGATTCTGCCATGAACAAACTTGAAACTACAGTCATCAATGTACTAACTCATAGTATTAACTTAGCTCTATCACTTCTGGTTCTAGAGAAGAAGATTTTTACAGATTCCTTAATTTTGGGGGGTTTGGGCCCAAAAAGGACAAATATTTTCAGGTGCTTTCATTTTTGTGCTATGCAGATTGTGACAAGGGTTTGTGGGTAGAACAGGGAAGGACGCACATCTGGACTGATGTCTCACACATCACACAACTGATTACCGTGTATTACACTTTGTGTTTGTGTTTGGCAGAGTGGGAAAAGTCTTTAGCACGCAAGCTTATTAAGGGCTAGTGTGCATGTTTGTGTGCACATTTACTTGTATTTATACGTGCCATCACTTTACTGGCAATACATCCAAGTACAATATTTCATGCATTGAAACATCAATATAATAATGCTGCATATTAAACCATCTGTTTCCACAACAAAAATAAACACGATGCATCATGCCATTTGCGTCCACAACAAATATCAATTCATGACAAAGAGGACGCATGGCATGTGTAACAAAAGTTAGAGGACTCAAAGCAACTGTTTTGGTCAATATCACAGCAAAGCACTTCATCTGGTGCAATCTTCCAACTTACCGTCTTTGATCATTCCACAATCTAAAGACAGGCATGAGTTCACAGTGAGTTAATAGAATCATTACACAGCTTTCAAATTATGACTACATGTCAACTTTGCCATTTTCTATAAGTAGTCATCATATCCTTTACTTCTGAAATAACATTTAAAAAATTTCATTAGGAAACTGCTTGGCTAATAACTGTCCAATCTCTCTCAAGGCAAGGTCATATCATTTTGGTATGTTAATTTTGATGCTATTGCAAATGTGTGAAATCTTAATTTAAAGGGACTGTACAGTAGTGGTTGAGGTGGGGATTCATGTTTTGAACATTCCAACATGAGATAATGAGAAACCTCTTATGAAATATGAAAGAGCATGTAATTTTAAGAAGGATTCAACATTTATTTGATGGAAATCGGTTTTTGAATGGCTGAGATATCGAAAAAGTGACAATAATAAAAGGCGACAGGCTACGCCTTTTATTAGGATCTTTTTGCTTCGCCTTGTTTTTGGATATCTCCGCCATTTCAAAACCAATTTTCATCAAGTAAACTTTTCATACCCCTGAGAATTGCATACTCTTTGACATATCATAGAGTGGTTTCTGAATATCTCGCAAAACGTTAAAAGCTAAATCCTCACCTCAACCACAACTGTACACACCCTTTAAAACCTACAGTCTTGATGACAGGACTATAATTTGGGTTAGTTTTGAATCTACTACTATACTAAACTAGACTAACTAAACACTTATCTTTTGTGAGTTTAAAAGATCAACATATATCACAAAGAGCATACTGGATTATTTCACTAATACTAATAAAGGGTGTTGAGCTACTTTCTGCAAGAGCATACTATAAAATACATCAATATCTACTTTAGAAATGAGAAGATTATTTTGACGTCAGAAAGCTGTCTAAAGGGCAGAGTCAGTACTGAAGTTTAAATGTGCAGCAAAAACAGGCAATTTGATGAAACTTGCATGAAAAATTCTTCAGGCCCAAAAGATCAGAGAGTGACTTGTTAAAACTTTACTGAGAAGCCTTGTTTAGAACACGAAGCTGAGAGATCGAGAGCATCTTGCTAAAACCTGCCAAGATGCTCCGTTTAGATGAGAAAGTGAAAACAGGGGGTGAGTTTGAGCGCTCTGTTAAAGAGTACCGTTCCTGCACCAGAGTAGCGCTCAAACGCTCCCAAAGTGTACCGTACCGTACTATAGCGAGCCAAAAGTGGACCACTTTCTGATGTGCTCCAAAATCGTACCATAACCATACCAGAAGTTGGTATGAGAAGAATGCACTTAATACACACATATGTCATAAAGCAAAGAGTTTATTCCTTTGTTTGGGACATCTGTAAGTAGCTTTAGCCTGCCAAGTGAATGACCCTGTTGCTACAAAATGTGTAACCCAAATAACCCATGAGTTGCGCTTTCTCAACAGAGCACTTGAACACTCCAAATCTGGCATGGTATGATATGGTAGCACTGGAACGATTTGCTTTGGTTTGCTTTTGAGTGCATGAACATGGCCAGGGACTTCTTTAAACTCATCAAGGTACCTTGTTTCAAGTCATCTTCTAATCTTCTAGTCCTACAGTAGAGGCCTTGGTGAGTTTCAACAAGCTGCCTTCTTGCTGCATGTTTAGGCTTCCGTACGTATGAACAGAGGTAAGATGAAAAGCTAAGAAGGGCTAATACAACAGACACTGAACAAAGGTCACACTCTTACCTAGTCCAGCTGTTATAAGCTGATCATTCTTGGCATTGGTTGCAAGTCCTAGGACACCCTTGTAGCCATGGGCCTAGCAGAGATGGGGTGTATCAAGAGCATGGAGTTAGAGAATATAATAGACAATGCACATCACGATAATCAGTGAGCTTTTTTCAGTATTCACTTTCCCTCTTGGATTTTGAAACAAAACTTCAGAGTAATGAGAGTACGGTAACCAATATATTATGCTCATCTTCCAGTGACACAAGATGCTTGCCCATTTCTTTATATGATTCATTGAAATTGTACATGACACTTGACCAAATATTTGTTGTGTGAGGTGGCTCTTGTATGTGGAGTAAAACAACACAAAAGTGGTGCAATGTTTAACGATACAATGTACATTCCAAATTTGTACATTTTTGTCTGCACATGTGATTGAATCAATACTGTTAAGTAGCCTGAATCAAGCGTGATAAACTGTCACCTATTTGGATGTTAGTATGTTACAGTGTCTGATGCTGTGCCTAGCTTGCAGGGATCTCAAATGTGCAATCCTGTTGTATCACAGCAGAGTTACAAAGGAAAAGTCTCCTAGATAGAAAATATGAAATCAACAAAACTTCTGTTCAATGAACCCTCTTTTAACATCCAGGAATTGACAATAGTAGAGTAAGCATTTTGACTTACATCTGTCTTGAACACCACCTTCATGGTCTTCCAATCCAGAACAGCCACGTGCCCATCTTTCCGTCCGCCGATGAGCAGCGTGCGGTCCGTGCTCTTCAGCTGTGTGTCCGCGTCCAGGGTCTTGCTGGCGGTCAGCGACTTCAGGATGCCCTTCCACGTGTCGTTCTGCATGGTGGACTGGACGACGTATTCATACAGACAGATGCAGTTCAGGCCGTTCCGGTCGGCAGGATTGGCCGTGGGCGGGCTCCAGGTTTTTATCATCTTGCAAGGATTGGTGGACGTGTCTGCCTTTATCACCTTGCCAGACTTCAGGATGGCAAACAGGATATCTGTTGAGTCAAAAGATGTTAAACCGATCAGAAAATTGAGCAGTGGAAACACTTACTGCTTGTACACTTCACACTGGAAATGTTTGACATACACGAGATTTTCTAGTATGTTCAACTCTTTCCATCTACAATCACATAATAAGACTACAGCAACCTTTGACCTTTCGTCGGTATCATGTCATGGTAACTATTGTCTATTTCTTTTTACCTTTCCTACCACCTTTACCGTTGCACATTCCTAGATAAAGTTTCAGCTTAAAAATGTAAATTTTAGCTAAAATTACAATACCTGTGGACCTCTGACCTGGAGGGAGTTTGCCCCCATATTTCAATCAGTGCATTCACATCTCATGCAGTTTAGCTGTTCCAGGTACAAAGAAATTTCATTACATGTTTTAATGCATTTTTTCTTAAATCACAATAATATGTGGGATGGACAGACTGACCAACAAACAGACAACCAAAAGATGTAATGCTCTTGGCACCCTTAGAAGCGAAGTCATAAAAACCACATACAGGCAAATTTTGAAAAACAAGTGAAATATTTCGACTCACTCTCCTTGCCAGCATAGGCCGCGTCGACAACTCCGTTCTGGGCATCCTCTGCCAAGAACGTTGTCAGGACATCTCCACTACCAGGCGTGATGATCCGAACAGTGCCATCCCGACAGACGCACATAGCACGTGACACCACCTGTATCATGCAACATACACACAAACAAGCAAGTGTCAACTGACTGAACTTAAATTTGATTCTGGAATTCCTTGTCATTTGGTCACTTTGCAAGTGATACTTGCATGAAAAAAGAGAGACCAATAAATCTAATCAAACAGAATTTTCAGTAAAAGTTTTTTGGATTTGACAACTGTACTTCACTTCTAACATAATTTCTTAAGTTGCCTAGCATGTATGGATTCATATATAATTAACTTATAAATCATATCACCAGTAAAATGAATAAAATCATGATGCTATGAGGTTTTAACTGGTAAACTGTACAATAATTTCATGCACCCTTACTCTTTAACATATCCTAAAGTGTTCATTTTTGCTGCATTGATTTATGGTTCAAATTCTTGACAGTTTGAGTCATTTAAGCTGTGATGGATATTGTGTCAGAGATCTAAAGGAAAAGTCATTGTACTTACATCTGGGTGTGTTGTCAAATGGATTTTGTTGACTTTACTCCTGAAATCAAAACACATTAGGATTATCATGATAGATAAGCAACCAACATGAAAGTCTTACTGTCAGGCATCAGGGAATGATTGAAGAGGAAATCAGCAGAACTGTTAACTAAACTGTACGCTGCATCTCCATATACGCTGCTTTAAAGTAAATATTAGCAAATATAGAAATGAATCAATACAGAAAACAGGTACAAAATGACTAAATCACATTCATTTTTATATGATTATTCAGTCATGAATGTGCACAGCATCGATGCACTTGTCTGCAACTACCGTTAATGGAAAGTAAACACAGTAAATTTTCCTTCTGTGCAAAATGATGAACTGTACAATATGTGTGTTATAAATCTACTTCACCAAGCGTGAAAAGAACAGGAGAAAGAGCATTTCATCAACAAATATTTACGCCAAATCTATGAAAATATTCCAGAGGACAAATACCAAGGCCAAGTGTATACATTCTTTCTTACCACACAAGTTTTGAACAGTTTAAATATGTATTAAACTTGAAACAGCACCAGCTACTGCAGAACAAAATACTGTATGTGGTAAGCTTTTGCCACAATAGACTTTGTCAATATCCTCACCCTATGGTTGTGAAGAGGTTGTGTATGTGGCGGAGTTTCCAGAGGTCAACAGTAGTTCCGGCAAAGGAGAAGATGTCATCACTCCTCAGCTGGGTCCCAAGTCCCTCCACTGGAACACCAGTCTCTATTCTGTTTTGATGAGAACATTACATGATATGCAAGTGATCGATCAACCAATTTGTTTACACCAGTCTCCACTCTCTTATATTGATTGTAATTTACAACATGTTGGCATTCATTCAATACTATGACTGGTAATGTAACTCTGGTAATATGTGCATCAGACCACATATGTCCCCCTGTAAAATGAATTCTACATGACATCAAACATCCTAAAATCGTTCAAAGCAACTGTCAGATGGGAGGTCAAATGCAGAATTTTGAACAGTTCCAGCCCCTGACACATCATCAGCTGAGAACCAGAAGGGCGCTATCATATTCTAAGATTTGAGCATAAATGAAAACAAGACAATAAATTTTCATGTAATAAAAAGTTTAGTTAAAATCAAAAGAGGGTAGATATATAAGCGCTGTTCCAAATATTGGGTAAAATAGTGCCCTTGTGGTTTTATTTTTTAACATTTTACTGAAAACGAACAATTTAAAAGTGACACCATAATATAGAGGAGATCAAGCTCTACACTGTTACACCATTAACTCAATATCCCCTAAAATTGTGATAATGCCCTTCTGGTTCTCAGCCGACGACATTTGAATATAATCTATACTTCAAGCATAATTGAAGATGCAACAGGTACTGTGAAGCAGCACACAGATTGCATTTAAGCTCGCAGGAATTGGCTCATATTAGAAAGTCAATACAAGAAGAAAAGAATAATCATTAGTCACCACAGAGTCATCTTGACTGGGGTTGAAAAAGACGGCAGTACAGTAAAGAGACATGGATCTCAAATAACAACTTACAAGTCCACTTCATCGCAAGTTTCGAGGCTCCAGACCCGCATGGTGGCGTCCTCCGAGCCGGACATGATGTAGGGTCCGTACGGGTAGATGCTAAGGGCTGTCACTGACCCCTGGTGACCCACAAACACCAGTTTGAGGTGCCAGTCACTGTCCCACACCTTGATAGAGCCATCTCGTGCCCCTGTGATCAGATACTTCAGCGGGTTGAAGAACAGCACGCTGGAAGGGGACAAAATGTGGAAGAAATGGAGAAGGGAACATGTTGCATCAAGCTTAATTCCATTCCTAAAAATGTGACTTTTTGCCAGGAAGGTCTGATAAAATGACAAATTAGTGACTTTCTGATTGAGGTATAATTAAATTCCACAGATTCTAGGCTTTTCCATTGTATAAAGCTAGTTCCACTTCCTCTCTAAATACCTATCAAGCAAACAATAAGGAATTCTTGCCACCAGATGAACAAAGCCTTGAGAAAATCTGTGCTGAAGTTCACATGCAGTCAAGTTTTCAGAGGACAAGACATTTTAGAAATAGAAGATAAATTCAAAATACAAGAGTAAATTGCTTCATAAAACCTGATAAAACTAAAGAAAAGAAAAAGAATGCAACTATGAATTCTGCTTCTAATCCCACAAACATTTGGGCAAATGTATCTCCATGACTTGTTTAACAAGGTGATGTGATTCACATGACTTTGATAGCACTCATACTAATACTGCAGAATGAGCTTCCAATATTTGTCTGAGATACATACGATTCTAAATTTCTTCATAGCAGCATGGAAAGAGCTTATAACTGGATATCCCTAAGGGAAATCTCTGTAAATAATCTTCAAATATATTTGACACATAAATGAATTTTAACAATTAAGACTGTGTACAGGAAAGGACATTTAAAGAAATTGTTGGTACTTCTCATGAAGTAAATGATGACCTTCAGTCACTCGTATAATGTATTTCTTTAGATCCAAGATTAAAGAGAAACACAACGGGCTGCAATTCTACCTTGTGATTTTCCTGACATGCAAGTTGCGCTTGTATTCGACCAGGGTGCCCTCGTGCAGGTTGAACACTGCAATGTTGGATTCACAGACAGCAAAGCAGCGCTGAGCTCGGCTGGCGGTGTTCTCCACGGCCAGCATGGTGAAAGTATCCTGAGCAAACAGGTGTTCCTGGACTGTCTTCTTTGGGATAAGATGCTTTGCACCATATCGGAAGCACCAGGACTTATTGAAGAAGCAGATTGAGAGAGAGAACATTGCACAAGAGGATTCTATTCTACAGAAAACTGGATTCTTTTCACAATCCACTGATGTGTCCTTAAAAAAAAAATGGTACAGAAAACAGATTGCAAGTGACATGATACCAAAAACAGCACACCGTAAATCTTAATTTTCAAAAGAGTTGTTCCATGCTACCTTTGACATCAAGTTTTCCATTGCATCAGATTATGTGTGGTTCCATGAGTACAAAAGTTGACATGTTAGAAATTTTACATACAGCTGGAGAAGCTTTAGCACAGTTCATGTGACATTCTTTTAAAGAAGTTACCTTGGAAAACTTTGATACAAGTAGGGGTAGCAAACTCAAAATTTTGACAGTACAGGCATGAAGACTAAACAGTATTTTCTCTCAACATGTTTCACTGATAGGTTCACTTCAAGCACCATTCAATATGCCCAACACCATCCTTTTTTTTTGGACTGATACTTCATTTGCTATTTCACATCGCAACATAGGCATCTACCACTGAACAGTATTAAAAAAAAAAACAGGTGCAGTGTGGAGTTTATTTCAAAAATCTTTGCACACTTCAAACCCCTTCCCCTGATGGTGGACCTATATCACGACTTGCTTTGACGACCATTTTCTGATGGCCAGCTTACCATGATGTGGCCCACCCCTGCACTGATGACTTCATTTTGTGGCTCGTTGTAGAGAACACAGGTGATGGGGTGAGGGGACTTGGCTTCTGAGATCAGCTCATAATCAGGTGCAAAGATCTGTACACAGATAGTGACAGGAAAGTATTGTAATTTGGGTTGGACTATATTTCCAGGTTAAGATAGCAAACAAACAAAAACACAAATGAACAACCAAGACATATCGTTCACTTGCAGAATGAATACCCTACTGTGTGAAAAAAGAAGAAGAAAATGCTCCAAACATTTAAAAAGCATTTTTAACAAGATAGTCAAACTGCCTCTACTTTATCACCGACATGCTTTCTGTAAAATCACTGGTCACCTATTGCTTTTATGACGCTGTTTCTTAAATCAAGAACTTTTGTTTTGTTTTTCCTAAAAGAATAATTAGATTCTGTATTCTTGCACCAAGACACAACTTACCTTAATGAATTTATCTGAAGGTGTCCAGCCCACATATCGTTTGGAGCCTCTGCAGTAAGACAGCCTTTCAATGTACTCTTCTGGTTCAAACAGGTCTTTGAAACGCCCATCAGAATAGAAGATGTTGATGCCTCTTGTGGTCAAAGTCAGATACTCCTGAATCAACATAAATTCACATGTCACATTACTTGGCAAAGGAATGGGGCTACAAAAAGGAATTCTCCTACAAGCTTTGAAAAAAGATGATATATCACTAATTCCAATAAATGAAGAGCTTGCTTGCAAAAGGTGCTAAATCTATTGTTTTTCAATGGATTTAGTGCCTTTTGGTTAAAGACTCTTCAAATATGAGTCTGATGAGTGAGTGGTAGATCTATCAAGTCATAAGAAATTGTCACATCAACATGCATTTTATACAAGTGAAGAAAAGTTTGGTTGATCAATCAATAAAAACACCTTTCTCCTTTCAAAACATCAATTAAAAAAAGCAACAACAAATGCAATGACATTGACCCTCTATGCTCACAAAGTTGATAAACAATGACAAGCAGAGAAAATTTTTCTAGTGTCTAGTATATGCTCATTAGGCTATTCCTAGAAAACCTGTAAGCTGCTGATGCAGACACAGTTTACCTCAAGACACTCATGGCCTTCACTCAGTGTTCATCACCCATCACATGCCACATAGCCCCCATTCCACATAATGGAGACCTTTAAAAGACCACTAAGAGACCACAAATTAGCAAGACCCCTGAGACAACATGAATATAGTGTCTATGTGGAATGGCTAATACAAACATTTGAAAGATCATTGAAAGACCAAAAATTAATTTTCCAGCAAATTTCTCATCAACGTCTGTGGGACTTTGGAGATTGCCGAATGTTCCCAATGAGCCCAATCATGACTACTAAGCGATCATCTGACATACTCCAGGCTGAGATCTTTGAGAGATCAATCAAGATCTCTAGGAGACTTTTACAAAAATTAATTGTGTCCAAGGTAAACTTGTAAAGCACACATATTGAGTTGAGATGAAGAACAGAATTACCTCTGTCTGTGGATTGAAGATAACATCCGTGATCGGCTCCAGATGGTTGATCTTCCGCGTATGGTGCACTCCATGGCCTATGTGTATGTTTTTGTTGTCTGCATTGTTGACTAACTTGGTGGTGTCACGGATCGATTCGCGGAGAACTCGCCAAAAGAACTGGCCCTTTGTCTCCGTCTCCAGCTGGCCCGGCCTTCGCTGGCGCTCCTTCAGGATTCGCGCAACAACATCAGACATTGCTCTTGTTTAGATCACAACAGTCACTGTCTCTTTTGGAATGTGAAAATGTTGGGAGGAAGCTTATAGGCTTGATATTTTCTCATCTAGCTGCTTGCATCTCATTTCTATGATTTCCCTCCAAAGTTTTGTGTCCATTTTGAAGCCGTCACACAGGGAAACTCTGTAAGGTAAACACATATACAGGAAGAAACTGAAAAGATACAAATCATGCACATTCCAATTTAGAATTCTTTTTTTTTTTAAGACATCTTTGAACATGTTGTAATCAGAATGAAAAGTGAAATATTTATGAGGTGAAAGATAACCATTAAAAAGTTGCAATATGATCTAGACACAACCAAAAGATTGGTGTAAGTTTGAGCGACATTTGTGTAAAATAGAAAATCATACAACTGGACTACATATCAGCACATAATCGAAACTGTATGCATTGAAACTGGCACCCCTCTAATATCAGCTCTTGACACTATATAGCATTGGGCATAGAGAACAAACTTTCACGCATGACACTATGGGCGATGGGGATGGTTTTGCATTCTTCACTGGGGATTTGAAGATGCCCAAATATTTACTGAAAAACCCGATAGCAGTAAACAAGATCAACAACAATCCATCGTAGATTATAAATGCACCATTTCATTGGAAAAGCATCAAGTGCATTTCCCACGTACTGTCAATCCAGAGTAGGGGCATTGGTTTCAAAATTACAGCGCAACTGAGCTGAGTGCATAAAAAAAAAACCCCACACGTTCGACAGTGGACACCTCTTTTCAAAGCTGTTATCTTGAAGCATGTAACGTTATGTATTCTACCGCAAAGCACATTTTTAATGCGAGCTAATTTATGAATTCTAGGCCCTAGAAACTATTTTCTTTACATGTGAGTAAAATTTCAGGCAAATTGTGAGATATCTAACTTAAGTATCGCCATTATCGCGAAATAGGTCCCCACTCCATTCACCGTCATTTATTTCGTCATAGGGATAGCCGGGGACTTCTTTCAACCTCCATGCCATGGACCGGCATCGAGTTTGTCTTTGCACAGTCATTAACTAACATTAATAGTGGAGATGCACACGACGAAGAACGAGAGGGAAACGATATCACGATTTGGCCAACAAAGTAATCTATCTATTGATAGAAAAACATTATTAGGGTGTCGAAAAATCGCTACCATAACACCTCGAGTGTCACCAAAATGCTACAAGAACTTAATTGGACCACTCTGGAACAGCGCAGAGAAAATGACAGGCTAATTATGATGTACAAAATACACAATAATCTCACTCCTCTTTCAGCACAGGACTATATCATCAAACAGGCTACTCAGTTAACAAGAGCCTCGCAACCACACTCCTACCAGGTACCATATTCGAGAACTGAATCGCATCGCCATTCGTTCTTCCCAAGAACTGTAAGGAACTGGAATTCCCTGTCGTCAGAAATTGTTTCAGCGCCATCTGTGGGATCATTTCGAAACCGTCTAACGCCTAGTAACGGTTGATCACAGTGGCTAGTATTTTCGTCAAATTTTCTATGTGCTTGTAAATATCTGTAAATAAATTGTATTATAATGTAAATAGCACCAGTCTGCAAGAATCTTCAGTCTATTGAAGGAGGCAGACTTAATCAGAAGAAGAAGAAGAGTATCAGTGCCAGACAGTGCAGGGCCAGGGGAGTGAGTGCAGATGCAGATCGATGCAGTGCCTTATTCATGGCGGTGCAGTGCAATGCAGTGGGCCCGCCACGCCGCGCCGTATACAAACGTTCGTCTCTGTTGAGTTGGAATAGAAGACGCAACGTTTGTTGATACTGTACCACATTTATGAGATCTTCTTGCTTCCTGTAAAGCATAAATTCATCAGCCTAAATGCAAATTAAACTTACCAGACATATACTTGCCCATATATTACGTCTGGGGTTCGAGAAGGGCACGTACGTTGGAGAAGGATCAAGTCGCATTCACCTCAATAAGGGCACTGGTCGCCATGTTCTGTCGCTATGGACCGCAATCCAATATTTTTCTCGTACACTATCAAGGGTCCGTATGGCGACACTGATGAATGCCTATCCACTGTGTGAAAACAAAACTGACCTGTCGGCGAGAACGATTGAAGTAAACGGCACAACTCCAGGCGGAGAAACTGATGAGACACAACGCATTGCTGTTTATAGTGATCGCAATAAATGGTTCCCATGTATAGACGTACAGATAGTCATAGTGTTAATTATTATACTCATTGTCCCAAGTCACTTTACAAGGCATTGGGGATTAACTTGAAAATACATAAATGTAAGACTAACCTTTTCATAAGAGATATAAAAGTATCTCATACGGGGCCCTGATCTCATCAACCCATACATTGAGCCTATATGATTCAGCTTCACTATATTTTTTTTCAAACAAGTATAAACATTATACATGTACTTCAAAAATCCATACAGATGCCAAGGTTATCATTTATATTCATTCAAGGCAGAGATTGTGTGTTATGTGTTTTATTTCAGTTTCTTTGCCTGGAATGATTACCTGTAACAGTGTTGCAGGTCGGCCTATGATCAATCTTTGGCACCTACTGGAATGGTAAAATTCATTATCACCTTTGAGTAGTTCAGGGGCGGCGCAGCGGTTTTCAAAAGTGTGGGGGCCCACTTCCGGGTTTCATGAGCTAACAAGCAAAAAAGAAAAAAAAAGAAAAAAGAAAAAAGAAAAAAAAAGGTCTTCAGAGAAAACACATACCGCCGCCATGCTTCAAGACCCCTATTTCTATTTTAGTGCCACTTACCTACTTCCGGGTTAAAAAAAGTGTGGGGCCCAAAGTGGTGACACCGTATTCCTTTGTATGGTGCACAAAAAGTGTGGGGGCCCGGGCCCCCACGGCACCCACGGCTGCGCCGGCCATGGGTATATAGCCTATATACCACGGCTATGAATAATGACAGAAAGAAATTTCAGTCTGCATTATCGCCAGGATAATTCTGTCCCACGAAGATTGTAAAACTGGCTTCCAGGGATCTATCCATCCATCAAAGTAGAAAATGTTAAAAGACTCCATCGAACAGACAGAGTTTTCTGTCTATATTAGTAACTGTTGGTGGTAGCCATAGGCCTGATAGTAATAATTTCCAAACACTTTATCAACTGTGAAGTAGTGTGTGACTTTATGCATTAACATACATATATATATATATATATATATATATATATATATATATATATATATATATATTTATATATGTGTGTGTGTGTATATATATATCATGTGGCCAGTTTTGATATCTAATACATTCTTTTCATTGCTTACATTATTGTTCTTGACAGATAACAGTAAAGTATAATAATGGTTCATTTATAGCACTTTTCGTTGCAAGTGAATAACACTGGGCCTGCTGTTTCGTTACTTGCAAAATTGCTGCTATATAATATAATCTTATCAAACTACAAGGATCTGGCTCATCAGTTTACAAAAACAAATAATGCACATTATTTTGTTCAGGCATTTATAATTACCAACACTCGCATTTGATACCTTCAAAACAATCCAAACACCCTCGGGAGTGTCATAGGCCCTATTACAAGCCTGTTCCCGATCGCTATACCAAAGTGGGTATACCTTCAGTTGTATTAATAACATGAGTATACTATAGGTATAACTGAGTACAACTCGTATACTAATGTAACACCTTTGTTTTAGTGTTGATGTTATTCGATGCCGTATAATCGGTGTTACATTGGTATTAAGTTTTCTCGACGCTCCAAAGAAAGGACCAAGAGACCACTTCATGTACATGTGCAATCCAGGCTCTTTATTTATTCGAAGAAATGTTCGCTTCGGAATATGACAGCAATTATGATAACGGTGATGATATCCTAGGCGACGATGGAATATGCCAGATTTAACAGATACAGTATTTGATGTAATAAGTGTAATAGGTGCTCCCCATCAAACGGCCATACTCGCCCCTACAGAGGGATGACAAGGGAGACCAACGCTATGTGTCTTTACCCGAAGAGGGTGAAAGAGAGAGCACATGGTCACTTTTATAATACAATGTGTACTAGAAGGAGGGGCTTAATCTAGATAATATTAAAATATTCAAAACAGAGGGATTCAGATTATAATAAAACAAAGGTGTAAGTTAATAATGACCACTGTCAATCCATGGGTCACTGACACCAGTGACTCACATATTACATGATGGGGATGATGGGGGGGGGGGAACTTTATAGCACTGGTAGACAATGAGGAGACAGGTTATCCAGAAATGTTTATGGGAGAGGTTAGGCTCCTAGGGAGGTAGGGTGTGTGGACTGACCACAGGATGTGATGACCAGTCGGGTTGGACAAAATTCTGAGAATAGCACTGAGGAGTTTTCCCTCAAGTCTGTAGTGGTTGAAGCTCGGGTTTGTAGCAACAACACTCCTACATTACACTAATCATGGTTATATAGCCCCATTGAAAGAGGTTAACTACTATACACATATAGATATGCTTGTTCCATTATCTTAAGACACCCCCTTTAAGGATGGCAATGTGTTGATTTTGAACCCCTTACATCGCAGGATTTTGGAAGAGGTTTTTGGAAGCTAACAAAATTACCCCCTGAAATTAGCTAGGGAAGAGTGCCAAGGTGCAAAAGTCACTTTGTAAACAATGTCAGCACTCATGAATATGGAGAGGAATATTATTCAGGGACTTTCTCGTGCTGAATAATACCAGAGAAAATACTTCCCTACGAAAAGAAGGCCAGCTGACATGCTTTGCAGCAAAATGCATAGTAAGCCGCGGCACAACCCCAATTTAGGGATTTTTCGGGGGGGGGGGGTAACTCACCCTATTCAAGACCCTATTCATACACTGGGTTGTTGGGGGAACATTTTAAAACTATCCAAAATCAAAAATACATCTTGGAAAAAAATCCTTAGTAGACTCCAATCTAAATATGGATCCCCCCGAATGAAGCCCCTTCTATACCGAGTGTCATATACCCCTCCCCCCCCCCCCCCCACAAAAAAAGGAACGCGCATAATGTGCCACAAGTGATAACCACCTGAATTGGGGGGGGGGGGGCAATGGGGTGGGGGGGATAGGTCGAGATGTCTCTGTGAGTGTATCAAAAAGGTATTTGCAGGGCTACTATTTCATAATTGTCAATGTTGCTTGTGTGAGGAAAGGGGACTCTTCTTCTTTCAATCGATACGTAATTATTTTGACAAATATCATGCATGACTGAGCACATGAACAATGAGATTTATTTTCCAAGTTTGAGTGTTTTCGTGAAGGAGCGATGAATGTCTCACTGAATGGATGAGATCTGTCAATGAAAGTGGTCAAATTAATTATCACCCTATATCAGAGATAGTCACAATAATACTAATATAATCTACATAATACTAAGTACTTTCAGTGTTACCTATGATGTACTCTGTTTATCAAATTGGCAATGCCACGATTGATATCCAGAAAATATTCTGCAAGTTCAACAATCCACACAGATCACGATCGCACGCATTCGTCTGTGTTGTGCACTGCTCACCGCACCTAGTTCACACTTTGTACGTACAAACTGTACGCGGTGGTATTATGCAACAGCCAGGGATCTGGAACAACAGCGGGGATTTTAGGACAGAAAGCACCGTGGACAACTAGAATATACACTACCAACTCTCTGTATCGTGACGTTCAGCCATGGCATTCGGGTTTTTGGTAATATCTGTCTTCTCTTCTTCTCTTCTTCTAGATACGTACCGGTACTAGTAGGTCCTAGATTCCTGCATAACACATCTACAGACAGTCTGTTCAACATGGTAAATTTAAATAAGTAACACAAATATTATTGTGTGGGACTGGATTGTCGATTGATTGGGCCGTTTGGGGTTGGTACTCGGGGCGCAGGGCCCTCGGGGAGAAGGCCTACATTTCCACTTATTTGAGGATTTGGGGGACGAAAACCATATACACGACTCGGAATTAACTGAAAGAAAATGAGAAAATAAAAGACGAGTAGAGTAAAATATCCCGTTTGCGGCAGTTTAGAGGGGGTGGCTAGTAACCGATCAGTGGGAATCAGTGCAGTGGGAATGCTGAGGGATGATTGTTCCAATCCTTGTGGGATTTATTTAAGAGTACATTATATATCTACTGTTGTGTGAAAATTGTTTGCTTCAGAACGGTCTCATATTCAAGTAATGTGCAGATTAATGCCCCGTCACTGACCAGGGACGCTTACCTGGAAACATTAAACTGCACATTACTTGAATATGAGACCATTCTGAAGCAAATAATGTTCACACAAGAATAGATATATAGTGTACTCTTAAATGAATCCCACAAGGATTGGAACAATCATCCTCCAGCATTCCCACTGATTCCCACTGATCAGTTACTACAGTAGCCATCCCCTTTAAAGGGGAAGGCTAGTAACTGATCAGTGGGAATCAGTGGAAATGCTGGGAGATGATTGTTCCAATCCTTATCGTGCTTATGGGATTCATTCAAGAGTTCATTGTATATCTATTGTTGTGTGAAAATGATTTGCTTCAGAACGGTCTCATATTCAAGTAATGTGCAGATTAATGCTCCGTCACTGACCAGGGACGCTTACCTGGAAGCATTAAACTGCACATTACTTGAATATGAGACCATTCTGAAGCAAATCATTTTCACACAACAATAGATATACAATGAACTCTTGAATGAATCCCATAAGGATTGGAACAATCATCTCCCAGCATTTCCACTGATTCCCACTGATCAGTTACTAGCCTTCCCCTTTAAGCATTGTTAAGGGTTTTTCCAACTTGTAAACAAATCAGGCAAATTATTTTCAACCATTTCATATATCATAGACAAGATTATTCATTAACGCAATTGTTTTCATAAAAGAAATTTACCATTGACCAACGCAGTTTTCATGATTTACCAGGGCAAAACCCAGCACAATTTTCGCCGATAAGGGCAATATGCGACGTAGTATTTCTGCTTGCGGCACGATGTACAATCCCTATGCAATACATGCGTGCTCCGCGATCTTTAGCTGAACGCTTTCACATGTCTCCCGAACATTGCGTAAGCGCCAATTCCCATCGCGAAAGCACGTGAAAATAGCGGGCGCACATACATTGGCCGCAAACAAGATCGCAATTCTGGCGGTGTTGTTGATGTCTTTCTCGTGTTTTTCTGAATTTTTTCGATGGTAACATCCACTTTCCGAACAAAAATGGCGACCCACATCGGCTCGCGAAAGTTCTATTTTATGTGAGGATATGTTTTCAATATCCATGAGCATCGGGAAAACGACAAAAAATCAAGTTTCTTGGACCATTATTTCTTAAAGGGGCATAGTCCCGGTAGTGTAGATGGCGCTGTTGATGATACTGCCGATCACCGTTAGCATTTATACGAAGATTACCGAAGTAGAGCTGTCATCAAGAGTAAAGTGCGTAGGTGTTGCTAAGTAACGTTGCCTTTGTTGTCTTCTCTGCGCATCGCGCAGTCTGTAGTAATGCCAGGGTGCGTGCATGTGTGCTTGTTATCATGACATCACAAAAGAAGTTTGCTAAAGCTGTCATCCCCCTCGGCCGAATCATGAGCCGAACTGTGATCGGACCACTGACTACAGTGAATCGGACTTCTTCGGACTCGGGAAAGTGGGCCAAAGCGTAAGCGCCAAAGAGAAGTCGATAGCGTAGGTCTCTATAGGAAACTTGCGCCGTGCGCCCGCGTACGCATTTGACTAAAACACGGGGACCATGCACCTTTAATTGTTATGTTAAGAAGTACCGAAAATTTTATTTTGGATGCGATATGTTGTCATTTAGGTGAGAAAATTTCACTGTCGTCAGAGATCGTGCCCATTTTATCGGTTGGTTTTTGTTGATTGCTAGTGTGTTAGTGTATGTGTAGTGTGCATGTAACAGTGCAATGCTGTGTTTAGCGGTATATTACCGTGTATGTTGTACCTGCCGCGAACGGCTGCATGGCCGCTTACTGACGCAGTTACTCTAGATTTAATCCCGAAAGCTACATTATGCATACGACGCTACAGCTGTTTACGTACAGCTACAGCCTAGTGAAGTGCCCGCACCTCGTCAGGGGCCCGAATACCGTCACCCCGCTTAAAATTGTTTTAAGCGCACTAAACAAAAATTTATGCCCGGGACTGTGTTCAGTACACTTGAAACTTGGCAGGGCTACCACAACCAAGCAAATTGTGGTGAAAACCGAACAGTTTTTCGCGAAAATCTGAAATTTAATCGGAATACGTGTTATAAGTATCACCACTGTCCCCGCACGCATCTTTTACATGTATGTCTATGGGAGCATCACGGTCACCCGCACATGTCTTTTACGTGCTTTGTCTATGGGAGCGCGGGTGACGAGTTGCGGGCCCCTTCCTTAGCGCGCAACTTTTTCGCATCGTTCGCGTTTGACGACAATTGCAGCAAATTTTCGATATCGATCAGTGAACTTGTGATTCCATTGGAATTTTCAGCATTTTTCCTGTATGTAAGTTGGATTTCAAAGAATTTCAGTGGCGAAATGTGATTCAAACATGCACAAGCATTAACTATGACGAGGTGCGGGTCACCCAAGTATACTACAGTGTAACAACCCCAGCAGTATTCGGTCACTTGTCTTGAGCTTTTTTGCAATATTTTTCAAATCAAAATAATTCATACATACATCATATCTACAGCAATGTATGTGAAATATATCAAATTTCTTTAATCTCAATTTTCATTTTGTTAAATATCACACAGAATTTCACAAAATCCCCAATTATATCAGATTATCACCTTGAAAATTCCCCCGAATACGGTCACCGCAACCAGTATTCGGTCACTCCATATGCGTGTTCAAAGTCAATGCGTGTTCTAGGCAGCTGAAAAATGTGCTGCGCGCTACCTCGTTGGCGCAAAATTGCATCGGTGACGTTACGGCACCTGTTGCGTTGGTGACTGAATACTGGGGAATCAGCAATTGCATTCAACCCTTAATAGCTTGTAATTTTACATTGAGACACTGTGTATCTGCACGTACGAAAATTTTGTTTTTCTTTTGCGTTTGTGAGGATACCATCACACTCCAAGCTTGCGATAAGCAAAAAATCGCACAAGAGAACAGCGTATTTTGTCGATTTTGAGCGCTTTTTCGGCGACCCGTACTATCAAAACTGGGCTCAATTCGCGCGCGCATTTGGAAAGTAGCGCTGATTCTGCACTTTTGACAGTAAAATTTGGGATTTTGGATGGATTTTTGGAGGGGCTAAGGGAGTTTCCTGTTGTGAATGGGTGTGCAAGTATGTGAATTGATGTGATCTGTGTGTGCTGAGACAGTTGAACTTACTCACTGGCTGGTGACAAGTGATAAGTGACCGAATACCGGTAGCTGACTGAATACTGATACCCTTACCCCCAATGTCTTTTTGTATGCTCTTAACTCAGTCTCACATTTACAATTCTCACAACACAAGTACAGTAGTAATAGTGATGCCACCCTGATCTGATGGCATCTTACGTTAAAGTTAGAATCTAGATTATTAGTGGAAAAATGAGCAAAGAAAATGGGATTCCATCGGTATTCGAACCCGAGACCTCCGGAATGCTAGCCCGGCGTTCTACAGACTGAGCTATAGTCATAGAAAGCCCTAGTTCAGTGTTCGTCCCAGAAACCCTTAAGTTAATTCTATTCTGTCTTTATTTGTTACATACTCAAAAAGCTGCATCACTTCGGTGATCCCTCGCATTTATCCCCAAGTTGAATTATCCTTCGGGTTTATGCCAGGTTTAAGTGTGCACGTGTGTGTCACACACAAACACACTGCTATAGCTTCTGACCATCCGAGCATTGAGAATTAAGGGTTTCTGGGACGAACACTGAACTAGGGCTTTCAATAGCTCAGTCGGAAGAGCACCGGGGTAGCATTCCGGAGGTCTCAAGTTCGAATCCTGATGGAATCCCATTTTCATTGCTCATTTTTCCACTAATAATAAATATATTCTTTCTGGTCAGTTTATTCTGTCTTTAAAAGTTAGAATCTAACGGTAATACACACTCACACTCACGGAGCTTAAATTGCGTCTGTGTCGTGGAGAGGGGTAAGCCCCCTGGGCCATGCACCCAAAATAAAAACAAAGAACAACAAAACAATAAAGAGCCCAAGGGGGGGGGGGGGGGGAGGACCCCTAAACCCCCTAGATCCGCCACTGATCTTAGAAAGGCGCACAGTCCCGGTAGTGTAGTTACTGCCGATCACCATTAGCATTGATATGAAGATTGCCGAAGTTGAGCTGTCATCAATAGTAAAAGCGTGTAGATGTTGCTAGGTAACGTTGCCTTCGTTGTCTTCTCTGTGCATCATGCAGTCTGTAGTAATGCCAGGGTGCATGCATACATCGTATGTACTTATATGACATCACAAAAGAAGTTTGCTACTGCTGTCATCCCCCTCAGCCGAATCATGAGGTGAACTGTGATCGGACCACTGACTAACAGTTACAGTGGATCAGACTTCTTCAGACTCGGGGAAATGGGTCACAGCGTAAGCGCTAATAAGGAGTCGATAGTGTCGGTCTCTATAGGAATCTAGCGCCGTGCGCCCACGTACGCATTCGACTAAACCACCGGGACCATGTGCCTTTAAAGTTAATATACAAACTTTGTCATTTTTCTAATTTTGATAGTTTCATCATATCTCAATCTTCAATTTCTTTCAAGTTGAATAAGCAGATAATTAACCAACATTCACACCAAAGTTACAAGATTGTAATAGCAAGTAACCTGGGAGTGTCAAGCGTAGATCCTCTAACTGTTTGCTAGTTGTGTGCTTTAACTTCAGTTGGTATGGATGTTTGTGTTATGTTGTGACAAAAATGCTATATGCAGCAGCTTTGAGTTACATTTTGTATGTTCTCTATAACTACATTTAGCTCTCTTCCTTTCTAGTCTACTTGTAATGCATAACATATGACAATTTGTCTTTTCTCTCTTGATTTTTCTTTAATCTTTCAGGTTGGGTTCGCATCAGGAACTGTGTTTGGCGTGTATCTTTCACAGCATTATAATGTAAGAACAATCTGGTGTCCATGCATCCATTTTGCTGTAATACAGACAAGCATGTCTCAAATTATTTTGTGTTACCGGTACTTCCTAGTAGTAAGTACATAGATGGAGTTTGCATGCAGGTGGTAAAGTCATTTTTGACTTCTTATGACAAAAAAGGTCTCCAAACAAAAATGTAGGCACATGATGTTTGAAAGTACTGTATACGCCACATATTTAGTGAGCCTGATTTTTCTCGAATTGGGATTTCCCGGTAATTTTGCGAACAGATAAATTAGCAATTGTGGAGTATTGAGCATGGGAGTGTCTGTGTGCATGTCACATTCATTTCAGGATCAACCTTAATGCATTTGCATGTTTTTAAATTTGCGTATAGCATTCGACTTGCGATATATTCAGCGTATGCAGTACCTAGCAAACATTCATAATTACTTGAGTTTCACCATGTACTGCACCATTTATTGCAAAGTAATCAGCAATACAGCCCTACTTGGCATGAGTCATGATTCTCAAATAGACCATAAAACCAAACCATATCTGTATTAATTTTGCTAAACATGTTTAGCTCAGTTCAGTTCAGTTTAGTTCTTTATCATGTATTTTTTTTTCTCACAGATTCCTGATGTTGGAAACTTGTTTGGCACTTTGAAGGAAACTGCGAAAAAGTATGAAAAAAAGGAGGAGAAAGGTAATGGATCTGGTTCATCGGAGTCATGATGGTTTTGAGAAACGCTGTACATACTTTCACTTTCATGGTAAGAGAAAATGTTCTTCTATTGAATTTGTTTCTAAGTTTGTCCAACCACTAGTGTGGATATTCCAAGCACTGAACTCAGACGACAGAATACTGGAAACTATCGTGAATTCAAACTTGATGATACCATGTGAAAAGCATGCTAAACTGTGCTAAAAATCTGGTAATTGTCTTCACAAAGTTTGTAAGTAACATGTCACCTGTGAAGTAAAACCTCTGATATATCATCAAGCTTGTTTGTTTTGGGGTTTTTTTCACTGTTTTGTGTGCATATGTCCATGGAATTATATGATGATGATAATCATATGACCTTTCTTTCCAGGGTTAGCCTCAATAGTATTAGTACTGTTCTCCCAGAGGGCCGTGCCATTATTATTACCCTAGTGCTGCCAGGTACACATTTATACACCTGGGTGAAGAGGGACATTGTGGGTGAAACATCTTGTCCAAGGACTTTAGCATGGGACTGGATTCAGACTCAAATCCTCTGATTGGGAGTCATGAGTCTTGTCCACTATGCCACAGTGCTCTCTATAAAGAGCTACATCAGAAATAGAATTATGAACTGTAGTACACATTATTATTCAATGATAATTGAAGTAGTATCATAATGATGATAATGATGATTATTATTTCATTCATGTCAGTAATGCTATTTTGTTATCATCATTAGTATTGTTATCATTATGCTGTCATCTTTACTAACATTGTCCCCTCTGTGTCTAAAACGGTTTGTTATTACATTATGATTGTGTTGAGGACACAGTGCATTTGAAAGAGATGAAGCTCCTTTGTAAATTTGTTTGACAAGGGGTTATTTTTCGTTTTCCTGCTCATCCTTTTTTTCCAGGATAGTGTGGATACTCTATTCTCGTGGCTTGAGAAGGTTATTGGAGGGATCTATAACAAATGGATGGATTTCTTCCCTTCAGGATTAGCCTCAACTCAAGCATAAAGGGACAACAAATGACTGTCTCTTTTAATTTGTTTATGTTGATAGAATCAGCTACTTTGAAAGAGATGAAAAGTTTGTGTAATTCAATCCAAAATGTAGATCCAGAGTGCCAACTGTGGATTGGAGATGTTGCTGAATTATATTAGGTGATGTTTTGAAACAGAAAATAAAACCGTCTACAAATGAAAAAAAAAAATGGTAAGATGCTGATTATAATGATAACTTTGATGAAAGTGAAGAAAGAATCATATCTGTTTTGACATTCTGTGTTGACTCAGCTGTTGACACATGCGTAGCATGAAAATGTGTAATTTTTGTACTCTCATCTGCATTCCAGAACATCTGGGTTTTGGTTTGATATACGAAAACTACCAGCCATGATGACCTCAATATAGGGTTGTTGTTGTTGTTTAACTAGCACATAAGTATTAATTCATGAGCCCAGTATCCCACCCACAAAAAAAAAAAGGATCAAGAATATATATATATATATACGTTGTATATATATAATTTTTTTTTTTTTGCCAATTGATAATATGTCAGGCTTTTGTGGCATTTTAAAGAGCCTGCAATCGACTATTGCAAGAAATACAAACTGGCTAGTGATGGAGATTGGCTTTTGAATTATTAAAGGGATAATTGAGAGAAGTCACATTTTAATGTCCTTTGTAATGTTCTTTGAATAAGTATTCTACATTCTTTTTTTCAGACAAAGCAAATTATCTGTCAGCATGTTACTTGGTTGTTAGCAATTTGTAACTTTCACAGATTTGAACAAGTGTTTTGGTATATTGTTTGGTTCCACGGGGTTCCAACTAAATTTTGTCATATTGTTTGAATTGTTTTTGCATTGTTTAATTTCTTTTAGTGCTGTACCTTGGGCTACTGAGAGATGGTGCTACATAATGCCATAACTCGAGGTATGACACTACCCTGGGCTATGGTGTGCCAAATGAAGTGTTTAACTTTAGCTGGATGATTGTGTGTTAATGTGTTAATTTGCCTAGTTTCTTCTGCTGTTAATAACTGTTTGAATTTTATGCATGACTGTCTTCATACAGCAGTCCCCCAAATGTGACATTGCCATGTGCAATGGCACCTTACAAGCACCAGATTGCTTATTTTCTGCAAAATCAATAAATGACTGCAGGTAAGTTAAAATGCCATCATATCAGAGAAATTTAGTTGTCAGTTGGAGGCTAATGAAGTTCCTAATGTGAATGTTGTGTGCAAAACATTTTACTGGCCCCAAGTTCTTTTTTTTCCCCCTTAAGATGTGACAATCCATAGCTACGATATTCAACTTCGGCCAATGTGTCATGCTGTTTACATGTCAAGATTACCCCTTCTGTAATGTTAAGTTTGCATGGCTGTGAATGCAACCCCATTTGTAGCTGAGTGAAATGTTTGTTCAGCCTGGAAAAAATGGATGCCTACCTGTGATCATTAGACCTTCCTCAGCTTAACATGAAATCATGCAGGTGTGTGTGCACCACGAGTATGGTTAAGTATTTCTGATGTTGAAAGATAAATCTAAACTGTTTTCATGCGATAGAGGCATCAGAGAGTGTAATGAAGATATTATATTCACTGCACATCAGAATTATATATTGATGAAATGAGCTACCTGTATACAAACAGCTCTGACTTAGGTTGTGTGTACAAATTTCAAATTGAGGTAGTTTCAAGGTTTATATCGTGCATTCATATGTCAAATACCCAGGTACGTCAGCATGTCACAGAGATTAGGATATCCTGTACAGTATATTGTGTGAGAACTCTGGGATGATTGAAAAGGGCTACATATTCACCTAGTTATTAAAGTTACATTGTATTTAGAAATAGGAAAAGGGAAGGGGAATGGGGTCATATTTCATATTACATGTCCTTTTCGTAATGTGAATGTAGATTTTGTGAGATTGCTGCAAGTACAAAACCGGTCTGAAGTCTGAAGGAAGAACTACATTGGTTTCCAGAGTTGATAGCAAGGAAACACATCAGGTCCAAAGTAATTCACATCATCCGAAACAGTCTTGACATGATGTTTATTCTTGCTTAAAGGCTACTCACCCAAAAAGACCATACTGAATGAAATGTGGTACGGGAAACTCCCATTATAATGAAGTCCTTGCAACTGGCAGTTTTCTTTCATTGTACTTTTGTATAGAAAATGTCATCATAGCTGAACATTCAAGTATATAAAGACATATAGATAATAATTTTAGCGGCTGAATTATCAATTCATTGAAACAAGAGTTTCATTATAATGGGAGCGGACTGTAAATATTTCACCATGTTTCCTATTGGAGTGGATGAATTGAATTAAGCATGTTAGCATATTATTAAAGAACAAAGGAAATGAAACACACATGATAACTACGACGTCTGTATGTACCACATGGGATATCAATATTTAATTTCATATTTATCACATTCAAGCATATGCCAGATTTCATCAAAGAGAGTATATCTTGCAACAAGAGATGATTATGTATGGTATGTGCAGTAGCATGCCCTGAATGATTGTATAAATGAATACTTGCAAGTGCTATTTTTTCATGCTGGAGTCAGTTCGTATGCACCATCAACATTTTTACAGTGATGTATATGAATGTTGTATTGCAAAAAGTATCATCATATGGAAAATGAAATAAAAGATTACTCAAAGTGCAATGTCACAATGTAATCAACCCCCGAGAAACATTATTCGTGACTTTTTTGCTCAAGTCAAACATTTGCTATTCCAAGAGTATGTTGCATATGGGTGCTGTAATGCCTTTGTGTGTGTGTGTGTGTGTGTGTGTGTGTGTGTGTGTGTGTGTGTGTGTGTGTGTGTGTGTGTGTGTGTGTGTGTCTTTATAAGCTGTATTATGCTGTTGATACCTTTTTCGACACACCCCATTGAAATGGTTTTGACTGCTGGAAGGTTTAGTAGAGAGCTAGTCGTATGAAGTGCAATTTACACCAACTTTACCTAAATATGTGTGGATTCAGTCAATGCAGATACCCTGTTACACTGTAAGTAGATGTACACATCAGTGAAGTTTGAGAAAACCAAACGGTCTTTTCAAAAGTTATGCAATGTTGAATTTGGATTGCATCCACGTGCTATTGTTGCTGGATAAAAAGACTACGATTGTGATGTCACAGTAGGACAATGATTTGAAGAAGATATAACAGAATCCAACATAATTTCTTTTTCTCACGTGATAAAAGAGCACTTGGCACCCTTTTTCATAAGACGGAGAATGGTATTACTGTTAATGTGTCAGTAACAAGTAAAAGGAATGTGTACTAGTTATTAAAAATTCAATTTTGTGGAATTCATATAATATATATATATATATATATATATATATATATATATATATATATATATACATATATATAATTTTACAGTGCATGGTCCTACAGTGACATTGCAAACAGTTGTGGCCTTCTTATTCAGCAATGGTGACACTGAAACTTCTATTACATATACAGTATTCCTAACTTTGTACATGTCTTCCCAATACTTTCAACAAGCATGAAGTTGCCTCATAATGGAGACACCACACACCATCTAACCTTGGACACATAATATCTGGGGGTTTCCCCAGATGCTAAATAGGAGCTACAGTGGACTCTCATTATAACAAAATCCTCGCGACTGGCAGTTTTCTTTCGTTATATTGAAATTTCATTATATCCGAATAAATAAACAATAAGAAAATATAGAGCAGATGATGCTTGGGCCTGAATTGCTATTTCATTGTAACCGGAATTTCATTATAACCATGTTCGTTATAATGGGAGTGCACTGTTAGGTCACATACCTCACAAAGACTGCTTGGGTAGGTACTTGGTGTAAATGTACAGCAGCCAATACAGCTGAAATTTTGTAAGGTCTGCAGTGTCCTGTAAAGTGTTTGACTGTTACAGTTCGAAAGTATAAAAAAGAGATCAGGACATTAAATGAATGTGTCCATGTTTTTCTTGTATGTTGTCTGTGTGTCCATTTGTGTGTATGTATACACCTATTAGTGTGTGTATGTGTTTATGCAGAATGTGCATAGATGAGATAATAAATGGAATGTGTTGTACTGGTATCCCACCAATTTTTAGCTTTTTATACAGAAGAATTCCACTCCCAAAATGTTATCAATTTCATAAGAGAGAAAAGAAATCCCTGCAGAACAATGCAAAAACTATCAAAATCAGATAAGAATAAGGAAACTGTGACATTCTGAAATTTACTTTTTTTTTCATAAATACTTTGTGACCAGTCATTATGAAAATTCAAATCAGCCAGTTGATGTCATGCTCTCACAATTTCTTAATCCATTTCATAATCTTTATACAGAATATATTTCAGCTGTATAAATATAAAACTTTAAAGCCCAAGGGGGGGGGGGGGGACATTGTGCCCCCCCCCCCCCTACCAATACCATATTTTCATTTGCCACTCCTACACCCTTTACCCGATTTCAACGAAATTTGGTGAATTTTCCTAAAATCATATTGCAAACATTTTGATATATAATTTAACAATGTACGATATTGCTGGTTGCCATGGCAACCGTTAACTGACAACCATGTTCATCAGATTTTGCATGATTTTCTGTTCCAATTTCAGTTAACAAATATAATAATGGATGAAAGAGCGGTTTTCTAGGCTGTAATTTGCTGAAGGACAAAAATATGAAGTGATTATGGTTGTGAATTACACTGAAATGGTCTTCTTATTATTTCCTTTATTTTTTATATATTATAGGCATCAAACAATAGATATAATAGAAATAATCGAAAATATAGCATTTTCCAAAGACTTCCCTTTTATTTTGTGTTATCTTCACACAAGCTTTGCCGGTAAAATCATTTATTTATCATATCATCAATCTACAAACTCAAAATTTCAATATTTTGGAAATATGACACATGATACCAATATATGTACCCATTCCAAGCAATACATCATAGAGGTTTCATATATTTCCTTATATTGCAATGAATAGCGCCCCACATGTTGACCTTAAGAAAGTTCAACCATAACAAACAGTGAAGGTTGACTTGCTTTTCCATTGTGGTAAATATGAAAATGATATAAAAAACCGCATATATACTGGGGATAAAGAAATATAACGAAAAAACCTGATTTTAGCGAATTTTCTATGTATTTCTTTATATTTTGGTGAATAGCGCCCTCAGTGGATGACCTTGAGAAATTTCAAATATTGCGCCATGTAGAGTATGGGTTGCTCTAGTCATGTACCAAATATGACGGTCATACATCATATAATAAAGAATGTGCCCCCCCCCCCCCCCCCCCCCCCCCTTGGGTCTGGAAGGGGTCAAAATAGCTTGCGCTTTATAGGGTTAATACTACCCAAGATAAAAAGAACAAATATTAACCTCTGATATATCTGGGTATGCAAATAGGCTTTTACCTGTACTAGCTAAAATATTGTGTGTTTTTTTTTTCAAATTTCATATACATTGTATAACATACATGCCAAAAAAAATGTGAAAGCATGCATGACATCATCAACTCGCTCATTTGAATATTCAAAAGAACTGGTCAAGAAATGTTTTCTGCACAACATTTGAAATTTCCAAATGTCATATCTTCCTTATTCCTTCATATTTGATTTTTGTCATTTTTAGATTGTCCTGTAGGGATTTTTTCTCTCTTTCTTTTGGAGTCATTTTTTTTTTTTGGGGGGGGGGGGGATGGATTTCCTCAGAAACATTTTAACCTTAAAAGCTGTTTTGAGATAAGCGGATGCTTACTGGTGTGTATGTAGGTAGATATGTCTGTAGATAAAGATAAAGACAAGGTAGTGATAGAGAAAGAGAGTGTGTGTGAGCAAGAGACAGAGAAGGGAGGGGAGAGAGAGAATTATAGGCCTATATATTACGAGAGAATAATATCACAGAAGTACATTGTTGCATAGACAATGCCATAACACAATGACTAACCATTCTCCCTTGACATACAATAATCAACAGCGAGGAAGTACACAATCATACAAGTCAGAAGACACTTCAAACGTTTACTGTAAACACACTGGATAAGTGAGCATTTCCTGTTTTATTTTTTTTTTCAATACAGCATGCACGGCAGAATGAAAGAACACTAGTTACTGAAGTTTATAACCTTCATATTTTAAGGACCCCCTGGGTAGATCAACCAACAAACAATTATTGGGGTCATTTAATTGGCCTGGATTGAGAAATGTGTCTGGGTTTTATGACTTCAACAGAGAATTGGACAAGGAGGCAAAATAATCTTAACATTTTCCTGGAACCTCCAATGTCTCATTCAATATCCATTTCTATATTTTGCTTCAGTATCATTGGCACATTTTTAACACAGAAAGATTGTGATTATGGTTGCATCTTGAATATCTTCAACCTTTCTTTTTGCACCAAGATATACACTCAAAGGTCGCAGTGACATGGATGGAATCATGTGACATAGTGGTAAAGGGGGGAAAACATTACCATTTATGATTTGTTATTCACAGCAAAAATATGATTTGCCAACCATAAGAATGTTTTTTTTTTAATGTATGTAGTAGGTCAGTCTGATGGACTTCTTTCTGATATGTTGTTCCGTCACTTTTCGCTTGATTTAATTGAAGGAAGAATAAAAAAATACATATTATATGTCAAGGAATGGTACTAGTACTTGAAGTAGATCAAGCGACTATAGGCCTACGGATGCTTCAAAGCATGTTAGATTGAACTACATGTAGGCCTATATCACTACATTTCAACTTGAGTCTTCAAGAACAAACAAAAAAGTAAGGAGGAAAACACGCCAAGCTCTCAATAAAACTAAGATATAGAACTTCTCTATAGAAACACAAACCACATATTGAGTACACAAAATCCAAATCGTCAGCACTTTCATCACTTGTATCGGCATGAAGTTGGAACCTTTTCTCAGGTCATTCCCCCAATATTGTGAATTTTGTTATTGTAGCTTAGCGCCATCTCTGATACGTTGTCCATCTTCGCACAGTTCACCACGGGCCTCTAACTACTGACCTCTATGGAAGTACACATGTATTTGGATATCTTATTGGTCAACCAGTTTGAAGTCATTCAGCCGCCATCTTACCGCATTCTTCGCCGCGCCCCTAAGGTACGCCGTGTTTACAGCGAGAGTGAACGGTACGGGCCAATGAGCTGTCCAGAATCCAAATGCTTCCGTGGTCTCTACCATTGCATCTGCCTTGCAAAAATCCAACAGCTCGTTATGGGTGCGTTCCGCACGGGTATCGGGCACATAAAAATAATACGGCACTGGTATCGCAGTGTAAACGCAGCTTAGCATTGGCTTGCAGGTGTGTGTGTGTTGTGTGTGTATTTGGATTCTCCTAGGGTGCTGTCTTCGTCGGTCGCCTTGTTGCACGCGTAGCCTTGTCCTCAGCGGGAAGATTCTGCAACGACAAGGGTAATCTCTCTCGGAATTACAAACAAGTTACTCATATTCTGTCGGTAAGTGACTGTAATAGGAATCCTCATTTGAGTTCTAAGCTTGCTGACCGTGCATAAACAGTCAGCAAGAGGACACATAGCGACCTGTTTCGTTTGTGAACATGATAAGAACCCCTTTTAGTTTAGAGAATCTAACGTTAGACAGAGTCAGTCGAGATAATCGTTGTAGGCCCTACTGTCTTGTCGTCTCCACAGCACAGATACCATTATAGAGACAGAGCAGTGCCTGTGTGGTGGCTTGTGCAGCTTCTGCAGTGCAGTGCCAGTGGGCAGTGCCATTATAGATTTGTACAGATTACAGCTACAGTACAGAATCGTGAATGTGGGAATAAGCGTAGAGTCTTGACTTTATGAAGCATCTTCAGGGTGTAGACTGTCTGTCTTCCTTTATTTGGACCAGGCAAGCACGTGTCTGAGATGTAGAATGTTATTGTTAGATGAACAAGGCTCCAGCTGAAATCCAGTCAGTCAGTGACAGTGTGAATTCTTCATTCACCAACTTTTCAACAAGCTGACGATGTGGGATGTTACGATGTGGGATGTTACGATGTGCAATGTTTGTCCTGCATGGTCGAAATCTTCAACGAACAAGAATTTAAGTTCTGCATGCTTCCTACCTAAGGTCTACTCTGCATCTGTCCAGAGACTCCAACCCCAGCACCTTCTGATCTGGAGATTCTCCCACCCGAAACACCTAGTAAACGGGAGACTCCAAGTTGATGTGTGCGAAGCGCGAAGTTCCTAGGGTTCTAGATGTTCTCTGGTGCTATCTAAGGCTTATTTTTTCAACATACGATAGCAAAAAGTAAGAAATCCTTTCCACCGGGAGACACAGAGCCAGGGCGGGAGAAATCAAATCTCAAACGGGAGAACGGGAGATTTTGCAAAAATGGGCTTTCGGCGGGATATCTCCGTCGAAAACGGGAGAGTTGGAGTCTCTGTCTGTCCCCATTTAATATTAAAATAATAAGGATAGGAAGACTGATGAGCCAGTCAGTACATCCATCGACACGACAACACAGTGCGCTTTAAAGTCCGCTCCTTCTCTTTTTGCCTTCAGCATCGTTAAATCTGCAGGAACCATCCTCTCGCTCGATCAGCACACCGTGCACCATGACGCAAGCACTCTTTGATGCTCTTGCGGGTAAGTAAAGCAAGCAAGCAAGCTGTCCATAATTTCACCATATAAACGAAATGACCGCTGGCTACATCAATGGTGGCCTTTGCACGTGGTCAAATTTTGGTATGGGAGGCTGAACCTTTGTCCTTGGTACTGGTTTTTGACTCATGTACTATTGTGCTTCACATTCAATATAGAATCTGTACTGTGGAAATTGAGTGCCATGAAAACCTACCTTTTTCCTTTAGTACTTACTTTTTTACTGCCAAGCAAAGGTTCATGGGCATCAGTGTGAAAGACCAGTGTAAAGTTGCCCATTTTCTAAATATGAAATGGAGCTCTCAACTTATGCATGCAAAGCTTTGTACAAAAAAGAAAAAAAGAAGAGAAAAAGGGGGAACATTTGCCAGTTTGTTGGGATTTTATCATCAAATGTGGGACGTTCATGCAGTTTCATGTTCAAGCTAATATCTTCAGTACAGTCTGAGCAAGCTTTGTCAAAATGGCACAAAATATATCCCACATGTATGATAGCATACATCACTTACATGATCTTCAATCACATGAGATTGTTGATAGCATCATTTTCAGCCTTGATATGTGGTGCTGTCGCTCAACACGATAACTCCCGGTTGTAATCGATGGAAAGAGTATTTGTTAGATCAATTTAAAGATTTAACTTCACAGACTTCTGAGTGGAAGCCGAGTTGATAGAGTGAGTATCATACTAGAGAGTGCAAAACCTAAAGTCCAAACCACATCATGTTAATCTACAAATTTGCACAATGTCATTCTATTGCCTTTCCTTCATTAAATGTATTCTACTCGCCTCACTGTTTTGTGACAGGCATTGATGGGAGTGGCCTGGGGATGCAGAGTCTCCTGGAAACCACTTCCACCAGCACCATCACCAATGCAGTCCAAGACCCCACTGCTGGTAAGGGACCTATTCTTAGCTTGCCTTTTGATTTTGATTTTGTTTTGTTTGTTTTTGCTTTTGTTTTGTGTTGTTTTAGCCATTTATTTGCTATATTGGGTTTGCCAACTTCTGGTGTGTCATCTAAAGTGTGTGACAGACATTCTTGAAAAATGAGTGAATAATGCTGACCAGTGCCTACTTGTTAACTATAGCTGCTCCTGTACAGAAGGAAAAGAAAAAGAAGGTGACGTAGTAGAAGAAAAAGACGGAAAAAAAGGTTAAAGAGAATCAGAAGAAGCAGAAAAATTTTAAGGAAAGGAGGGAGAAGAAGAATATGATCTATTGAAAATTGGCTGATTCAACCTCTTTGCAGCATTTACAATGTTCTGGGTATATGTCTCTCATAGACTGGAGTTTTAACCTAGATTTTTTACCATTACGACAAGTTGCATTGTAAGAACAGTGGAGAGAGTAGTTATGAACGAATATAAATTTGTGTAAATTTGTTTGCATCAAGTAGAACCGGTAAATCCGAGATCAGGCAATATCCCAAATTCTTGTGGGAGTAGAATTATATTCTTGGGACTAGAATTACAGTTGCCTATATTCCTGGGACATTGTGGTCACTTGAAAGCAGAAAAGATGGTGTCAGATGTCAAGATCAAAATATCAAGTTGATTTGTGGTGTTCACGCAGAGTTGATTATTACAGTGTGGTTAACGAGACATGACTCAGCGTGTGCAGCTGTTTTTTTTTTATTATCTTAATTTACCTTGGCAGGTAACAAAAGATCAATAACAGTAACTTTGCAGTGAAAGTTCCATTTGAATGAAATAATGTAAGAGGGGTTGTGAATGTTCCAAAGTTGTACTAGTTTTCACCAAACAGTCCTATTGATCATAACCAATTGAAGTGTAAATTAGATGGGTGTATTAAGTTGTTTCACTATACAAATTTATATATTAAAACAAATGAAGATTATGATTTTGGTCAATAGTTCATCAACCTCTATGCCCTCTTCTGAAAAGGTCATCGTTGTCAAAGTGGCAAGTATACAGCCATTAGATGCTTTGGATATGATTCATTTCATTCCATTACATCTAAACAAAGGAAGTTTCTAGAAAGTTTGTGTGCTGGTCAGAGGGAGCTTTGTTTATTTATAGGTAATGACATCAGTATCTCTTGTAATTTTCACATGCATTTGTGACCAATATCACTATTTAAAGGCATTTACCATGTGCACATGAAACAAAAAACCCAGCTTTAGTGCTTCAAAATAGTTCTGAAACATGAATTAGGGATAGAAACAATCAATATAAAAATTTGAATCAGTATAATCAATGGTAAGTATTGTTAAATACAAAATGTGAACAATAGTAATAGTAAAAATGTTTTTATACTAAACCGTCTACAGTTATGGTTTAGTGGGGAAAATAGTGATATCTTCTTATATTTTAAGCTTTATTACGAAATCTTTATGTGGTAGAATGTTTTGTGCTACAACTGACATACACATATAAATGATGCATCAAATGTAATATCTCAAACATTTTTTAAATCACTGCTCCCAATTGTAAACAGTATCTTTCATGAAAACACGTGAGTTCCAGCTGTCATATTATTGTCTAATATCTTAATGATTATGCAGCCATTCTGAGTGTTTAATTTTATTCAATCAAATACAGTCGTCATCTCTTCAGATGTATTTTACTCTAATATATGGGCAATTCCGTAAAATAGTAAACCTCAACGTCAAAATTTCAAAATCGTCAAATCACTGCAAGTAAGATACCATATCAAGCGTCATAGATTATATTTTCATGGACTTTTGTTGATTTCAATTTGTTACGTGTATTTTAAGAATTATGGGTATTGAAGTCAGAGGCTAATTTTCCTCTCATTTTTAGTAAAAAAAATAACCAAAATATACTTTTGATTTATCTCTTGAAGAATTCAAAACTACACAACTCTTATATCTTGCCAATAAGATTGAAAGGTACACTTTTCAATTATAAATCAAAGAAAACCCCAAGTCTTTTTGTTTTTTAGTAACAATTTTCCCAGGTTTGACCACTTTGCTGATGTACGTCCGACACCGTGAACATACATTTTCTAATATTCACATTAATCTGAAGCGAGATAAAACATATCACTTAGGATGCAAAGTAAGTTTGTCATAGGCAGTGTAACCAACATCAAAGGTCACTTGTATGCTTTGTCAAAACTGAGATATCATGGTGTTGGACGTACACTTTGAATGTACGTCCGACACTGTGTACGTCCGACACCATGTTGTCACTCCAGTAACTCCTACAATTTCAATTTTATCAGACATGGCACAGCTAAGTTTACACCTTTCTTCATTATAGAGTATTCTGCAAATGAATTCATTGTAAAATCAAAGCAAATAATCGCACTATACGTATTTTATGAGGAATTTTTGAACAGTCAAGTTATAAAAGAGATTTGGAGCATGCAGTTCAATACAGTTACAGCATGCCTGGCAACAAGGGTCTGTGTCACTAAAAATAGATCAATCTGAACTAGGTACTTTGCTTTTTTAAATTGTACCCCAATTAAGGGTACCAGTATTCAACAGAAAGTAGAATTCAGCACCTGATTAGCAGAAAAGCTTGAACTGCTGAAGATTTTTTTTTCTGTATTTACAAACAATCTTTAAAATATTTTACACAAAAATTTTTACTGCATGGCTAGCCCCTTGAATCAGGAGGTGAGAGAAAATTTAGTCTCACTTCCCTGCTTGAATCCAGCATTTCGTATTTGAAAGTTATTGATTGCATCGCTGTGTTCTTTAAAGGACAAGTTCACCTCCATGCATGGGCATTAGTGAAAGTTTGAGGAAAATTGGACAATCCGTTCAAAATGTATGGATTTTTGAAGTTTCTATGCAGTCACTGCTGGATGAGAAGACTACTTTATGATGTCACATGCATAGAAGGATATAAAGAAAATACAAAGAGAATTCTCAATTTTTTTTTTTTTTTTTTTTTTTTATCAGTACACATTCTCCCAACCTGTCAGTGCTGATGAATGTGAAGGGGATGGTATAGTTTTGGTTGACATTGGGGATTCAGATTTCAACTATTTGTGAGATAATTAGAAACCACTTCCAGTGTATGAAATATTAAAGAGCATATAATAATTCTAAGAGAAATTCAATTTTTTTTGATGAAAATTGTTTTTTTTTGAAATGGCTTAGATATCAAAAAACCAAGAAAAGCAAATTAGTCAGACTAATAAAAGGTGGGACCATGCACCTTTTACTATCAAAAGGACATTTTTGTTTTTGGATATCTCTGCCATTTCAAAGCCAATTTCCATCAAACAAACTTTAATTCTTCGTAGAATTGAATGCTATTTAATATTTCATTAAAGGTTTCTCGTTATCTCTCAAAAAAGTTGGAAACCTGAACCTCATCTCAACGAAAACTAAGTGTATATCATCCCTTCAAGCGTAATATTATTCCCTCTTCCTTCTTTTTAATAGAGAGACAAGTCAAGCGCTCTTTTTTATTATGCGAGAAAGATGAAAACATGTTCAATTTTCTTCATATTTTCTTGTTTAACACATCATAAACTGTAGTGGTCTTCCCATCCAGCAGTAGCAGTACTGAAACTTCAAAAATTCCTAACTTTTCAATAGATTGTCCGATTTTCCTCAAACTTTCACTGCAGTGTTCTATTGATATTGCCACATTTTCTCAATTCACATGAAGGTGAACTTGCCTTTTGATAGTGCCGAACCTAACTGGTGCCCTAGAAACACAGACTGACAAAGTAGGTTAGTAAGTTGTATTGTTAAACTTTCTTCTCTTGAAATTCAGCACATATGTACATGAATGTTGCTGGTTAGGAAAGAAAGGGGCATGATCCACTATTAAGTACGGTGTATATCATAATATATATTATATATATATATATATATATATTTTTTTTTTTTTTTCAGAATTGGTGGAAAGAAAAGGATGTGTGCAATGTGTTAAAGATTGACACTCTTTTTTTTAATATTTAATCACTGTAGAATCTGGGTACATGTGCATGCAATATGCCATATGGGGTATTAAAAGCAGCCTTGTTCAAATCATTCTTCATGATATTCTGTGTAAGTCACATGTAACCTTAAGTAGTATACAAATTGTAGGTGTAATGCAATAATTGCATATATGATATTTTGGAAATTCTTTTAGCTTTACTATGCTTAAATTTGAACAAATATTGAGGCGTTATTCATTTACGGTTGGTCAAAAATATAACATTTGAAATCTTATGCGTACATAATGATGCACCTATCTACACACACTTAAGTGATATGGTTGCAATTCAAATAAACTGAGTTTTATCAATTACTGGAATGATAGGGAAGTGTTTGTTAATCTCTCCTACAGCTACATACATGTAGGCAGCTACAATTTGTATAAAACTACTAAAATTGCAACATTACATTGATCATGCAGTGTCTCTCAAAATACATTGGAGAGTATTACATTGCAACTTGTTGAATTTACATTTTCTAGCATCCAGTATATAATATAAAACATTTTCTGAAGCATGGATAAGTAGAATTTATCTGTTCATGGAGTTTATGATTTAGGGTCTTTACAAGGGCTGTATAATATGTATAGTACATTATGTACATAGTAGGCCTATTAAGTTCAGTTACATTGATCACAAATAACTAATAGTTTGATTGTTGTAATTTGGCATTTAAAACACAAAGGTCACAAGTTTTATTTTGAATGTTGAGCTGTGATTTTTTTTTCAAAGATTTTGAAATTGGCTTGATATCAAATTAGACTGATCTCTTGTTCTATTATGTTTTGACCATTGTTAATCTTTGATAATGCAAAGAAATTTTCAAAATTGTGGATTTTTCAAACTTTTTGGGGGGTAATTTACATCAATGTGCATTTGGAAAAAGAAGTAAGAATCAAAAAATAAAAGAGTTCATCATTGCTTTTGAATGAATTCCATTTGTTATGAGTACAAATGCTTTTGATACAAGGCAAATTTGACCATTTTTTCTTCAAAATAAGAAATTACAATCTGGTGTTGGACGTACGTTTCTGATTTTCTCAATTTTGTGCACTGGTTGAAATGAAGATAGTAAATTCCAGTGAATGTTCAATATATATGTCTGCATGGAGTATTACCTTATGTGTCTGAAATATGAATCATTACTTGAATATTCTTTGTACTTCTGAAAATAGGGAGTGCCAAAGCGGTGTCGGACGTACTCTCTGAAAATTTCACACGAGTACGTCCAACACCGTAAAATGTACGTCCGACACCGACATACTTTGATGATTTACACAACTTTTGGAACAGATTTATATATAATGCTGGTATATGTTATAAAGCTCAATCCTTCGTGCAATCAAAACTAGTATCAGTTTTACTGTAAGCCCTCACACATCACAGACTTTTGAACACGAATCTTCAATGTTGAAAAAGTCATTTCGTGCGCGTACGTCCGACACCATGGTATTTTTAACACATAACTCCATAATGAAATGAGGTACCACCATAATAATAAGTGAGTTTATAGTACTACCACCTTTACACATCTTGCACACTTAGAAACATAGATGCCCCCTTTGACAATAAAAATCCAGGCCTTCAAAGTGTCCGAAATGTACGTCCGACTTTACGGAACTGCCCATATGTAAACGGTTGTGGTTACAAAAATTGAGGCCCAGTTTCTAATCTCTCATGCTCTGAATGCGATAGCATTGTAACAGAATTCAATCAAAAGCACAAAGCTCATTGGACTACAGGTATATTTGAGTTTACCTTGATCTAAAGCAATGTATGAATCATGGCACTTAAGCTGGAGAGATATGACACTGGCACTCTAGCTGTAGAGATATGACACTGACTGACTGAAAATGCCGAACACATTATCAAATCTGACAAACAAAACAAGGGCCTTTTACTTAGAACTGTCTATTTTAACTCCCTATTTTAAACAGTGATGGCTTTTGTAGAGTGTTGATGTATTAACAAAGGGCATTTTCTGGATTGAGTATGATTATTCTTGTAGTTTTTCAAATACCTTTTTGAATTGTGTCACAAACCACACTTAGAGTTTGCTCAAATGTGAATGATGTGAATAAACTTCTCTCATAAGCTGTCTTGTTTCCCTGAAAATTAAGGCCAGGAATTTGGTAAACTTGAATGGTAGAGATCTCTAGTTGATTGCTATATGAGTACATGTAGAATTGACCTAACGGTAGGTTCTCTGCAGTTATCACTGAGTACTGAAGCGGTTTTATCATTTTTAAAGTCTCTGGGGGAGAAGAGCGTCTTAACTCATTGAAGACTAGCTGATTTTGCTATAAAATGCATTTCTTATAGACACCTACTTGAGTATACTCAGGACTAGTCTTTAATGGGTTACCACATTTAATTCTGAAAGAAGATATGTCCACCCAAAGTAACAGGAGTGTTATAATTGTTTTTTTTTTTTTAAATCCAGCTACAGATGATGATGACATCTTCCAGTGTGGGAAGTGTAAGAAGCAGTTCTCATCCCTCAACTCATTCATGAATCACAAGCGGGAGCACTGTGTGGCCACCATTCAGACGAGCCTCATGAACTCGGCGGGCGGGACGATCACCCGCCCGCAGCCCATCCAGGCCACCACCAACAGCGCCTTCTCTGCCCTCTCCCAGTCCTCCCTGGGCAGGGGGCTGTCCCTGGGAGGGGTGGGCGTGGTGCCCCCGTCTCCGCTGGCCCAGCTCCAGGCCAACATGGTGCTGGGAGAAGAGGTGCTGATCTCCCAGTATGCCAACGTGGAGCAGAACCTGCAACAGCTCCAGAACACACTGCTGAATGGGGGCTCCCTCTCTACCACACCCTTCCTCACCTCACAGGCAGGGTCCCGTCTGCTGACGTCAGCCACCTCCGTGTCGTCAGGGACGACCAGCTCTGCTAGCTCCATGCAGCAAGCTCTCAATATTGGACAGGTAGTGCAGTCACAGACATTTTTGTTAGCAACTAGTGAAGTTTTGGCTGTAAGTTTTCTTTTGAGTGCAGAGTGTTCCTATTTTTTTTAAAGCATGTATGTCGTTGAACATTAAATAATTTTCATATAAGGAAACATTATAACTGACTGATTCAGTGATAGTGATTCAGAAGATAGCCACATGGCATGATTATGGTCATGTAGCATAGCAGATAATGCATTCTTCTAGGTTGAATAAGACTGAATTTTCTGCTCCTTTGTTTTTCATATAAGCGAATTGGACTGAATATACATCCCGGTATTTGGTATAAGTGCTAAACAGTGTGACAGGATGCCATGATGTGCGTCAGAGGTATGTTGATTAAGGACTGACACAGCTGGTGATGAATGTTGTTAGTGTTTGAATCATGACAGCCAAAATATATGGTCATTATGCAATAGTTTGATATTTGGATTTTAATTCTTATTTCAATCATCAGATCGCAGTTGAGATGCCACCTTACGTTTAAAATTTGATTCATTGTTCCCCAAGCAGGTGACCAATATACACATTGTCCAGCCAGGCAACATCACCATCCAGCAGACACTGCCCAACCCTTCACAGCCCCAAGACCAGCAGGCCCCCATGATGCAAGCCCAGCAACCGCAGCCGCCACAGCAGCAGTCACAGCAGCCACAACAGCAGCAGCAGCAGCAGCAACCACAACAGCAGCAGCAGCAACAACACCAGACGCTGGTACAGCCGGCCACCATCATGCCCCATCGCCCCCAGAGCTCTTCTTCTGCTGATGCCGCCACTGTGGAGCTCACTCGCATTGCGCCCATGACCAATGTACAGGTAGGCCAGGGGTCGGATGGTGAGTCACTCAACAGACCCGATCACATCTACAGTCTAACAGCTCGACGGCAGAGGCGAACTGATACGGGAAGCAAGAAACCAGGCAAATTAAGGTTAGCTTCTCCAGTTATATAAGTATGAAAAGGAAAGTCCTACTGTAAGTTTAGAGAGTGCTGATTGTAACGTATATTAGTGGAATTTTGCAAGTGGACTGATGTTTTTAAAAGTAACTTGCAAAAATAGTGCCCCCTGTATCACAAATGTACTGTATATAGACTCCGAAGTAGGAATTCGCTAACTTTTCTCTTGAAAAGGAATAATGATATTTTGTCATTTGGTTCCCGTGATTCACGAAATTGTGTTACAGGTTCTGAATTGTGAATGATAAGACTTGCAAAATATATGCAGTGCTGTGTGTAGTAGTCAGTCAGTATATACTTCATTGTGCAGTTTAGTTGGGAACTTCACTAAAATGATAAATGCACTTGTAACATTATAGTAGTGTAATACAAGCTGTCGTACACTAACTCATGCGTGCAGTGCAACATCACACATGAGATATTGCCTTTCTTTGTGTCGTATATGTTCAAAAGGGAAAACATAACTATTTGTAGGACAGTAATTATCAGTGTGATGGTCCTTAGTGAATGAAATTTGCTTAATAGGAGAGGTCTATGCACAGCGGTATTCAAACTGTGTACCTTGCAGGTGAATTTATGGACACAAGACCATAAAAGACCAAAGGGAACAATTTGTACAAGCACTGCTGATGTAATAACTAAAATTGATACTACAAAAAAAATAAAATAAAATAACAACAACAGCAACAACAACAACAACAACCATATTTAATTGTAATTTTGTTATTGATCGTAGCATTGAATTGGCCTTGACATGGGTAGATTTCACTCAAGAATGTACCATTCTGTGGTATCCCTGAATCACAACAGGTGCAACTACTGTGAACGAACTTTTGCCAAGAACTTTGACCTTCAACAGCACCTGAGGAGCCACACAGGGGAGAAGCCATTCCAGTGTATCGTCTGTGGGCGAGCCTTTGCCCAGAAGTCCAATGTCAAGAAACACATGCAGACGCACAAGGTGTGGCCAGAAGGCAAAGGAGCAACACTTCCCAGCAAAGTGAGTGACACATTGTGCATTCAACCCTTATAAGAGTACCAACACACTCGTACCAACACACTTGTGACCATTTGTATAAATGGTCACGAGTGTGTTGGTACAAGATTTCGCATGAGGTGAAAGATAGAGGCGCTCTATTCAATGAAGCGAAGCTGAGTTGAATAGTGCGCATCATCTTTCACCGAGTGCGAAATCTTGTTCCATTGCATGAGTAAAGAACCATACACTATTTGTTTCATACAACACCTTGAACGTCAACAGATGTGGTCCACACAGATTTTTGAATTTAGCACGGAAATGGAACCATTCTCTGTGAAAGACGAATGAGTAGCCGCACAGTCACCATTACATGTAAGTGTACGTACTTGAAGCCGGTCGGTCGAAGTTGTTTACAAAAATGAGTGACAAAAGTACGCGCTTGTAAGCGCGCTTGTAATTGTTGAGTGCGCGTGGCAAATGTTTGTTTATTGTGACATCAGAGCAGTGCGATGGAACAAAAACTTGAGGGTCAATCGTGAGTTTAACACGGGAGTAAATGGAAATGGGTGACGTCGGCCATGCGCTATCTATTTTTGCTCAAACAAAATTGCACGGCTGATGGCCACAGCGTGCGTTGGAACTTTTATAAAAATGTCACATGATGAGCAATCAACCAATCGGATAGCTACATTCTAATTAGGTGTTGTATAACACTTGCTAACGTCTGTGATTGGGCTCAGGACTCGCACGACAGCAATTGGGTCATGATGGGGTTGTGGATGTCGATATTGTCAAGCAGTTACTGTCACGGCTGGGATGTAGGAAATGTGCAGTGATAGTATCATGCAGGCATACCTTGCTGTTAGATGTTGACACAGGCAGCAGTGAACTACCACATGTAGAACAAGACATGTGTTCACCAGTTGCATGCCATATGCAAGATGACTGAGTGACAGTGGTTGCAACTGATGACGGGATATTTCCATTGGTCAGACATCAGGCTTCTTCATGTCCGCAAATCTCATTCAGCCTGTTGAATTCACATCTAAACAGGGAATACTTTTTTTCTTTTAAATAAATGTGCAACAATTGTTCTTACAGTCATTGTGATATTCTTACAATTATTGTGATGTTTAGTGGACTGATATAAACGTCTTGTAGTAAAGCTGTTATACATGGCTGTGATAGTGTTGAGTAAAATCCTATTCTGCTGTGAATAAAAGTAGTTTTTGAAAGGGAAGCGTAAAAGCAAAGGGTACCGTTACTTTGCAAACTGAGAATAAGTGATGCACACATTGCATATTATGAAATTTTTGTGTGGACAGTTAACGACAATTTGTTTGTTAACATGCACCTTTTCTCTTTGTTTTCCAATTATTAGCCCATTTTGAAGGTCACAAATCTCGGAGAGGAAAATTCTGCAAAGAATGCTAAAATCAGACTCGATGCAGGTGAGTTGTCATTGACAAAATGTAAAAATAAGTTACAAACTTGCCTGTCATAATGTGTCACTGTGGATAAACATAAAAGTAAGCACAGCTAGCAGTAATTTAAACGATCTGGATAACAAGACTTGGCACTTTTACTTGTCATATGCCTGACAAACTAGCTCATGAGAGCTTGCTTTGTTTATCTCAAAGGGACAAGTGTTTTTTACTCCACAGATGTGTGAGATCATATATATTGACATGGGATGAGGAGGGGATGTGGTCACAGGATGGGATGAGATTACACAGCATTGATGGTCAGATAATAGGTAATAAAGCATGATGGTGTCCAAAGATAGGAATGTTAGTGTGACTACGGTATTAAAGGGATTGTATAGTTTCAGTTGAGACCTAACTTTAGGTTTCTAACATTTATTTATTTTTATGCCTCCGCCACGAAGTGTCGCCGGAGGCATTATGTTTTCGGGTTGTCTGTCCGTCCGTCCGTCCTTCCGTCCACAATCAATTTTGTGGACAGCGTATCTAAAAAACTGTTAGAGGTATCCTAATAAAACTTGGCATTCAAAATGTGTGTTGCAAAATAAGTGATTTCATTGTCGTATAATGTGAAAACAATCCCCTCCAAAAAAACGACATTGTTATGAAGGACGAACATTGCGACCATTCAGCTTGTAAAACTTGGTGCATATTGTAAAGAAGCAAGATCGAGGTTCAGGTAGAGCTACAGCTGAGACAATCTGTGCAATCATGACTATGTTATTTTGTCATCTGATAGGCGGAAGTCAGGACCTAGTGGAACCAATACCAAGAGAAGAAATGCTGGTGGACAACTCTTATGTGTGCAACTTTTGCAACGAACGGTTCAAGAACTACTACCAGTTGAAAACACATATGAGACAACACAAAGATGAGCAGGTATGAAGCACACTTTGTTTGGGTTATTTTCATGAATCTTCAGTTTTCATGTAAGAAGAATTGATTATGACCACTCGAGATATAAACATGAGTGCAGTGATGGTAATCTTAAGATGTCATGTATGATGCTGTCTTCCTTCAAAACTGTTGATAATAGAGATTGTCTTGATAGTCTTTTGTCATTTTGTTGGAGTATAAGTGAAAGGGAAAGTTGTGACATAGACATCGGTTGGATAATTTGATGCATTAGGGAAAAAAGGGGTGCATTAGATTTGATAGTAGAGATGAAATCAATAAAAAAAGAAGATGCATTACATACTACAGGAGACCAGTGATCTTAGTAAACAGCACATCTCCAGTTGATGTTACTTCCTTTTCAAGCTGAAACAAACGGAACAAAATGACCCAGATTATATGCTTCTTCCTTGAGTAGACATAGTACTGTATGAGTTGAAATTTTCGCGGTGGTTTTATTTTCACGAATTTCACAAATCGCTTTTGAACCGTGAAAATAACAATGCGCAAATAACTAAGTTCAGTTAGACCCTTGCAACCGCGAAATTAACAACACGCGAAGATGTCTTCCAAGTGGCAATTCGCAAAAATATCTGTACGCGAAAATTTCAGCTCGTACATTAAGTGGTAATTTGTGTTAGTCTGCAATCCAATCTGTCATCAGTTCCAAATGGCCTGTTCTTGCTTTTTCTGAGGTTATATTATTTGCAAGTCAATATTGTGTCCTATCACTTGTCTTGTGCTGTCCTGTCCAGCTGTACAAGTGTATCCTCAAGTCATGTGCAAGCACCTTCAAGGATCTTGATGAGTTCTTGGAGCACACCCGGTCCCACGAGAAGGAACTCTCCTACCGCTGCCACCTGTGCAACAAACAGTTCTCCTCCCTCAACGAGCTGGGTGTCCACCAGTACTCCCACAGTCTCTACCCAAATCAAGGGCCCAAGCTTATTCAGAAGTAAGCAGTCTGTTTCTACCAGCCAGTAGTTCCTTTTTGTCTCCCCCCCTCCCCCCCCCCCCCCCCCCCCAAAAAAAAAAAAAGAGGAGAGAGAAATTGTATGGAGATACATTAGACGGTATGATGGGAAATTTTCTCAACAAGATTAACAAGAAAATGCAACTAGAAAAGTACTCAAGAGAGCGCAGACCTCCAACAAGCAACTCATTTCCAGTGGGTTAAGCTAGGTATATTCATGCATTACCACACAAACTGATTCTGTAGGAAGTGGGCCTTGGGGTCAAGTGTTACAACAAAAGTGATAATGTAAAAGTGTTAAACTATTATTTTCCCTTGTTTTGAAAGTAACTGAAAGTATTGTCATGAAATTGGGATATTACCAGTTAGGGATTATTTGAAGAAAAATGTGGGCTGTGGGGTCAAAAGGGCATGGATCAGAGATCAAGTGAAAATGCTCAAATTCTTGAATTCTTACCCCCTGAAGCACTTTATCCATCCAAATGCTATCTGGTTCAAAGAATGTATTAACACTTGACACATTTGGGGTTGTGCCACAAAATTAATAAACATGTCACTTCAATTTTTACCAGTCATGTGAAACTTGTCACCTCACACTGTCAAGATGTACTGCAGACCTATTAGGAGAATAGTGCTTTACTTACTGCAAAGAGCATCACTGTCACGTGAAACTTATGAATTTGCAGGAGGAGCAGCAAAGATTACAATTCTCTGATAAGAAACATTGTGCATGTTATATTTTTGTCGTTTTTGTCTTTCAGAGATTTCAAATGCCAAAAATGCAACAGCAAGTACTCGTCTCCAGAAGCATTGGACCATCACCTAAATACCTCCACGCACTCCTATCCCTGTCCGGAATGCTCTAAGGTGTTCCCGTGTGAGCGCTACTTGCGTCGGCATCTTGTCTCGCACAGCACCCAATCCTTGCACGAGTGCCATATTTGCAACAAGAAGTTCAAGAGCGAGCACTACTTGCGGTCACACGTGTTGATCCATACGGGGCAGAAGCCTTTCACCTGTGTTGTCTGCTCCACCGACTTCAATCGCAAGGACAAGCTGAAACGACACATGCTGATTCACGAGCCGACCAAGAAGTTCCGCTGCCCCTTTCACGCCGTTGCAGGCTGCCAAATGGCATTCAACCGTGCCGACAAGCTGAAGGCACACATCATCACGCACAGCGGTATCAAGCCATACAAATGCTTCCACTGCTCGAAAACTTTCAGCCGTAAACCCAACCTTGCCGAGCACATGAAGCTCCACACGAACGACTTCCCCTTTCGGTGCACGAGCTGCAACAAGGGCTTCGCGCGGGAAAAGTACCTGAAGTCGCACAGGTGCCACGCCAAAAGAGGCCCAAAGCGCCTGTCGGAAATCGAAGGGACCAGCATTAGTGTGGAGCTTGCCTCAAGACTCATTGATGCAGGCTGCAACATTGATACAACGCAAATTGAGGTGGATGAAATAAAACCCAAGGAACTCAACACAAAGAAGAAGAGGGGAAGGAAAAAGAAATCCTTTCAGGCGCTGCAACAAGAGAAAGAGGAGGAGGACAGTGTCCCTGTGAAAATCATCCACACAAAAACGAGACAGGTGAGAATGAGAACCAGTGCTTTTCTCAACAAACCCAAGCGCATGCGCAAACCAAGAGCCCCACACAGACTCAAGCGCGCGGCAAATATTCAGCCGCCGACGATGATGGTGGAAAAATCGCCAACGATTGCTGCAATAGAGGAAGACCTTGCCATAATCCAGAACGTTCTGTCGCAGAACAGCCTGCCGCCGAGCACCGGTGTTCACATGAATATTGATGACCTGGACAGAGTCCAGAGCCCCTCTGGGGAGAGTTTGGCAACATCCCTAGCCAACCAGACGGGAGTGACCATCAGCTTGTCATCAGACTCCCTTATGCAAAACGCCATCCACCTCACCTCAGGAGACCTCAGTGGTCAGACCATTCCAGTCATGGTCACGAACCCAGATCAAGGGCAACAAATACCCGGCATGGAAGGTGTTGTTGTTGTCGTTTCACAGCCATGATGATCATAAATCATGCTTGTGACTTCTCTCTGTGCCCTTGGAACAGTACCGATACTACTTGATCGAAGCTGAACAGATTTGAGAAATTAAGTTCTTACCCTAGTACTACCTAAAAATATCAAATTCTGCGTATGTACCCTTTTGAGCCAACAGTATTTTTTTTTTAAGTTATAATTTTCTTCATATGAATTATCTTTGTGTCTTACTTGCCAGTCACCACATGAAAAATGAATCATAATACTGTAAAAGTGGATATTTTCGCGTGACTAATTTTTCGCACTTGGCCGGGTTGGAAGAGTTTCGTGTGTTTTTAATTCCGCGGAATCAAGACATCACGCACGGGCACATATGGCAAGCAAAAATATTCGCGTGCTTTTATTTTCGCGCTAGTTTCTGGTTGCGCGAAATGCGCGAAAATTTGAACACCGCAAAAATTTCCACTTTTACAGTAGTCACACTTGTACAAGATCACTGTCCATGAAAAAAGAACCTATGACAATCATACATGTTACAGGGTGTGTTCATTTTTCTGTCATATTCCCCTTCCACTTGTGGATGAAGCTTCAAGAAGTTTATCTGGCATTTTGCATTCTATGTTTTGCAACTGATACATTAAGTTATGAATGAGGCAGAGCTTCATTGAGCATTTTTTAAATGCAATGATTTAAGACAGAAGAAAACTTCACCCTTGCTGCAACAAGATTAGAGACACCATTTTATTGTTATTTTTGTTTTTTATGGTTTTCACAGAACTTCACATATTTATTTGTAATGGACCAGAGTTTGACTGCATTTTATCACAACAATTTACTCCAAGAAGGCTTGAAGGGAAATTTTGATTCAGGACGACAGCTTTGAGAAATGTCGCTGGAATGCACATTTGATTGGTTCAAGTTGTGTGAACATGCCACAAGAACTGCTGTTACTCATAAAGGAGACCTCCGGATGATTTTCAGATTTTGACTTGTGGACAACTATAAATTGGTTATACTTGGTAGTGAGTCTCAGAATTTGTAGTGATTGGGATGAGAATTAAGAGTGTTTTCAAAATTTATAACAAATCACAATGAACAAGGATGATGACATGGCAGCCTCACCATAAGAATGCATGAGTAGCGGCTTAAGGAAGCAAAGCAAAGGAAGAAAGCCTGCATAGATTCTACACAGGTGAAGGAACTGCAATGCTACATTTCTGAAATATGTGAGGCTCCTATGTCATCATCTGTGGTCAGTGTAATTTTTTGTTTGTTTTTTTCAGAGTATTGATTTTTCTGCTCGAGGAACACAATAAATTCCACAAATCTATACATGGAGCTGTTGATTTATGTACTGCAGATTGCAAAATTACGAAAATCGTCTGGAATGCCCCTTTTATTACATCATATTAATGTGGAGCTCTTCCACTCACATTGCTCGGATGTAGGACCGGTCAGGCCAGAAAGTAGCCATCACCTTTGTTTTGTGGACATAGCTTGCGTGATTTTTCATGACATCTTGCTGGCAGTGAATATCAATGCAGATCACAGTCTGAGTTTGTATGAGGTTGGGTATTGAACTTAAATGAGGCTCAAAATAGCCATGTGAGAGCCAGGGTATTTGGTAGGTAGGGCGTGGTGTGGATTTGCTCAATCCTTCAATGAAGTTTTCTGTGATTTACAGCAATTTTAAAAATGTTGCCTTTAGCATCAGCAATGTATTCTCGCCAGTGATTTGATCATACTTTTGATATTTGGCTAGTCCTTTAATAATTGATGAAAATATATATATATTTTTTATTCATATATCTCAATTACTATAGACATAATCCAATTTTAAAGGGGTGGTATATTATTGGTTGAGGTTAGGATCCAGCTTTTAACTTTTTGTGAGACACTTCATGAAATGTTTAAGAGCATACAATTCTAAGAGGAATTCAAAGTTGTTACTTGATGAAAATCAGCTTGACTTAGATATCGAAAAACAAAGTAAAACTACAAAAGCACTCTGAGAGCGCAGACCTCCGCCGAGTAGATACTTTCCACCGATGATCTTGCTCTTCCCAAAGAGATTTTTCTCCTCTCCACCACTGGGGAAAAGCTCTTCGGGCTCTTCCATAGAGATCAGTGATTTCCACACCCATAGGTATACATGCTGAAAAATCGCCCGTTTTCCCAATATAGAAGCCTTTGTTATGTCATAAACCCTCAGCGCCTCGCCCAGCTGCAGAAACTGGAGCACGCACTTAAGTGTGCGTTTCAAAACCTCAAAAATGCGCAGCTTGAACTCCCAAGTTCATTGACCCTACCTGTCAAACTATCAAAAATCCTTCATAAATTCCCCCAAATTTCTGGATCACTACCAAAATTTAATCATTTGTTACTTGTGTCATTCTCAACCTTTCCTGTAAGTTTCATCCAATCCGTAAACTACTTTTTGAGTTATTTTGCACAAGAACAAACAAATTAACTCACAAACAAACAAACAAACAGACAAACCAATGGTAACGAAAACATACCGGTAACCTCCTCCCTTGGTGGAAGTAATAAGCAATCCTAATAAAAGGTGGGTCCCACCTTTTACATGTACATGTATTAGGATCACATTGTTTTAGATATTTCAGTCATTCCAAAACCAATTTTCGTCGAATGAACTTTTAATTCTTCTTAGAAATATTCGCTCAAATATCGTATTTCATAACACTAGGTTTCTCTATATCTCAAAAGTGAAAAATTATCATCGAAAGAAGTTGGAAACCTGAAGCCCCATCTTAGCCGAAACTGTAAGTGTAACAACCCTTTAAGCTGAAGCTTACTAGTATATTACTGGTACTTGCATAACAAATAAACATGTAGTACTGTACCATTTTGGTCTATTGGTAAAAACAGTTTTGATTTGCTGATATCAAATACATAAAGCAGACATGAGCTTGTTTCCTCCCTCTTGTGTTCAAGAGTGAATGAAAGCTTGCCCACAAATTGATTAGGGTTGGGAGAAGAAGGCTAATTGTATGTTGTCATCCCCTTTGAAAGTTGTTGGAGTCATTCAAACTAAAGTTATATTAGTGTGCCCATTCTGGAATTATTTTATAAAGTGAATTGTGCGTTTACACCATTATTTGTGAGTTGTTGGGCTGTCACTTCAGGACATTCACTGTATTCGTGAGCACACAGTCATGCGTTACAAGCAAGAATTTATTTATAGAGAATTCTCTCTGAAATGCAAAGCAATTGGTGCTATAGATACACTTTTATTTACCATATGATAACAAAATATACTTGCTCATTTGTGCCGTATTGTAGACCATATGCTCTCTAAAGACATGATTAGTGCTCATGCAACTCTGTCTACCCTTGGCCAGTGACCTGGGTAAATTAAGATTACACTTGGGTTGATTACTTGTGTTTGTTGTGCCTACAATGGACAATCGGGTTTGGTGCAATCCAGTATCATGCGGCATTTATACAAACAGAGCCTTGTTAAATAAATGGCAAAGAGTTACTCAACTTTATTGATGTTCGTTTACAGTGCTGGCCAAGTTATTCATTTTTATGGGTAGGTTTTCATAACAAGATAAGCGATCTATTAAGATCCACTTTAGCATGAATGAAATAGTTGTATCAAAGATTCTACTGCATAGAATCTTTGTTTATGTCATCCATCATGGTCATTTACTGAAGGTGTTTTATTTGAAAGCTGGAATGATTTATTTATTTCCCAAGTTGAAAGCGCAGGTTTCTACAAGATAGGCCTAATGTAATGTTGGTATGATTGTGACATGTGAATTGTTCTCAGTTGCATATATCACGAATGTTATGTCAATAAATCTGGGAATTTTATTTTATAAGAAGGAATGCTGAAGCTGTGGAATCACAGCCTTTTTGTTGTTGTTGTTGAGGGTAGTGAGAAAAAGAGGAATACAAGGATATGTGTACATTGCAAGGTGAAATTTTGTCAGATGACATTTGGCAATGCCATTCACAGCTTGTGTGGTTGAAGCAACACCAGAGTGACAACTGTTCCCTTCATCAAACAGAAACCACCAACCATTTGCTATGATGACTTGCACACCTCCTTAAAACATTAAAGGACAAGTTCACCTGAACGTGCTGAAAGGATTTAGTGAATGCAGCAATATCAGTAGAAAACATCAGTAAAAGTTTAAAGAAAATCAGACAATCTGTCGAAAAGTTATGAATTTTTAAGGTTTCTGCGCAGTTACTGCTGGTAGAGAAGACTATTGTAGTTTATGATGTCAAATGTGCGTGGAGGGCGGTTTAATTTTGCTACAACACACATTTCCCATAGACCCTTGCCGGAGTATCCTCGGGACTCGTCCTCAATGGGATGATAAGGAATATAATGAGAGAATACTACAAAGTTTAATTTTTTGAAAAAAATACACATTCCCTCAACTTGTCACTGAAGTACAGTCAACCTCTTGTAAGTCGAATCTATTTGGACTGAAAAAATAACTTTGACTTATGACTTATGAGGGATTAAGTCAATAGATTATAAAGTGAAGAGGACTTGAAAAGACCTTCGACATAGGTGATTATTTGACTTATGCGAGGTCGACCAAGCAAGGTTGACTGTCGGCCCGATATTAAGGGTAATATCATTCCACCTGTCTTCTGAATGAGGCAGGTCAAGTGCTCTGTTGTTAGGCGAGAAAAGTGAAAATATGCTGGATTTTCTTTATATTTTCTTCACATGGTTGTACACATGTGACATCACAAGTTGTAGGAGTCTCCTCATCCAGCGATGGCAGTACTTAAAAAATGTTTAACTCTTGACGGATTGTCTGATTTTCCTCAAACTTTTGCTGATGTGTTCTACTGATATTGCTGCATTTTCTCAATCATAGTGTACAGTGCACTTCCGTTATAACGAAATGCTCGGGACCGGCAGTTTTCTTTCGTTATAACGAAATTTCGTTATAACTGAACATATACAATATATATATAATGATAAGGAAACCACGCATATATCATATTGTATTCTGTTTGTTGAATACTCATACACTGGAAAGCTATGTGAAATGGGATGGTACCTTTTTAGTTCCGTTTGAATATTACATTTTAAAGAGAACATAAAGTTTTTGTATTGTCACGCATGTATAGAAAATGATGGTTTAGGATTCGGTTACAGTTACAGCTATTCCAACAGTTCGTTTCTTACTAATGTTCGTTACTCCGAAGGCTCCTTATTCCGAAGGTTTCGCCATTCCCGGGATTCCAAAGGTTTGTTCATTTGAAGCTCTACTCTTCCGAAGATTCGTTATGAATTCCGGAAGTTCATAATTTAGATATAAATACACTTGTATATTATTCGTTTTCCAAAGGTTCGGTGATTGGAAAATGAAATGAGGTCTGTCATTCCAAAGGTTTGTAAATCAAGAAATGAGGAAGGATCATTATTCCGAAGTTCGTTGTTCCGAAGGTTCTTTAATCTGAAAATGAAATAAGGTTGGTTATTCCGAAGAAGGTTCGTTAATTTTAAAAAAGAGAAAGGTTAGTTATTTTGAAGATTCAATTATCTTCAGACGATTATAAGGTTTGCAATTCCTAAGTTTTGTTAGTGGACTCATTTTCTGTATTGGATTAACGAAATGTTTTCTTGATGTTCCAGTAAATGAATGTTTGGAATTTTCAGACTAACGAACCGTCGTAACAAGAGCCATATTTCTTTGTCGGATTAACGAACCTTTGGAATAACGCCAAAATGTTCGTAATAACAAACACTATTTAATTTCTGAACTAACAGACATTTAGGTGTATCAGAATATGTGTGTTTTGTAATAACGAACCTTCGCAACAATAAAAGGAACCTTTTTTTAAATTTCAGATTATTGTATTACAATAACGCAAGTTCCCCTCGGAAACTGCGTGACACACGAAGCGAACACACACACAGTGATGTGAAGCCTTCGCCACAGTGGCAGAGACGCTATAAATGCTTGTTCCGCTATGAATTTTCAGAAGCGATCAGCATTTCGTTATAACGGAGCACATTTCTTTTGTTTTTCTTTGTCAGTGGCACTCAGAAAAGACTTCGTTTTAACAAAAATTTCATTATAACAAAAATTTCGCTATAACCGTGTTCGTTATAAGCGAATTTTGTACCATAGACTTTAATGGTGATAAATTTTGGACCAGAAGTGTTACTTCGTTATAACGGTGTTTCGTTGTAACGGGAGTGCACTGTATACCAAGATGAACCTGTCCTTTTAAAGTGCAGTGCCGCAGCATGTTCAAGTTGGTGGCTTAGAGAAGTAAAGTAACATCAGATGAACAGAAGTACAGTATGTTAGTTTTGTGGGTTTTTAAAAAAAAATTTTTTAATGCAAAATCATGAATAAGCCATATCCTTTACAACCAATCATTGTAGTGTTCTTACAGTCATTAATGTATTACATTTGATTTTTTTTTTTTTGCATTTGTGTGTGTGTGTGTGTCTGTGTGAATGTATTCACATATAAACTAATGGAAGAGATCTGGAGATAAAGATGTTCACTCACATGCATTGTTGTGACTGATATCACTTCTTTGTGAAGACATGTGAAACTATCTGATATCATGTCTGATTTATTTCTTTCATCCTGTTCTCCGATTTTATTATATTATGGTCAACTTTATAAACATGGTATGAAACTCCACTTTATGACTTGACTAATGCACATAACTTATACACAGAGAAAATGAACAGGATATCAAACACACAGGAAACCAGTCAACCGAGTGCTTTGCAATTTACACATGTACAAATAAATGCATTTATTTCCATTTCCAGTCTTACAAGCTGACCAGAAATAAATAAAATCCAATCATCAGTGGAAACAAGGTGTAACATTCTTCTTAACACACACACATAAAATCAGTTGTTTACTCCTTAATTTCACTGATGTAACTCATTTGTGGTGACCTAACCTTGCAGCGCAGCTTTGCACAGAAACAGCAGATTAATTACATGTTCTTCCTTTACAGCAGGCCTTCTTGATATCATTCTAGACAGGAATCTTGGCTCTTTCTTCTTCTTTTTTTCACTACATTTCCAATACATCGGCACTACAAAAAACATGTATCATATTCTTCAACAGCCAAGACACGCCTTGGGAAACGCATGTGCATTGCCAAAGCAGCATCGTGGCTCAGAGAGTGCTAGATGGGAGCTTGAAAACTTGCATAAAAATGCCCGCATTCATAGATAGTTTGAATACCGCACAGTTCACCTGAGAGAAAATATTATCGACTCTTCTCTCAAGATTTCCCTGCTTGTAACAGAATGCGGGCACACAAGAAGAAAGAACGTACAGTTCCGGAATGATCTCGTGGTATTCTACACACTAAAGTGTACTGTAAAACCAGAAACTTTTTGCATGCATGAAACTTTTGCAAATTTTGTAAGGAGATCATTTGTGAAGGTAAAATGCAATGTGAAAAATGTTGATTATACAATGCACTTAGTACCAGTATGATGCTGTACACTGCACAGTACCAAAAGTGCATGTACTAGTAATGCACATTTGTTTAGTTTCCTTTTTTTTTTAAACTACACATGCTTGGTAGTACATGTATATTTGTGTTTTATATAGATCAGAAGTGTGTGTTTCAAAAATCCCTGTACATGTATTACTAGAACATGTAATATTATTTTGCATGGTTGGTAATTCACAAAAGTTTCATTCCAGGAAAAAGGTTGTCAGCTCCAATTCGCAAAAGTTACATACTGCCAATGTTGCTGGTTGCACAGTATTCCCTCATGCAGACCATTAAAATTGAATGCTGCTTCCTCTTTTCATATGATACGTACACTTTGAGATCTTCTGGGGGAAAACCCCCCAAATGACATCTGAGCAGTACGCAAAATAGCAAAGCAGATGATGTTTACATTATGGTCAGAACAGATCACGGTTAGACTTTCTGTACCCGAAAAGTGTGAAAGAACCTGGGGGGAAAAAAAAACACCCCACACATTGTAGTCAGAGCTTCCTGTAACTGTACATGTCACGGTAGAGTTATACAATGATATTGTCTCTTTGTGCTTTATCTGTACAAGGTGTACGTATATATTTACAATGACAAACAGTCTTTGAGATACAATGTATGACAGAGGAAAGCACTGCCTGCGAAATGCTCCACTGACTGTGTATACTGTCACTGCAATGCTGCGCCCCGTGGTCCAATAATTTTAATCATTATTTCATTAATTGAGATGAATGCTCTGTGGTAATGATAGAAGTACAGTATCACAGAATGCCTGCAAACATTTTAACAAGACAATAAATGCAGCGAGCACTCAATAGAAAAAACTTATCTAATCCACTCAGTAAGGACACTGCTATCTCATAAGATAAGACACATTACTCAGACTAATACATGTTTCCTTGTAATGCAAACGCACAGGCACAAAGCACACTTCAAACAAAGATTGCATCATTATTTTTTTTTTCCTCACTCTGCCAAGCATGATTATGCAAGCTTGTTTGGCCTTAAAAGGTACTATATATGAGCCCCCTCCCCCCCTTTTTTTTCCAGGAAGATATTAATTTCAATGCTTTTCCTACCTTGAGCCAACAGTTTTCCATATTTTGGTAAAGAAAAATGAAAATGCTCAGTAGGAAGCCACGGGTAGGACATTCATTTCCCTTTTCTTTCCTTCAAATATGCATGAGCACATCCATTCCCCTTTGAACAGAAACCATTACATCAGGTGTTTCAATGTTTCCTTGAGATTATGGACCACATGCTGCCACAAGACAGCTGTACCAGTTGCTTCATCATTTCATCTGTATATCACAAACATTGTTGTCCTTTAATCTTCACTGCATATTACCTCACTGGTACAATCTGAGAGATAAGATTTCTAAATACTTCCAAATGGGGGAAAAATTAAAATGTATTTGCGATCACTGTTGATGTCCAATGATGTCACCACGGTGATAATAACTTACAAAAAAAAAAAAAAAAAAAAAAATTGATGCCAGCCTCAAATTGACGTGACTCACTGGCAGAGAAAGGGTTACAAGATGTGTTTCATTATTCAGAAGTGCACAATGGGTTGTTGACAAGGGAAAACTGGTACACATCTTTCCACCACATCTACAGTGGTACAAGCTTGTCATCTGGTTATTTTAAGTTTAAACTTTGATTTTTTACAAAACTTTTCAGGAGAACAAAGTCTCCATCTACGTATGTACAAATCTGTCATTACTAGCACAAAGCAAATGGGCATTCGAATAGAAACTTTTAAATAACATTTGGTTTCTGACAGCTAGTGAATAAAAACAACACATCTCCATTAAATACTTGTTCCAATTCTGAAACAAAATTTCAAGATTGGCATATTTTAGTGCAGGGCCCACCCCCAATTTTATCTGAACCAAATCTAACACAAGACATCACGTGATGACAGGTTATACAAGGTCAGCATATGTCATGAGGTCGTACCCATAGGAACTTTGAGTGTCCATTACAGGTTTCTCATTTAATATTAAAGTCTCGATGCTTGAGAGCAGAGTTTCACGCAGGTGATAAGAGCACCTTTAAACAATATCGGAAACAGTATTGAATTTCTTCACTTTTTTTTTTCAACATCAATGTGTTGCTTTCATAATTTAAGTGCATCGATACTTCTCTTCATGGATACAGTTTCAAAAATGTGAAAATGCAAATAAATATATCAAATCATGAATATACGTTAAAGGAATATCTTACTTCTTTTTTTTTTTTTAAAAGGACACACCACATATGAAATCATTAAAAAATATTTAAATTTCCTCTGAGTGATGGGACAAAGGAGAATAATAAATATACTAGGTGTCTGCAGTCAATTCTTATCACAAGGGAACAATGCCATTGGCTGGTAGCAATAAGCTGTACATTGCATCTCGCAGAGAATATGTAATCCACATAAATAATTTGTCATACAGCGCAGAAAATCCGACATTTATCTTTTTTAAAAAGAGAGAGATACAATCTAGTGTCTGCTTGAGCACAAAGCTCTTTTCATTTGCCTTCCGCCTATACGTCAATCAGGACAAACACAACCAAATACTTATACAGAATACAACATTGTCATGTTCATAACCAAAGGTTACAAACACTGGGGTAAAACTAAAAGGAGCTTAGAACAATGATCTACATAGGAAATGAATACATCTCTAACGTCTCTCAAAAAGATTTTTTTTTAAATAGATAAAAAATGTGCCTACAGCAACTGTTGGAGCAGCAGCAGGAAAATGATCCCGATACAGAACGCATATCATAAATGCTTTACGTTCTAAAATTTAGCCTTGTTACACAACCCTACTGATGAAGACAACCAAAAATAAACAAAAAACCTCTTGAATTTTACACAGTTATACAGCAACATAGTTACAAAGAAAGAGAGAGAGAGAAAGAGAGACAAGATAATACCCACGTCTCCTTTCACTCTTTGTGCCCACACTTAGATCCTTCACTTCCCACAGTGATCACCCGGCAAGCTATATTATACTAAACTTAATCACCATGGTCTAAATGTTCTTTTGAAAATTTACAAACACCACTACCCTTCCTGAGTCTATCTGGCTGAGAGAGCAAGAACATAGAATGACCGATTAATACACAAAGGTGCATGAGTATATAGAGCGTTCAATGTAATCTACTTCATGTACAAGTGTTCGCATATAATCTTGCCTTGACTGCTAGTGACGAAGTGTGAATTAGCTTCAAAAAGTTTTTTCAACACTTGCAAAGTTCCTAATTTCGAACGTACATTATTCTCAAACAAATTCTGGAACCAATAACTTTGACCATGTATACCCCTTAACCTAATGATGAAGTGGTCATGTAGTGTTCCATGCAATGATCAAGAGTTCTTAGATCATCATATTCCCTGTAAGAGTTAGCGTCTTAAGAACATAATATGATAAATTGCACTCATGATAATAATATCAAAAAATCACGATATTGAAAAGGTAGAGGACCATGTCTCTTGTGCAAATTTTTTAATTTTTACAAAGTTCAAGATTATCTCCACCGCTAAGATGTGACCACCATGTAGCATGGTATGGTATGTAGGTTGTTCACTGACAGATAACCTTGTATTCATCACCACTGTAGGAAAAGTGCTTGGAGAGTTGTGTAATGATGAAAAGAAGACCCAACAATGCCACAAAAAAAAATATATATATACAAATCCATCTATACATTCAGGCATCACAGTGGACACCATGTGTTCTTGGGAAACCTTGTTTGGGATATCCATTAGTATCAGCACAATATACATGATTTGGGTGTACCCATAATATAAGATGAATTCTACATTACTACCATTTGTGCTCAACGCACATCTTGTAAGTAAAAGTGAAGGCAGGATGTTAGTTCGCTGAAAACACTCAAGAGTGAGTTAGGAACTAACAGTGGCCTGCTCATACGCAGATGACTACTCATACAGTATGTGAACAAAACTTGCCTTTAATGCCGTCTGAAAGAAGATCTTGAGTGTGTATTCTTCCCACCCGGAGGGGCAGTGGGCAAGTTGAGAATTGCATTGGAAACTTGAGTAAACAATGCCTTAGGCACCTTTTTCACCGCGCAGAGGCATGAACCATACGAGCAACAAGACGACTTGAGCCACTGTACACTACTGTACGTTGGGGTTCTCACCAATACCTCTACTTATATTTATTTTTATGGCAAATCAATATTCCTCTCAGCTGATATTGGGAACATTTACAGCTGCAATATATATCTATCTATCTCTGCATAATATCAGCACTTTGTGCTGCCTTGATACAGAACCTGCTGGAAAAAAAAAAAAGAAATGAGGGAAAGGGAAGAAGCAAGACTTTGTCAATATTTATGTGTTCATCATTCTGCAAATAGATACTGCCTAACATTTGTGCGCAAACATACTCGGGACACAAAAGCCTTATCTACTGTGAAGTGAACAGAACAGAATCTTATTGCTTACTTGCCTGCTCCATCCAATCAGCGAGATAAAAAATTCAAATTTGCCCGCTTACAGAAAAATAGTTCACCGCTCTGTCTATCGTGGCTATGGACCAGTCCACACGAAAGGACATAAAAATCTCATTTAGACATAAAGATAACTACCGTACAAGAATACATTGATAATGCTTAGAGCTACTCCTCTCCGTTCATCCGCTCCACCACCTGTGCGATTAGGTCCTGCATGACCCCAGCACGCCACTTGCCCGTCTCCAGGACCTCCTCGTGATTGGTCTCGCCGTGGGACTTGTAGTCCATGATGCAGCTATTCGTCACGAGTGAGAAGCCCAACACCCGCATCCCACAATGCCTTGCTGCGATGGCTTCCGGTACGGTGCTCATGCCTGCATGAAAACACACACACACACACAGAAATTAAATGTTACTACTGTAAGACCAGAAACATACACGGCATGAGACTTTGGCAAATTGGAGCCGACAGTAATTTCTGCGGTATGAAACTTTCGCGAACTGCCGCCAATGAAAATTTCAAAATGAGCATAGAGTAATACATCCACTGAATTGTGTGAACAAAAACTCAAGTGTGCATTTTATTTTCGCAAACCGTGACTCGTTGCCAAATTCGCAAAAGTTACATGAACGCGGAAATTTCTAGTTTTCTAGGGCATTAATGCATACGCAAAATGAGAAGTATTTGGCAATTTGTGGACATTCTCACACAATAAAGTGTTTTGAAAAAAACAAAATTTTTCAAATCTGTGCATTACTCATTGCAACTCGATGGCCAAATGTTAGATGAGAACTGACAGAAATTCACCCGAGGTTGCTCTTGAAAGATAATCAATTTAGCACAAGATTGCAAAAATGGACAAATCTCAGAGGAGAAGGTCATTGGATCTCTAAATCTATGTTGTTTCCTGCACTCTGTCCTTGAAACAGATACAGAAATTATCACGGTTTCTCTACTGTCAGTCACAAGTTCCCTGGTTCGAGTTCCCTGCCTGCAGTGGGTTGTGCCCCTGGGCAGGGCACTTTATCCTCATTGCCTAGAATCTCATAGAGAACTTAAAACCCTCGGTCCCATGGTCGCTTGCTTGCAACCAGTCATTGCTTCCTTACCGGCCACATAAAACAAATCATTTAAACTCTATAAGGCAATAAAATGACTCAGTATTGAATGCTGTCTACTCACAGTTATCAATTTGTTTGTTTGTTTGTTTGTTTGTTTGTCTGTTTTTTTTTGTTTTTTTTTTTGAGGCATATATGTAACCACTCATACATGCTTTAATGAAGACACAGGGCAACGTTTTTTTGTGACCTGTGGTATAGACAAATGTTATCATCACACTAGAGTATGAAGAGCAGTCACTTAGCATAAATGGTCTTGTTCATACATCCAATCTGATACTCATGATAACAACTTCACTGAAAAACACAGTATTAAGAAAAAACTGTCCACCGCTGTACGTGTCTGTGTGGAAATTTGTGAAAAGGTACGCCATTGTCTGTGCTTGGCTGGTCCATGATTATGTCTATGTAGGCCAGTACGCGCAAGCTCTCTGCAGAAACCTCACCTACAACATCTGCCCCGATGGTCCTTAGAAACCTCAACTCTGCTGGGGTCTCGTATGAGGGGCCGCTGACCATGACGTAGACGCCCTCCTTGATAAATGTGGAGCACTGGAGATCTTGAGCAACCTTCAGGGTGAGTGCCCGCAGCTCCTTGTCATACACGTTTGACATGTTGGTGAATCTCGGCCCAAACCTGGGGGAAAAGGACACCGCAATGCACATGACAAGTTCATGACATAAGACAGTCATTCTAAACCCAGACCCATAAAACACAAATGACTTTTGTTTATTATCTTTATGCAGTGTGTGGTATCCTCTGCGTTCCTTCAAAGGTATTCTAACTTCCTAATAAAAAAGAACATTTCAGAGACTTTCATGTAGCCATTAATATACAAAATAAAGTAAGTGACAAAGGACTTTTTCCATAATTTTCAATAACAATTTGAAGAGGATTCTGCAAGACTGATAAATCTGAACAGGGAAACCAGTTGCATTCCATGATTTCATAATGATCTTAACTTTTAAGACCAACTTCAATTCTTTGTGAAACACCCCCTGGCATCCAGCTGATTTTCCAGCCCACATATACATTAACCCATTGAGGACAGACTGATTTCGCTAAAACAAGCATTTCCCATAGACACCTGTCGGGAGTATACTCGGGACTCGTCCTCAACCAGTAAAACATCATACAATAGCAATATAAGTGTTGTCACTGCAGGGCTGATTTGTGCCGTTTGACCCGTGAAGTAAAGGTCAGTTGAGGTGCGCTCTTTTTTTCTTTTCTTTTTTAACCAACGGCGTGTACAGTATACTGGAAGTTGACACTCGTGACTGCCAGCTCGGAGAAACACATTTCAAAACGGCATTGCGTTGATCTACTCGCAGAAAAGTGATCATGGTCTCGAATGCATTTCAAATTGCCCTTTGAATGGCATTTCTAATCTGTGTTTCTAAATGAATTCCGCCCCCCCTTCAGATCTCGCCTATGGAACGCGCGATCGCGCCAAAAATCGGCACACGCGACGTATTCTATCAAAATGTATGGTTGCTTTCTCCGAAAAATTTTTCTTATATTTTATATTAATTATTGTAATTTATGCATAAAATCAGTTTTGGGCTCTAAATCACTTATAAATGCTCCAATTAAGCTAATTTCTTTTATAAAATGTTTCTTGTATCATTCTTCTGAGACATGGGATAAAAAAAATCTGTATCGAAATTAATTTCTTATGTATTTTATTGTTTTTTGAATTTCTTATTTATTTCCTTGTTTTTTGACCTTTTGTTTTTGTTTGTTTTTTGGCCAAAATTTGTCACAGACATTTTTCGAAGCATTATTATGCTAAAATAAATTAATTTCGGCCATTCAAGTAAAGATATGAATTTTTATGTGAATTAATTGAAAAAACACAATTTGTATTGGATTTGTACACAAAATCACGTTTTGGAACAATTTTGGGGTTGACAAATTTTTTTCGAACGGGCGTCGCGTCAAAACGGTACGCGTGGGCGCACCAATTGGGTCTCAAAAGTTGCGCGATACTTGAAAGAAAAAAGTCATGAAACATGGCGGCAGGAGCTTATCGCGTGGCGAAGATATTGCGCGAAACGTCAAGGGGGGGGGGGCGGATTCCGCCCCGCCTGATTAGGGTTAAAACTTTTAAACTCAAGAAATAAAGCTATTCTGAACGACAAATCCAGTCTCCAAAGCTTGTGTTTCTCTTGCATCAATTTATACGTATCTGGACATGGTACTTCTATATCAAACAACGAACATACTGATTCCGAGTAGATACACTGCTACACAACAATAACTTAATAACAAACACACAAACATTTCTCACTTATCTGTCACTCACCTCTCGTCATTGTCGCCTGCGAGGGGGTTCATCCCCGACATCGTGGGCAAGCCTATGTGGTCGATCATCAGCATAATGTCGCCAACCTTGAAGTTCGGGTTCATGCCTCCGGCTGCGTTTGTGATGACGACGGTGTGGACTCCGAGCAGCTTCATGACTCTGACCGGGGCGATGAGCTGGATCAAAGTAGGTATAGGACACAAAACGTACTTAAATAGTGGGCAGTAGCAGAAGGGTTAAGGAAATATTGCGCACCGTGTTTAGTCCCTTTGGTATGTACAGTGCACTTCTGTCGAATGAACATGATTATAATGACACTTTTGTAAAAAATTCAGTTCTTGCGCTGAATTATTGAGATTCTGATAAGTATAGCATATAAGAACTGATCATCAGTCGTTCTTACATCCTTCATAACTTTAAGAACAACTTTGTGAAACACCCCCCCCCCCCCCTGGCTATAACTTGCTACTTATTAGCCAGTGTCACTGGCTAACTTTGAGGAACATTGTGTGTTTCACAAGTATGTTCCCTCCCCAAACATTACTTGCTAGTTAAATTAATACTTAAATTTTAGGACGATTTGGTCGTTCATAGATTGTCATGCATGGGAATGTAAAATTGAATTCTGTCTTGTTTGTAAGTTGGATGAAACAGTAAGAGTAAGCGATTGCGCAGTGCGAAATTTCAGTATCTGTGTAAATATGTTTCCCGTCGCTCAGCATAAACTTTTAATCACAAAAAATCAATGATGTTTACAGTATGTGGTAACATTACCTTCCAGGCGGGGTAACCTTCGTAGAGGTGAAACCTGCCCTGCATCATAACGACTGTCTTGCCGTTTAGTGTCCCGAACGAAAACTGCCCAATGTGGCCTTCAACTGCAGACAAATGTCAAGAAATGCAAATTTTATATCAAAAGTATCATCATATGGTACATAGCAAGCATCAATAGCATGATTGAAAGTGGTTGAATTGACACTGAGTGTAATGCATCATTTGCGTGATAAAATTAATAGTCATGACATACAAGGAATTGGAGCATCTTTAGTGAGTCTATGCCACAAACTCATTCCACTTACTGTAGTACATTCCACTTACTGTAGTACATTGTATACATTGTATCATTACTGGATGCTGTTTCATATACAATTCTAGATTATATGGACTCCAAATGCACAATTAGCCATCATGCAATTCAACTTCCCCTTTGCCTTTGGCCTTCATGACACAAATCTGTACTTGGTCTGTGTAGTCGTTGTTCATATTATCTGCATATTGCCTTGGATACCTCCACTATTCATTACAGTACACTTCCGACATGGCAGTCCAGCCTGCTCCTTTTTTTCTTTTTTTTTGGGGGGGGGGGGGGGAGGGGAATGGGGTGAAGTGATTAATCTTTTGTTGCATGGCAGCCAGTGATAAATGAATTTATGGTTAAACTAGAAATGTCGCTATGGCGACTGGTATGCCTCCGCCATAATGCATGGTTCTCCTAATAGGTCTATAGTACATGTGGACAATGTGTCATTACATTTTCACAAAATTGGCAAAATATTAAAATGACATGTTTGTCACAAATGTATTGAATGTTTACCTTCCTTGACCTATGTTTAATTGGATGAATAAGAGAGCATGTATTTGGGGATTTAAGAACTTTAACTTGACTTTGACCATTTCATAAGTTTATGCACTGAGTAATTTTCAAGGTATGGAGAAAAAGCGCAATTTCTGTATTGAACAGTAAATTGCTATCATTTTCATCTGGCCTTTGATTCATAACAGAATCACTGTCAGGCAGAACATACATAAATTCAGCATGTACTAAGTTTCAAGATAACTTGAGCCACTTCCGAGATATGGAGAAAGAAGTAAGTTCAGCACTTTCACTTGATCTTTGACCCTTTGACCTTTGACCTTCTTGGCAAAAAAAAAATCCCAGAGAATCTCTATTGGGTTATACATGCATACATCAAGTTTTAAAACAAAAAATCCTGCTGGCATTGCATAAATATAAGGAAAATAATAAAATTTTGAAGTATTACCCTTGACCTTTGACCCCTGACCTTTGACCCCATGAACCCTAATTTCCCTAGATAACCACTGCCAGTCAGTAGATGCATATATACTATGTTCCATGAAGATACCTTGAACAATTTCCAAGATACAGAGAAAAAAGTGAAATTTTAACATTTTACTTGACCTTTTGACCTTTGACCTTTTGACCTCATGACCCCAAACTTTCACCAGAGAATCTTAATTGGGTAGTACATGTATACACTAAGTTTCAAGAAAATATCTTCAGGCATTGCATAGATATGGGGGAAATAGTAAAATTTTAAGCATTTGACCTTGACCTTTTGACCTTTGACCTTGAGCATGTGCACCCAAAAGTTGATAGGCACAACTTCACCCCCTAATACACATACATGCCAAGTTTCATTAGGATACCTCAAAAGGATTTGGTAGTTACCCTGTCCACAAAATTCATTACGGACGGACGGAAGGACGGACGGACGGACGGAAGGACGGACGGACGGACGGAAAGACGGACGGACGGACGGACGGACGGACGGACGGACGGACAACCCGAAAACATAATGCCTCCGGCACCACTTCGTGGCGGAGGCATAAAAATATGACTGATTGCCTATCAATGAGACCCATTAAGTATTGTGTGCATCATATGCACACACACTCACACACAAGCATACATAATAGATACTTAGATGACAACTGCTGATAAACTTCCCCAGTGTACAGAGACTAAATGTCCTTGGTGTTTGTTTGTTTTGTTTTTTTAACAGAGCCACATCTGTGCCAATTCAGAGAAGCCATGGCCATATGGATTAGGTTCTGTTACTATATTCAGACAGTTAGCTTTTTAGATAGACAAGGTAAACCATCTAACTTCTCAAAACTTGGTGTTTTCAGAGCACATCTTACATAATGGGGGGGGGGGGTGGTGGTGATAACATCACAAACACACAGTGAGCATGATACACTGTACACTACTGCACATGTTTTAAAGCTTTGAAGAGAAAAGTGCTGGCAGTTGCAATACAAAACATAAAATTCTACAATCTATGTCAGTCTGGAAGGTCTTTCACACTGTGAGAGAACTTGTTCGTAATCACATTTATAAAAATGTATTTGTGAACATGCTTGGGGTTATTGCAAACGAGGAAACTTTTTGCGTATTTCATGCAACCAGAAACTAGCGAAAAAATTAAAGCATGTGAATACTTTTGTTTGTTATATGTACAGCGCATCATAATATAATGTCTTGATTCCGCAGAATTAAAAAACAAGCAAAATTCATCTTACTTGGCGGAGCGCGACAAATTACTCAGGCAAAAATATCCACCTTTTACAGTAGAAGGGGATCAGACAGAGGGCTTGTTCTCTTCACTACGAGGCAATTGCCAAATTGTGTCTCGCCCATTCGCATACAAGGAATTAATATTTTTTATAACTCCCAGAAGTTAATTGACCTGCTTATGACCTTTGACCTTGTGGTGACCTTCAACACCCTAAGGGACATTTACCATCCAAGTTTGATCACAAACGGACAAAGGGATCAAAAGTAATGAGCCATAATCGAAACGCGCCATAAAAACTTAACATTGGGCCCTAAAAATTTGTTGACCCCTTTCTGTAACCTTTGACCTTGTGATGACCTTTAACTCCCCACGGGACATCTACCGTCCAAGTTTGGTCACAAACGGACATAGGGATCAAAAGTTATGAGCCACAATCAAAACGCGCCCTAAAAACATAACATTGGGCCCTAAAAGTTTGTTGAACCCTGTCTGTGACCTTTGACCTTGTGACGACCTTCACCTCCCCAAGGGACATCTTCCATCCAAGTTTGGTCACAAATGGACAAAGGGATAAAAGTTATGAGCCATAAACGAAATGCGCCCTAAAAACTTAACATTGGGCCCTATAAGTTTGTTGAACCCTGTCTGTAAACTTTGACCTTGTGGTTACCTTCAACTTCCCAAGAGACATCAAGTTTGATGTCCAAAGATGTGTTTGATGTCTGGGACATCAAGTTTGATGTCCCAGTACCCAAGTTTGATTGCCATTGTAGCAACATGTGCTGAGTTACGTGTGATAATAGTCTTGCAAGTAAACTTTAATGTATGACCTCAAATGACCTTTGACCTTATCATGTGACCTCTTACAGCACCATAACATGAAGGTACCCCCAGTGCATCCATCACCCAAGTTTGATTGCCATTGTAGCAACATGTGTCGAGTTACGTGTGATAAGAGAGTCTTGCAAGTAAACTTTAACGTATGACCTCAAATGACCTTTGACCTTATCCTGTGACCTCCAATGGCACCATAACATGAAGGTACCCCCAGTGCATCTATGACCCAAGTTAAGTTGTAATCCAAGCAACTTATGTGAAGTTATTTGTCAAAAGAGAGTCTTGCACATATTACTCTTTAATATATGACCTCAAATGACCTTTGACATCATCACATGACCTCTGACAACACCAGAGACTCCAACTCTCCCGTTTTCGACGGGAGATCTCCCGCCGAAAACCCATTTTTGCAAAAACTCCCGTTCTCCCGTTTGAGATTTAATATCTCCCACCCTGGCTCTTTGTCTCCCGTTGGAAAGGATTTCTTACATATTTCTATTGTATGTTGAAAAAATAAGCCTTATATAGCAAAAGAGAGCATCTAGAACCCTGGGAATTTCGCGCTTCGCACACATCAACTTTGAGTCTCCTGTTTGCTAAGGGTTTCAGGCGGGAGAATCTCCAGATCAGAAGGTACTTTGGGTTGGAGTCTCTGCAACACCATAACATGAAGATACCCCTAGTGCTTTTATCACCCAAGTGTGGCTGCCATTGCTGTAACAGTTGCCAAGTTATGCATCATAAGAGAGTCTTGCAGGTAAACTTATAACATTTGTGACAGACGACGGACGATGGACGGACGACAGACGGACGACAGACGGACGACAGACGGACTACGGACGGACGACGGGCGGACGCCATTTGGATCCCTTAGTCTCGCCTTCACCTCCGGTGGGCGAGACAAAAAACTGTGTCACAATCCGGCATGACCCGTCAATCTAACATGTAGCTCTTGAAAATATGCTCCTCATATGCTCTACCTCTCAACCGTGTTTTGACTAACTATTACGTAAACCCCTACAGATTACAAATATACACTCAAAATGTATTCCAAATCCTGATGGCCTCATATCAAAACTCTCCACAGCTTTTCGAACCCACTGATGCAAAAATAACACTTTAAATTCTCCCCTTGGATGCCCTGTACAGCTCCCCTTAGGATACCCCAAAGCAACCTCCTTCAAATAGTAAACATTTCTGTGCTAGGAAATAAAATCTTACGGGTGTAGACAGCTGTAGATTGCTCGTTCTGTCTCTCAGTGCCTTATCAGTGATTGTATAATGGCTAATGGACATCTAGATAAATAGTTGCGGAGTAATGTAAATTCACAGATAAAGGTACCAGTATCATTGAATTTGAGCGATTGTCTGATTTTTTATGATTAGTTTGGCTGTCAGTGGGTTTCCTGGGCACTTGTATTATATACTTAAATCAGAGAAGATTATAGAATACACTTATTGGACAAGGAAGTCTTCAATGAAGACATTAGTTTGAAATGCTATCTCCATCTACTGTGAGGAGCAAATACTTAGCATCTCATGGATTACTTTCATGCAAGTGTTTCATTTCTCTTTAAAGCATTGAGGAGATCTACAATAAATAGAAACCATTTCTTAATCACATGGGTGGAGGTTCCATATAACTCGACAAAGCATTTATAAACAGAATTTGTAATACGCATAAGACATTTTGTCCCCATGCTTCTACAGTCAATCAGAATAATGTATGGAGTACCTGCTAATGTTCGCCTCCGGAGCATGGTACACAATCCTATCTTTAGAACACTTTGAAACCCTCCTAGATATCATGCTTGCTTCCTTTATTACTTCCACCCTTGTAAGTGCAAATCTGGATCCCATTTCGAAAGTGTCATAACCATCAGCCCACTGTTATTTTGGTTTCAAGTGCAACAACTTTCGGTTTGGAGTACTTAGACCCATAAGAATTGGTCAATAGCTGTGTTAACATTAATACATGTTGCTGCACCAAAAAGCTAACAATTTCAAACTATATAAAATGAAAGTGTCAAAGGAATGGCGTGCCATGGAACATTTTTGAGCCATATTTTTATAGTACTGAATCCAGACATTGCCACACCACTGTCACGTTGAATACCTCTTAGATCTTGAAAAGAAGGTCAGAGACAAACAGTGCTCAGAAGTTCTCAACCCGTTGAAGACAGGCTGATTTAGCTACAACACACATGTGACATTTCCTACACACCTGCCCGAGTATACTCAGGACTAGTCTTCAACGGGTTAAAAAATTATTCTGTTCCTCATATCATATTGCCAGATCTGAATAAGAGTATGTACAAGATACCTATATCATAAAATGATACTAATGTGGTGTTATCTATCGAGGGTAGCCTCTTTGGTGTAAACATAGATCTCCCTGGGGGCCCTGCCATTTAATCATTATCCCGGCATTGCCAGGCACTGTTTGTATACTTGGGTCAAGAAAGACGGGTCAAGAAAGATATCATGGGCAAAATAGATTTTCCGAGGATAAATGCACCGGACTGGACTTGAACTCAAAACCTGCCATGAACAAAGTCAGAACCATATTCACTTATACCATGATTACTGGTAGATGGAACTAGCTAACATCTGCAAAAAAGTCAGAATAAAAAAAATACAAAATTTGCCAAATTGCGACAGAAAAATGATCTTCAAACAAGTTATCAATTCAAGGATCAGTAAAAAAACATAAATATATAGACTCTCATTACAGGCCTTTCAGAATTCGGCAAGTGAAATGACAAAACATGACAAAAATACGGCTCAAATACTCGGGGAATTTCATGTTTTTATTCAAATAATAAAAGACTAGAAATGAATGATAAAAGAAAATAATTACAACATAAAGGAAAAGCACCAGAAGACAGGAAGGTAGTTTCCATGACAAGGTGGGTTGAGTAGAAGTATTATTCTGGATCATCTGTGTGATCTTTACCTGTGCTGACAGGGAAGTTGGGGATCTTTTCATACGGTATCGTGTATCTCTCCTCCAGCTTGTTGGCCAGGTTCATCAGGCCGGATCCACAGATGATGCCTATCGTCGGCTTGTGGGGTTGCTGCGACAACAGGCAGTGCGCCATCGACTCATAATCTTCATACGTATACCTAGAGCATGAAATAAAATGAGCGGTTGGGAAATGATAAACTGCTGTTACAAACTTTTAAGTGACACTCAACTGAGCCTCACTCTTAGTTTTACTACTATGAATGTATCAAATTTTGTATACGTGATGGGGAATTTTGGACTCATAAAGCACCCTGCAATGCTGTAATACCGCCCATAATCTGAAATTATCAGCGCTTGGGTTGACAGTAAGCTCTGAGAGTACATATCACCATAATGAAATAAAAGCAAATATTGAAAGATGGCGGTGAAACAGAGTTCTTGACTGTTTTAGGCCATGTATGACATTAAACAGGATGATACCGGAAGAAGAGGAAGAAGTATCCTTGGTGGGCAAAGAATTGTTTTTACTGAATTTCTGCATAATACACACGACTGATCTGCACAATTTGTCAAAAGTTTGACAAATTGTAAGTCAGGGCAGTTAGAATGTTGAGTACATCATTGCATGAGGCATCTCTTACAATTAGGTACATACACTGCACAAACATGCTCAGGACCATTAATTTGTATCAACCAATTTGCACTCCCCCCCCCCCCCCTTTCTCTCTCCTTCCCTTCTTCCTTCTTTTCATTATTACGATATCTTTCGATATTGGAACATCCACTTTCACGTAATTTCCCCCTACACACTTGATATCGATATATTTGGCAATGAAATCAACATTCATCTTGTATGTATAGCACAAGCCAGACTGCCAGGACACTATACTAGTATTACTTCACAAGCCAGACTGTCAGGACACAATCTTCCTGGACAAGCTTGCTACATTGTATCATGCTACATCCAGTATTTTAGAAAATTTTAGAAAATTCTGTAATCCTACTGGTCAAGAGCTGTGCATAGATATTAATGGACCACATGTTGCCTCACTGACGATCGCCACCGTTAATACGCTCTAGCACACTTGTAGCAAGAGTTCGTGCATTAAGGAAGTGTTTGTGCACTTCCAGTAAATTTTCAATGTTGCTAATTGTAGGACACTTTTAACGAATGAATATCTGGCAAAACTCCATCTACCAATCTATGAAACAGATGATGCACATGTCTTTTCATCATCAGTAAGAATAGTGTGCATGTGGTAGCTATGAAATCTAGTCTAAACCCACTCGGCTGAGCCTCATGAGTCAAATAATTCAAAAGTTACCTACATACACACAATTCCTACTGACACACGCAGATCTGTGAATCAATTTGCATATTGGCACTCTGACAAACTGAAAGACAAACAAACAAAACAGAACCAACCAAAGCATCTATATTCTTCCCTTTTGAGTCAGTGTCAGTCCAGATAGAAAACTAACACAAACAAATAAACATGCTATCATTGTTCAAGGTCATTTTAAAAGTCAAAGCAAAATTTGGCAGTGGTGGGTTTATGCGCAAACGAATTCTCCTTCCCTGCAGTTTGTCATCATGTGCTTGCCATGTGGCCTTACACACTAACCTTCATCCACTGCCAACTGGCATGCAGTATTCCCTCCACTGAATGTCATATGTCACCATTAATAACACTGAGCACGAGTGCCCTCGTCTGGGCACGAGTGCCCAGTCATCAGTACCTGCATTAACTTTAATTGGGGGAGCCATTGCACTGATCATGTGATAAATTTCACGGTTGCTGACAGGGAGATGATCAACTGCGATGTAAATGTACAAGTAGCCGATCCTACTGTTTGTTTGTTTTCTGACAAACGGTTTCGACACCAAATATGCTAATATCTTATGACTGAGGTTTTCAGCAAATCAGTGTTTAGTATCGGAATGATTCTGGGGGGTGATGTGGCATAGTGGATAAGAATCCTGACTCCCAATCAGACTCAGACCCCAGTGTTTACATCCCTGGACAAAATGTTTTTACCCACCATATGTCCCTCTCGACCTAGGTGTATTATGTGTAAATGGGTACCTGGCAATGCTAGGGAAATAATAATGGCAGGGCCCTCTGATAGAGCAGTAGTTACACTGTAGAGGATACCCTGGATACAGGAGGCTTTCTCATTATCATTATCATCACCATCATCTTCATCATCATCATCATTATCATCATTATTATTGTTATTATCATCATCATCATCATCATCATCATCATATTTATTCTCTTTGCTCTTGTACTGCAAATACCTGGTAGCCGGTCACTGTTTGGCCTGAAACAGTACGAAATTGTAGCTAATCATGTGATCAATATCGAAAGTGCTATTTATATCATTGATAACATCATCCAGTCTACATACAGCACGAACTCATTTCAACAGTCATGTGATCATTTTCACGAACCTGTTGTTCATGTAATTAGCAGTGTCTTGTGACCGCTCTTCAATGCATAAAAGCCTTGCCAGGTAATGCCATATAAGTCATTACCTGATACTGTGCATAGTGTGCCCCTGATTGCCCTACTATTCGTAGTGTCAAGGCTCTAGTCTTTTTCCAGACACTCATTCCACTAGGATGCTACTGTAGAGCTCCCTTTCAGGAAATGAACCATATACTGTTCTGGTTGCTATGTAAAAAGTGACATCCCTCTCCTCCCCCCCCCCCCCCCCCAAAAAAAAAAAAAAAAAAAGAAGAAGAAGAAGAAGAAGAAGAAGAAGAAGAAGAAAAGCAAAAAAGGAGGAATTAATTCTTTCTTGTTGTTTCCATGCTTAAAAAAATCTCTGTAGTGTACCGTGACTGTTATCTCAGGCAAAATGTGCAGAGCATTAATCTGAAATAATCTTTAGTTCTTCTGACAACAAAATGATTCTGTTAGTTTGTTTGGATTTGGTTTAACACTCTCAATGCAGTAGTAAGGACTGAATGCCTATACTTGTCTAACTAAAAGATCTTCAACTTTGTCAGTCCTAGAAATATAGGAAGAAATGCAGACTGATAGGATGTACATGTACTACAGCCGAAGCTGGGATACTGCTATTTCTGATACAGCAGGGCTGCCAACACCAACAAATTAGAATCAGTGAAATTCAAAGGAGGGAACTGGGGATATACTGATGTGTTGCATGCATGTCAGTGGCTGAACTAATCCTAAATAAAACTCTTGGAGGCTTCTAAATTTAGGTGTCAGGTCACTTAAAGATTTTTCAGAAAGTCTTCTGCAGAATCACAGAGAACTGACACAGCTCTGACACAGCTCTGACACAGCTCTGACACAGCACACCATTATCTGATAAGGAGTTTTATAGCCCAAGACGGGATGAAATAAAACATGGAATCTCTTTGGATATAGTATGCATCTGTTACTTCTAAGAGATTGTTCCCTATTCAAAAAAAAAGAAAAAAAGATCACTATGAGGGCAGTTTTACCCTGTTGGACAAGCACTATAGCTAGACAACAGCAAATCATATACACACATGTATGTAATATAAATCTGGAAAGAATGGAAGGAATGGGAAACAGAAACTAGCGGTAAATAGACATTAAGAATGCCCACTCACGCGAAAACAACCCCTTTTAATCATGTAAACCCTTCATTACACAACACGGATACACATAAGAAAGTACTGAGTCACTTATTGCACTTGTTTGTTTTGCAAACTCTGAAGACAAAGACACTAATATATTTTCTTAGAAGTGCCGGGGGAGTTAACAGCTTTTGAACAAAGAGAACCTCATCTACTGTGAAAGGTAATTGCTACGGACACAGGGATACAATAAAGAAAGAATACCACGGTACAGTTCATAACTCTTGCAACGATATCTAACACTGTCTACATTAATGTCCTTTAAAGTATAATCAAGCTGGTTAGGTGTGTCTTGCAGGCTATGATTTATCTACACTGGAGATTGCCAATCTAAAGGATGACACAACAAACAGTACACTCTTCTGACAAACAACAGCAAGCTCTCTGTGTGACCCTCCTGCTAAGCTGCACTCCAAAGTCTAGATTCTGGCTGTTACTTTGTAGATTTAAATGGAGCTCACTTTCACCCAAGTGTAAAATCATTACAAATTAGCTTTAATACAACACTGATTCATTACACCCATTCCTCAGGCTCAGAACTCCCTATCCCCATGGATTAATTCCCTTCCCCTCCAACCCCCCCCCCCCTGCATAAAAACAAAACAAAAACAAAACATGCAGACAGAATTCAGGTTTTTCATGCAAACTGACAGAAATAGAATAGGTACATTGGGTCAAGTTTGGTGCTAGTGCTAGTGCTATTGTAGCTCCCAAATGACTGCCTTAACGAGCTCCACCACTGACAGTCAGATCTACGAAGCGATACCGATCAAAATTATCAATCCCTACACTAGGTGCTAGCATCGCAACACTACGAAGTCCATGGGAATCATGTGAAAAAAAAAATTGATGGCGCATGAAGTCAAGTATTAAAAGAAATAGCCATGACTGCTTAGTTTTAGACACATAATGAGGAACACAGATTAAAGGGACTGTACAGTACTGGTTGAGGTAGGGATTCATGTTTTGAACATTCCTAAGTGAGATAATGAAAAGCCTCTAATGAAATGTGAAAGAGCATGTAATTTTAAGAAGGATTAAACGTTTATTTGACGAAAATTGGTTTTCAAATGGCTGAGATATCCCAAAAAGTGCTAATAATAAAAGGCGACACGCCCCAACTTTATTAGTATCTCTTTGTTTCACCTTGTTTTTGGATATCTCAGCCATTTCAAAACGGATTTTCATCGAATAAACTTTTGATACCCCTTAGAACTGCATGCTCTTTGACATCTCATAGAGTGGTTTCTGAATATCTCACAAAACGTTAAAAGCTAAATCTTCACCTCGACCAGAACTGTACACACCCTTTAAAATGCCACAAATTTCATCCCTTCTCCAAAATACAACGATGCTCCCAGGCTCAGATTTATGTAGTTCACAGTAAATGTTATGTATGTAATGTGTCATCACTGATAAAAAGATAAATTTTGTCCACACTAATCTTGTAATCTAAACAATTCTGTACATGAACCTAAACAATGTACCAGTATGTGTACACATGCCCTACGTTATCACTGAACAATGATTCATATCATTGACTGATCTGTAAATCTAAACATATGTAAGGGTATTAAGTTCATACTACATGGACTCACCAAATTATTCTTAATTGAATATTCCTGTTCAGGACGGTCAACAACTTGAAAAGTTGATATTTGAGCATGTTGCATGCTCTGAATGTGAGAATATTGTGGAAATTATAGCGTATGCAATATTTTGACTTATTTCCAGTTGAGCTGCTTTATATGTTCAATGTTTTGTCTCATGTTTTGTGCACAAATTTTCGAAGTACCAATGGTAGTTTGATGTTTTGCAGATTTTGCAGGTTTTTCATGTTTGATTATATTTCATTTTGAGCATGTCCCCTTTTCTCAAGGGTAATTCCGTGAAGTTGGGGCACAAAGTGTTACATTTCAGCATAACTCAATACTAATTGTGCTATACATATATTGTTTATAGGCTTTACATTTGTATTGAGACCATACATTTTCCTGGAAATTTTGTGCCATTCAGACTCAATTTTGATGAAGTTATCTTAAAAAAATGTAACGGTGTCCTGTAGCATCGTGACGTGTCCATGTAGCATCGTGATAGTTAAAATCTGGTCCTAAAAGACAAATTAATGCAATTAGCTTGACCAAAATTTGATATAATATGCATAATTACTAGATTAGTCAGATAGCTAAATATCTTAACTTTCCTTTCCACAGTTTTACTTTTACAAGAAAATTTACACAATGTGTCACTATGCTACGCGGTGTCCACCAAATGTAACAAAAAAGGACACCGCGTAGCATCGTGATACATTTTGTAATTTTCTTTTAAAATTAAAACTGTGTACAGGAAATTTGAGATATTTAGCTATCTGACTAATCTAGTAAATATGCATATTGCATCAAATTTTGGTCAAGCTAATTGCCATAATTTGTCTCTTAGGACCAAATTTTAGAATATCACGATGCTACATGGACACGTCCCGATGCTACAGGACACCGTTACATATTGTTTAATAACTTCATCAAAATTGAGTCTGAATGGCACAAAATTTCCAGGAAAATGTGTGGCCTCAATGCAAATGTAAAGCCTACAAACAATAAATGTATAGCATCATTAATATTGAGTTATGCTGAAATGTATTTTTCAAATATCACGATGCTACATGGACACTGCCCCAACTTCATGGAATTACCCATAAGGATGTTGCATAGCATGTTGCTGGCTCTTTGAGGATGTTGCACAAGAATTCTAGCATGTCACAGCGACATGCTCAAATCCCTCACGGACCACCAGTACCCTGCATGTTTGCTACTGAGATTTTATTTGAAATGCCTTTTACATATCATTCCAATCTACTGAAGTCAATGTGTTGAGCATTGATGCCCCCCCCCCCCTCAGTGTCCACTTTGATGTGTTACTTGGGAGATAATGTGTTTATACAATGCATTGTCAAGTTACAATAAAAATCACACCGATATATTGTAGACTAGTATATGATGTTGAACAATATAATATACACCAAAGTGACATGACTGAACTGTAGGGCAACTTTCATGTGTATTGAGTGAATGCAACAAAACAAGGAAAAGTAGAAATTACGCGGTGCGTAATATATGTCCCCGCCGGAAGTAGCATTTAGTAGCAAAATGTACAATATAGGTCAAAAATCAAGGTCAAAGGTCAAAGAAGTCAAAGGTCAAAATTCTGTGTAGAAGTTTTGAAGCCCTCACCTAGTGCCATCACATAAAGCAAATGGAATCGAAATCGGGTTAGAAATGGCGAAGGAGTAGCATTTTGTAGCAAAATGTACGATATAGGTCAAAAATCAAGGTCAAAGGTCAAAATTCTGTGTAGAAGTTTTGAAGCCCTCACCTAGTGCCATCACATAAAGCAAACGGAATCGAAATCGGGTTAGAAATGGCGAAGGAGTAGCATTTTGTAGCAAAATGTACAATATAGGTCAAAAATCAAGGTCAAAGGTCAAAGAAGTCAAAGGTCAAAATTCTGTGTAGAAGTTTTGAAGTCCTCACCTAGTGCCATCACATAAAGCAAACGGAATTGAAATCGGGTTAGAAATGGCGAAGGAGTAGCATTTTGTAGCAAAATGTACAATATAGGTCAAAAAATCAAGGTCAAAGGTCAAAGAAGTCAAAGGTCAAAATTCTGTGTAGAAGTGTTGAAGCCCTCACCTAGTGCCATCACATAAAGCAAACGGAATCAAAATCAGGTTAGAAATGGCGAAGGAGTAGCATTTTGTAGCAAAATGTACAATATAGGTCAAAAAATCAAGGTCAAAGGTCAAAGAAGTCAAAGGTCAAAATTCTGTGTAGAAGTTTTGAAGCCCTCACCTAGTGCCATCACATAAAGCAAACGGAATCGAAATCGGGTTAGAAATGGCGAAGGAGTAGCATTTTGTAGCAAAATGTACAATACAGGTCAAAAATCAAGGTCAAAGGTCAAAGAAGTCAAAGGTCAAAATTCTGTGTACAAGTTTTGAAGCCCTCACCTAGTGCCATCACATAAAGCAAACGGAATCGAAATCGGGTTAGAAATGGCAAAGGAGTAGCATTTTGTAGCAAAATGTACAATACAGGTCAAAAATCAAGGTCAAAGGTCAAAGAAGTCAAAGGTCAAAATTCTGTGTAGAAGTTTTGAAGCCCTCACCTAGTGCCATCACATAAAGCAAACGGAATTGAAATCGGGTTAGAAATGGCGAAGGAGTAGCATTTTGTAGCAAAATGTACAATATAGGTCAAAGGTCAAGGTCAAAGGTCACGACTGAAATTCTGTGTAGAAGTTTCAAAGCTCCCATGTGGTGCTATCATATAAAGCAAACAGAATCAAAATTGGCTCATAAATGACAGAGAAGTAGCAAATTGAAGATTTTGATCACACACGGACGCACACACGGACGCACACACGGACGGACGGACGGACGGACGGACACACACACGTACGGAGCCCGTTTCATAGTCCCCTGCTCGAACTCGTTCGGCGGGGACAATTAGTAGAACACATCAGTGAAAGTTTGGGGAAAATCGGACAATCCGTTCAAAAGTTAAGAATTTTCAAAGTATCTGTGCAGTCACTGCTGGACGAGAAGACTACTGTAAAAGTGGATATTTTCGCATGACTAATTTTTTGCATTTGGCCGTGTAAGAAGTCTTTCTCGTGTTTTTTATTTCCGCGTAATCAAGACATCAAGTACTGGAACATATGGCATGCAAAAATATTCGCGTGCTTTTATTTTCAGGTTGCTTCTCGTTGCGCGAAATGCGCGAACAGTTCAACACCGCGAAAATTTCAACTTTTACAGTACTACATTGTACAGTGTATGATGTCATGCGTACAACGATTTACAGAAAATAAAAACAGAATTTCACAAAACTTCACTTTTTGAATAAAGTGCACATTTCTTCGACTCGTTACTGACTGTATGTTAAGGGTAATATTATTCCCCCTGCCTTCTGAAAGAGAGAAGTCAAGTGTTCTTTTGTTATGCGAGAAAAGTGAAAATATGTTAATTTTCTTTATTCTTTCATTATATCGTCGTACACATGTGACATCACAAGCTATAGTAGTCTTCTCATCCAGCCTTGAGTGAGCAGAAACTTTAAAAATTCATAACTTTTGAACAGATTGTTCGATTTTCCTCAAACTCTCACTGATGTGTTCTACTGATATTGCTGCATTCACGCAACCCACATGTCTCTGAAGGTGAACTTGTCCTTTCACCCTAAATCTGAGGTGTACAGATAGGGCCTACATGTTGTTCTGAAATGATAAGTCACACATACTGTATACCTCATCTATAAGGCTATTCACTGCACGTGTTTACAAATGATTTTACAAATCACTTTTTAAAAAAGAAAATCTTCATGACAGGGATGCCAAGTTAAAAAATTGTTTGTTTGTGAGATTTTCATGACTCGGCATCTTGGCGAGCAAATGTGCGCGCGAGCGAGGGTGTGGGAGGGGTCCCTCCCCCCTGTGGCCTCCCACGGTAGGGAGCTTTTTCAACTTTTAGCTCTTAATGGTGCGATCAGGTGCATACTTAAGTGACTATTTTTCACTTATTTTGAAATACAATACGAAAATATACCTTCAATTGTAACTGTCACTTTAATCCTTTGAGCTATGCTCCTTATTATAGGCCCAAATAGCAGACTTCGCCCGATGCCTGAGAAAAATGGGTGCCATGTTTGAGATCGTGAGACGGCCCCTAAATGCTTGAGTCTCACTCAGAATGCGTGAGACTTGGTAGCTCTGTCATAAATAGTCTTCTTTTTCAAAGGATTATTTTCTCAAGGTGAAGCAAGAAAGCACTGACAGTTACTGGGAAACATCCAACAAAGAGTGTCTCCAAGTTTAGCACTGTACAAAGAAACAAACAAACAAACAAACAAAAACTTGATTGCTGATATAATCATAGTAGTACATTCCCCCACTCACAAAAATGAGATCCTTGCTGCTTTCTGCCAATGTTATTGCTACTAATCAGTTTTATCATATTTAATTCAATCACATGCAGTTTTGTTGTAGCACTGCTTTGAGGGGGGATGGCAGGGATTCCAAGTTCAAAAAAAATTTATGAGTGAGATTTTCATGACTCGGCATCTCGGCGAGCGAATGTGCGCGAGAGCAAGGGTGTGGGAGGGGTTTTTCCCCCCTGTGGCCTTCCACGGTAGGGAGCTTTTTCAATTTTTAGCTCTTAACGATGCGACCTGGTGCATACTTAGGTGACTATTTTCTACTTATTTTGAAAGACAAAAGGAAAATATACCTTCAATTGCGACTATCATTTTAATCTTTTGAGCTACGCTCATTATTTTAGGCCCAAGTTGCAGACTTCGCCCGATGCGCGAGAAAAATGGGTGCCATGCGTGAGATCGTGAGATGGCCCCTAAATGCTAGTCTCACGCAGAATGCGTGAGACTTGGTAGCTCTGGGATGGTCAATTTACCACATCTGAACCATGAACTATACTGCAGTACAATATCTGATCTCGGTATTCATAATTTCAAAGGATGGCACAACGAAGGTCCCATAGATTGCCCTTTGAAAATGTGTCTGCATCATGAACTCAACAAAGTTTATGGTTGCACAGAAGAGTTGCCTGCACTGTAGTAAGAATTCTATACTGTGATCTCTGGAACTTCGGAAGCCTGACACAGTAGACCATCATCCCACACTGCCTTTCTCATGAATATTTGTTGAGGTATGCAACTATACACTAAACACATTGTCTACAGTTCAACTAGACTCACAATCTATTGATCAGCACACTTGAAGGCCTCTGATTCTATAGTGTTTGAATGGAGGCAACCCCCCTGACACACCCACCATTTATAGTCTTGCAAATTCAGACCTGTTTGCATTTGTGCAAATTTCAATTGCATATCACATCGAGAAATGTTTGTTTGATTTTTAGACTGGTATCTTTTTTGAACAACCCGAACCACAAAGAAAAAAGGTCACAAGAAATGAACTCAATCCACATTCTGATCATTTCCCTCTGCTTCATATAGCTTTTGATAGAAGTGAATGGATCACTGACTCTGGCATGCCAATGGGCACAGAGCCTGAGAAATGCAAGCTAACATTGGCTCACTGCCAAAATTGGACCTCCAACCTCTGGACAGTTAGGCATGACTTGTGTGTGTGTGTGTGTGTGTGTGTGTGTGGGTAATTGAAGGCCCCTTTGATCATGTACATCTCCTTAACGATGATGAGGCAGTGCAGGTACACAGCTATTCAAATGAAGATACACTGTATCATGGGGAAAATTTTGTCCTGGGATAAAAGGAAGAGGAAATAAATGCCATAACTCTGTACAGCGGACTCAGTTGAGGTTCTTCCTGCAAAACTTGATGACAGACTGTACTTATCATGAAAAAGAAAAAGAAGAAGAAGAAGAAGAAGAAGAAGAAGAAGAAGAAGAAACCATAAATGCCCAGTATACCAGCATTCAGGGATGATTTTTGTGGTATGATATACACAAGTGCATAAGAAATGTGTGCAATAATGCTGTATTTATAGCACGGTTTCTTTTGGGTAACAACGAAAATGCAATATATTTGTCTAAAAGCTTCACCAAAAGTAGGCCTACTTACACTACAATCTCTGAGCCTACGTACCAGATCATGGATACTATGTGATTTTTCCTATTTGATTACATCAATTACAATATATCGGGCTACAGCGGTATCCATTGTGCATGAAAGGTAATTGCGAGCAGTTTGTTTTGGATGCAATTTTATACTACCGTTTGGACATGATTCAATCATCACGCATTAGCAACATTCAGCATATCCACTAGTGAGCAGGGAGGGCGCTTAAGGAATTAAAGTCCAAGCACCAACTTTTATTATTTCACACTTTTTATCTCAAAATATTACAAAATATAGCTCATTATCCTGGAAAATCGCCATCAGCAGGACAACATTCTTAGTAGAGCTTTCGGATATATTGCTAGCAAATTCAAATTAGTGAAAGATGAATTTTGAACCCTAACAAATACTAACCATTGCAACACATTGAGCCACATCATGGCATTCATGACAGCATCTTTACATTATACTAGTTTGAACCTAAGCTGACATCTTTTGTAAGTCTATCATCTACTCTGCACCTGGAAAACACTCTGACTCATGGGTTTAGATTTGTTTTCATTCATCATTCATAATTATAAAATGGGTTCAAGAATGTAGCCAATTGGAAGCGCTGAAATGAGTCACGTGTGCGTGCATTAATTTTTACTATCATGCACGGCCTTGCAAAAAGCGTAAAGTCACTGACGTCACAATGTTTACACTAGCAGTGCGCACTTTATCAGTTGTTACAAGTGCGTCGCGCGCTACCATACGCGCTGTCAATCCTGTAAACAACTTCTCGTTCGGGCTGCCAGCCGGCCTTTCTTGTGCACAACAATCATGTGGCGTATGTATACGCATATACGTACAGTACTTACATGTGCGGGATTTCCGAGTGCGACGTGCGTATATGTTTGAGACGAACATCCTCGGACGTCTTGACCCACAAAGGTACGTGAAAAACGCTGACAAATGCTGTTAGTTTTCGAATTTTCGACCCATTTTATAAAACAAATGATGCACAGGATTATTTCGTGGCGTTTAATAGTGGAGGCGTAGCTCACTCTCGGGTATGTACAATGTAGTGCAACATGCACTCGGCTTTGCCTCGTGCATGTTTCACAATTGTAAATACCCTCGAGTGCACTCTACGCCTACACTAACACACTCTATCCTGTGCATCATTTGTATAGTAATAAATGACCATGAATAAAATACAGATGTCAGAAACAGCCAAAAGCCCTAAATACATAAGAAACTAGATATATCGCTACGGCTACTGATATGCCTCCGTCATAATGCATGGTTCTCCTAATAGGTCTATAGTACAATGTCTTGACAATGTGTGATGACAGTTTCACACAATTGGCAAAATATTAAAATGACAGGTTTGACACAAATGTGCTGAAAGTTCACTTTCCGAGAACTAGGTTCAATTCGATGAATGATTAAAATGTCAGAGTGCAGGTATTTGGGGAACTGATGATTTTTACTTGACTTTCGACCCTTTTATAAGTTTATGCATTGAGTAATTTTCAAGGTATTGAGAAAAAGTATAATTTCAGTATCAAATGGGAAAATAGCATTATCTAAACCTGGCCTTTGACCTTTGACCTCACAGTTCCAAAGAGAATCACTGTTAGGTTGAACATGCATAAATATGTAAGTTTCATGATGATACCTGGAGTTACTTTCGAGATATGGAGGAAAAAGTGCAATTTAGCACTTTCACTTGACCTTTTACCTTTTGACCTTTGACCTTTTGGCAAGAAACTTCCCCAAAAATATATATTGGGTAATACATGCCATACATCAAGTTTAAAAAAAAAAAAACCTTCAGGCATATTGCATTTTAAGGAAAGTAGTAATATTTTGAGGAGTTGACCTTGACCTTTGACCCCCCTGACCTTTGACCCATGACCCCCAACTTCCCTAGATAATCACTGCCCATCGGTACAAGCATATATACTAAGTTCCATGAAGATACCTTGAACCATTTGCGAGATATGGAGAAAAACATGAAATTTCAATTTTTTTTTCTTCACAAAATAACCTATGACCTTTGACCTTTGACCCTGTGACCCTAAAATCCACACAAAGTATTATCCCCCAAGGATATACCCTCATACCAAGTTTGATGTAAAACCACCACACGGTTCTTGAGATATCGACAAAAACAAAACGGGACGGACGGACGTACGGACGGACGTACGGACGGACGTACGGACGTACGGACGGACGGACGGACGGACGACCCGAAAACATAATGCCTCCGGCCACTTCGTTGCGGAGGCATAAAAAGAAAGATGTAAAATATAGAAGATATAAGAATAAAGTACTGTATACTCCAACTATTTCGCAAGGCTTTTATTTTCGCAAATTTGTATGTGAATTGGATGCTACAAAACATCAGAATAAAAGAAACAAGGAAAAGTAGAAATTACGCGGTGCGTAACATATGTCCCCGCCGGAAGTAGCATTTTGTAACAAAATGTGCAATATAGGTAAAAAATCAAGGTCAAAGGTCAAAGAAGTCAAAGGTCAAAATTCTGTGTAGAAGTTTTGAAGCCCTCACCTAGTGCCATCACATAAAGCAAATGGAATCGAAATTGGGTTAGAAATGGCGAAGGAGTAGCATTTTGTAGCCAATGTACAATATAGGTCAAAAATCAAGGTCAAAGGTCAAAGAAGACAAAGGTCAAAATTCTGTGTAGAAGTTTTGAAGCCCTCACCTAGTGCTATCACATAAAGCAAACGGAATCGAAATCGGGTTAGAAATGGCGAAGGAGTAGCATTCTGTAGCAAAATGCACAATATAGGTCAAAAATCAAGGTCAAAGGTCAAAGAAGTCAAAGGTCAAAATTCTGTGTAGAAGTTTTGAAGCCCTCAACTAGTGCCATCATATAAAGCAAACGGAATCGAAATCGGGTTAAAAATGGCGAAGGAGTAGCATTTCGTAGCAAAATGTACAATATAGGTCAAAAATCAAGGTCAAAGGTCAAAGAAGTCAAAGGTCAAAATTCTGTGTAGAAGTTTTGAAGCCCTCACCTAGTGCCATCACATAAAGCAAACGGAATCGAAATCGGGTTAGAAATGGCGAAGGAGTAGCATTTTGTAGCAAAATGTACAATATAGGTCAAAAAATCAAGGTCAAAGGTCAAAGAAGTCAAAGGTCAAAATTCTGTGTAGAAGTTTTGAAGCCCTCACCTAGTGCCATCACATAAAGCAAACGGAATCGAAATCGGGTTAGAAATGGCGAAGGAGTAGCATTTTGTAGCAAAATGTACAATATAGGTCAAAGGTCAAGGTCAAAGGTCACGACTGAAATTCTGTGTAGAAGTTTCAAAGCTCCCATGTAGTGCTATCATATAAAGCAAACAGAATCAAAATTGGCTCATAAATGACAGAGAAGTAGCAAATTGAAGATTTTGATCACACACGGACGCACACACGGACACACGGACACACGGACACACGGACGGACGGACGGACAGACGGACGGACACACGGACACACACACGTACGGAGCCCGTTTCATAGTCCCCTGCTCGAACTCGTTCGGCGGGGACAACAAAGAATTTATATCTATACAATATGAAATATAAAGCAGAATGTAAAATAATATCTATAATATGAATATATTGAGGGGGGAAAAAAACAGTCAACCAATTTAATAACTACACACGTAGGATGGGAGGGAGCTCACAAAGAAGTACATATCAATAAATCACTGCATCATAGTGTACAAGCCTGACCCAAACTGAAGGTTCCATGCAAAATTTGCACAAGTCCACAAAAATCAAAGAAGCCATATAGTACACACACCACAGGTAGTAAACTAGCTGAGGACACCCATATAAGACAGATGCATGCACATAATAATATTCAGGGCTAGCTAGCACGTTTAACCACAGAGGAGCCGGTGTACACTGTATACCTTCTGGGGAGCGACGGCTCACTACCGGGTACAACTGGGTCGCCTTGATGCGCCACCGGCAAAGATGGTTCTCCAGCTTCCCCGGACGGTGCGGGTCCCACCATGCCATCGCGAGCATGCATCGCGGTGCTCTTCACAGTGTTACTGGCCATGGAATCCTCGACCAGCCACAAATGATCGCATTCCACAGTTGCGTTATCTGAAAGCACTGCAAGGTGTAACACACGTAGTAGGTTGTAATTGTGCTATACGGGTCCCTTCCATATAAACCAGTCACTGTTGAACCGACTGTCACAGACTAACAAATGCACACTTCGGCAAGCACACACCCACATAAAAGACTAGTTCTGCATGTTTTGGCTCAGATTTTACTGTTCAGTGAATCTACTGAATAAGATGTACTTATTCCTTGTTGACTTATTACAAACAGCTCGCAGTGCCTTCTGGTGCAATGAAAGGTGCCACTCACAAAGCAGAGGGCATATTTACTGTAATATTTCACAACCATGAGTGCAAATACTGACTCAGGTTTATTAATTCAGCTTACATCATGTGATCATGGTTAAATAATAGGCGCTGGAGAGGAGAAAAAGTATGCCTCTACTATTTTATTACCTGAACTGAAGATGCACTGGGGGGGGGGGGGGGGGGGAGCACAAAAACAAACTAGAAGCAAAACGCATATTTCCAGCTAGAACATTAGTGCTCATACAATTAGTTTGCTGATGCATGAATTTACACAACAAATATGTGCAAAGTAATGAGTTCAATAGACTAGTTTAATAAAGTTCTCAATAGAAGCCAACAAAGCAAATTAAACTACTGTGATTTCCATCTGCATCTCTCCACAGGACTGCTGACTATGCTAAAATCTACTGACGATGCACACTGATAGAACACTACGTGTAGGTCGCCTACATGACTAAAACCTACGCATGAAGACTTGTGCCCCTTTTAAAAGACCTGCGCAGTTTGCCACTAGATGCATCCGGACGTTTCCACCAAATTTCTTCAATCTGAGCAGTCTCTCCTACTAGCTCCCGATGAATCGCTGATGAGACCGAAATACACTGACAGAAATAAAGTGTACTGTTAGCAAGTTACTTTCCTATAAGCACAAAGGTAATACCTGGTCGTTGCAAAATGGTGATTCGACAGCAAATTCTGTCCTGAAAAGCTCTTACAGTTTGTGCCGTATGATTGAAGAAACCTCTGATGACTTCACAAGTGCTGTCTGGTTGAGAGACAAGTGCCACTGCACTTCCTGCGCTGCTACAATGATGCATGCAAACATGGAGCTAGCTCATGTTGGGGGCTTCCATTTATGCCCTCATAATTCTAATGTGTCACCTTTCTCTTCTAATGAAAGGTATATGTGGAAAATAAATTTCCTTGCTAATATGCATTACCAATAAATCAAAATTGATGCCTGCACATTTTAGAGTGGTTACGTATCTCCAAAAGGCTGTTGTTTTGTTTTACTCAAGTGGTTGGCCAACATGTTTGACTACACTCATCCATACATTTTATGTTCTGGTCATAATTGCCTTATCACTTCTATGTTCACATGGGTCTATATAACTACACATAATTGTGCACAACACTCTCGGGCTGGTGCTCTTGTCAGGGTTCCATGACTTAAATCACAACAAATCCTGGTGGTTGAAGTTTGAGAAGGGTGTTCAAATGTCATTAACTTGGAAGTGGAATCATATAACAGTGAGCGATCTCCATGTTTAACTCAGATCTTACCTCGGGTGTTTTTAAAGTGACTGACTGTAGCTCTTGCCACCGTGGGATTGAACTTGTTTTGTCATTGCAGGGGTTGGGGTGGGATACGATAGATGACACATCAAGGGAAGACCAGACGAAGCCAAGTTTTGGCTGGCTTTGTGGTCTTCCCACACACAGTGAGTTGCTGCCAAACAGACATAAATATTGCCACACAACACGAGGCATGACATCATACACCTACTGCACCATGATAACGAAGACAAATTGAGCAGAGGGAATGCCTCACAACGAACATACCATGGTTTCACTCTCCGTTGATAGAGCAAAAGATGACAGACGGATTTCTTCGCAGACACTTCCATCTTTTCTTTGTGCTCCAACAAAGTGTCTAGACATGCACCAATTCTGTTGCATATGGTGTCTAAGCTTTCTCCACCAGTCAAATTTACCCAGGGGTTGAAAATTTCCAATGAAAGGCATGACCATTGATGCACAAAATCCATATACTGGCAGAATGCAGTATGCATTTGTTTTCATGAAAACTAGGACATGACCATACGCTTCCCAAGAAGCTGTGAAAATAAGCTAGCTAATCGTAAAATGACTGCCACAAGGAAAGACCAGTCCACACACAAAAACCACAAAGAAAACAAGAGACCTAGAGGGTCTAGCACTCACCCGAGTATCAGAAGTTCACCTTCCATGCATCTTTATCTACTACCCCTGTACATGTGTATTACTTGAGAAGACATAAAAATTGATTTCAGTCACCATCGCCAAAACCAAAATGACTTGGTTGCAAATGAAGCGCTTTGAATTTCAAGACTGCTCATGCCCATTACAATAATCGGAATGAGTAAGTGTAAATGGGCTGTACATGTATTTCTCATACGGTGCGGGTACTGTCATCTTTTTCTATGGCAAGACTTGAGTACTACAAATGCTGAATATTTTGCAATGTCTAAATTGTCATCGCTTTCTCACTCAACTAAACTAGTATGAAAATAACTATGGAATTTGTTCTTTTTGTTTTTGAGATGCAAATACCGGTACTTCAAGAAAACACTATCATTTGCAAAATGGTAAACATGTGAGGCACATGAAAATGATGGAAGTGTGGAAAAAAGAAATTAAATGCTTGATGGTTTTGGCATTTACAGTATCATCATACACTCGCTGTCAGGAAAGGACGGACCTAGGTCAAAGCCTTCCCACATTTATAGTACATGTGTAGTGTACAGGCTCCTTGTGCCCAAATAGTTTTGTGCAAAACTTGGGCCTTGACTCATTGCTTGATGGTAAAACTGTGTGGTGCATGCTTAACAGATATATGAACTTCCATGTTCATGTAATTGTTTTCATATTCCCCACATCAATATTCCTTGTTATGCTTTACATCCAAACAACAATGTACACATCTGATGGCAGAAAAAAGAAATCTTTGCTTTTGTTTATTTGTTTAATTTTTGTGAGTCCATTCATATCGCATATTTGCAGAAATCCTGTAGATCACTAAACCAGAAGACTCGACTTCCTGATCACAAGTCACATGCAGATCTCTCTGTGGCATGCATGGGGGACCACTATCTTTATGCAGGCCCTCAGAAGAAAAGGAAACAAAAAGTGCAACAAAAGCTGTGAATCTATTTAAATTGGAAGAAGGAATCCTTTAAAAAGTTACAAATTGCCATTATGTGCATGCCTTCTGTGACTGTTATGTGGTGCTGCCTTTAAATTATGTTGGTTATCACTGGTTGCTGTCCACAATATTACATAGGAAACAGTGTACAAAAAAATAAGAAAATGTTGTTGGTCAATTTGTACCAACCAAAGAGATTATACCTATAGAGTAAGTAGTCGCCATACGCGTGCATACAAATAGTGCGTCCAAAATTGAAGAGGGAGCGCACACTCAGCTCCTGGCACTGGATCTAAGTCTACGTTCAAGTCATCTTCTCATATCATACCTGGAATGATATGTTATTCTTCATTACACATTTTCATTTTCAGAATCACAATGTGGTTAATTGTTTAAATATTAGTTTCTACGATGATATCATATCATTTGAACCATTTGGTAGAGTCCAGACCTTTTTGTTGTTCGCAAAATAAACAGTGGGAATTTGGGTGTAGACTAGACAGTACTTGAGCATTATGACGTTTTTTTCGCGTAAATTCCCACTCACGCCATAAAATCAAACAATATCAGCACCATTATGACGCTTAAACATGGCCATTGTGACGTCACAATAAAATAACGCAAGGTCACTGCGCCGAATATTCAAGTCGAGCGCAATAAACAGTGCGCTGCCATCTACTGTACAGGAGCCGTGCAATGGCGGCTCCCACAACGCGAAATGGCAGCTCCCTCGCGCGGCTGCCTCCCCACTGGACTACGCCCTCTTGTGGTATAATCTCTTTGGTACCAACATAATAAGTTTTGCAGAATAATCATGAATGTAAAGAGCTCATATGAACTGAAATTGTTACACGGGCAATGTCTGTATGTTTGCCATGGCAAGGATTGAACCTTGCACTACACAGTGGTAATAACTAAAGTCGTAATACACTGTATATCTGAGTACATGGGCAATTCTGGGTCAGATGTACAAGTTGTATGACACAGCAGTTGCTCCTGCAACAATTGCTCCAGTCTTATTTTCTCCAAGGACTTAAGGGTTGTGATACTGTAAAGCTGTTATTTTTGCAAGGGTTGAATTTTTGCAAGTTTCATGAATCACTGTTGTTTCATGAATCACTGTTGGACCATGAATTTAACAACACGCAAAAATTTTGCCTTGTGCTAGGGTAATAGTGCACTGAGGATAGCCTTGTCAATTCGTGAAAAAAAAAAAACTCATAAAAATGTCTGTTACCTCCTCATTTGCAAAAATATCTGCACCGTATGCAAAAAGAACAGCCTAAACAGTATGTTTTTAGGTTTTGTTTGATGTGGGGATTAGGATAAGGGTTAGGGTTATGTTTGTAGAGTGGAATCTATGTTTAGCTCAGCATGCAGATAGTCTTGGGAGTAATTGTTCAAGGAGCAAATGTCATATATTCATATCAACTCATGTTATATACGTTTAAATTTATACCTTTCCAGCAAGAGATGCGCTCTGTGGGCTGAAACTAGAGCTATTGTAAATAGCCCTCAAAATAGGATGTCATTTTGTAGTTTCATAGTTCCATGCAGTTTGGCTCATAGAGAAGGCAAACACTTCATTTCAGATAATAATTCAAAGGATGGAGACCAATAACCACAATTGTGCCAGAAGCTGAATATCACTGTCAGGCAAATACCGGTTCATACAGATAACAGAAAGTAAACTGAGTCATGCAGTTGTTCAGTGACCTTTTCACAACGAGGACATCCAGAACAAAGTAATAGATTTGAGAGGTGCCGCTGGATATAAAAGGCATTACACAACTAATCTAAAAGCATCATGCATTTCATGGTGGTTATATTCCCCTATCTCCCATTCACTGATACAGAGATACCACAGTTTCCTTGAGACAATAATAGTGAAACTTACATAATGACATCGAACACTACACCTTGTAACTACAAAACTAAATAATTGGGGTCATTGTTGGCAAAAGGTTTTGCCAAATACAAGAGAGTCAATTCAACATTCCAAGCACTAACAAATCCTCGGTCCTAAATTTAATGAAGCCTGAAGGTGGTGTAAATTTAGACTGTGTGTTATGCAAATTAATTCCGTGAAAATGTGAGCGGCAGATTACGTATGCCGACAGACGTCCCACAACAATCGCACCTTGATATTCATAAGTCTCAAAGGAATGTCTAGTTCATGCTTATTTAACTCCATGGATTTAATTCAAACCATCAGTCTAAATTTAAACCACATTCCTGAATTTTAGTCTAGATGTGTTGCTCTGAATCCTTTGGGTAACTCCCATGGCCATGTATTGAAAAAAAAAAAAAATGAAGTTGATTCTGGGACAGCATGACATACAAAAGAAATTCAGAGATTAATGATCTTTCCTTATGTGTTTGTGTGTGTGTTGTTGTTGTTGTCTACACACACACACACACACACACACACACAATATCATCATAACAAGTGACATCAGCACTGACAGTCTGTATCAGGGCAATTAGTATCATCAATATCAGGGCTGTGTGTGTGCATGTACGTATAATGTATCTTCTGTGTGTGGACATGTATGTGTGCATACATGTGTGTGACACGCAAACATTCCTTGATGTGACCTAGGCCCTACTACTGTATCAATGTTTACCAATTTTTACCAATTACTGTAAAAGAGGAAATTTTCGTGGTGTTGAAATTTTCGCACATTTTGCGCAACCAGAAGCTTGTGCGAAAATTAAAGCACGCAAATATTTTTGCGTGCCATGTGTTCCAGAAGTTGATGTCTTCATTCCTCGGAATTAAAAACATGCGAAACTCTTCTCACGCGGCCAAGTGCGAAAAATTAGTCGCGCGAAAATATCCACTTTTACAGTATTTGACAGCTTCCAGCATGCAAAGAAACAATCGAATGAAATGCCATGAAATTAAAGAGAAAATGAAGAAACATTTTGGAAATTATTATGTCATTAGGACATTAGGCCAAGTAAAAAAAGAAACCAGTTTCTCGTCCTCGCGCGCATCGATTTTGGCCGCCGCGTCGATTTTTTTACTATTTACTATTTTCAAAATGGCGCTGAAAATACCAAGAAATTCATAATTCTCGTCCCAGCCCGCTCCCCGCCCGCATCGATTTTCAGTTGCCGCATCGACTTTTTTTGATATTTACTATTTTTTCGGCCACCGAAACACCTACCAATCGTGATGATGTCTCATTTCTAATTACGCCTTGCGTCCTCTACTTCGCTGTAGTACAGCTGTAGCTTCTGTAGTGCGTATGTAATAACGCATGCATCACACTGCGAGCTCGGCAAGAAGGAATGACCCACAAAGCAGTCGAACTGCAGTTGGATGGGCGGGCGGCGCAGGCCGGCCTGAGTTGTGATGTACAGCGCACTCAGTACGTCGTGAACGTGATAGCGGCAACATAATTGCGAACAATCACTGATATTCCACGCATAATTATTTCGCGCATTGTTCGTATTTTTCCCCGTTTCTCCTATCTTAAGCGGATGAATTGTACTGTACAAATGCTTGTGAGGATTGTATCGAGTTTGTATACATTTTCATGTCATTGTGACTATGTGCATGCGTGTGCAGTGTCGGAAGGTACGGTGCCCGTGCAGTGGCGCTGGCCGTGCCGCACCGTATTGGCAAAGTGTGCGTGTCTGTACAGCTGTAGTTATATCCCTCACAAAATGCATCTCGTCCTCTGATTGGTCGAGAGCACTGTAAACAACAAAACATAATTCTACCATACAAGTGCGCGAAAAAGACTATACTCCCTAGGGAAATGGTAAAAACTATACCATGCTGGTGATTTTCGCGCCTTTTTTGCTTCGCGTCGCGACGCGAAATATTTCACGTGTAAATGAATGGGTATCGCAGCACCTTCGCTTCGCGAGAGATTTCATGTACAAATGAATGGGTATCGCGGCGCCTTAGATCACTGCACTTCGCGAGAACCACAAGGCACGCATACACTCAATGCGACACAGGTTACGTTAGAGAGACTCAGACTCAGACTCTTATAAAGCCCTCATTCTACGTTACAACAGAGTAGGCGATATCGTAGAGCTATAATTAGACAACAATAAGCAAGCTAGGGTTCTTCGACGTACCGTAGGCCTTTGAGGAGTTCATGCTTCGCCGTTTGAAAGTTGGTCTCGCAGTTCACTATTTAAACTCGAGCGACCCACCCAAAGATGTTGACAAACGAAACTGCAGTAGATACTAGTAGTAGGCCTGCTCTAACGTTAGCGCTAGTTAAGCCTAACGTTAGTTCTACCTGTCTAACAGTAGGCCCTATTTCCCGTAATCTCATTCCTAATAATTATTTTTTAGAGTGTCTAACGAGTAAGTTAGAGTCTAACTTGTTCACTGTTTACGTTAGAACACCGTACGAATCACACGAATTTACAATGGCACTCGATGCTTTATTTGCTAGAATTTTTCCAGTGCCTAATCTAACCTTATACAGTGTACGCTGTTACTGAATGCTACCCAAATTTACAATGTATACTTGCATTTTAACAGGAAATGATAGTCCATATTCATGTACAGACATGACAGCTAAAATAGGTAGAAAGACGACAGAAAACATCATCATGAACTGCAGCTCACAGTCACATCGTTGATCAGCTCTCGAGAGCACGCACATCACCGCACTGGCAACCGAACGTACTTGTTGACAGATCGGATAGGCGTATTGCATGTATGAAGCGCGTAGTGAGTTTGCAGTTTGCGCATGTTTACCAGTACGTTGTACAGCAATGCACCGAGTACACTTCAGCGGCTGAGCGCGCAGTTGTCTCTTCATGGTACGCGTACGCGCTGCCCTCCTGCTGAGCTGCTTTCCCGAGCGTGAATGACTAGTCAATCTTCTTGAAAAGTAAAGTAAGATGCCTTTAAAAAAGAGGTAAATTACAGAATACCAGCAGTCGAATACTCTTAAATTCATTGGGAGGGATATAAAACAAATATACCAGGCCAATTTTTCGAGGCACCGGTTGAAACTATGTGCCTTCGGTGACTTCAGTAGCACTATTTTCTTCGGGGCTGCGCCCCTCAGAAAATAGTGCTACTGAAGTCACCTCATGCGCATAGTTTCAACCAGAGCCTCTCAGGCCTGGTATATTTGTATACAGGGGAAACTCGGTATAACGAACACTGCTATAACGAGATATCGGTTATAACGAGGAAATTTTCTCGGTCCCAAATTTCCTTCCACACAAGTCTATGTAAAATGCTACTCTTATAGCGAGATCGGCTATAACGAAATAACTGCTATAACGAGATAAATTTTGTGACTTCCAAACAAAGAAAAACATAGTAAATCAAACCTGCTATAGCGAGGTAAAGCAAAATGCCTTCGGTAAAGCTTTACTTCGCCTGTGCTATCATCTTCCGAGATTGTAAAGCTTGATGCGCCAAAAACTGTCTTGTACACACATAATCATTTTCTTCAGTGCTCTCCAGCTAGCTCTGCATGTTGTACGTGTGAAGTGTGTGTGTGCACGCACACTGATACATGCAGAAAATGTGGTGGGACGGCCATGAATGTATACATGACATCATCATGACGTTTAGTAGGTGTGAGGCAATCTGATGCTGTGATTGGCCTTCTACTTAGGGAATTCCCCGTCTTCACACACACGCACTCAACAGTCATAATGTACATACAGAATGTGTCACATACACACACAGCATTGTGCAGACCATATTCAAGCTTTCCACACAACACACATCCATACGATAACCACATACCAATCCACAGACGATCTTGATACAATCGCAAGCTATATAAATTTACAAATTCAAACATCTACAATTAATAAGAAACACATTCTTGATATTGGATTTCCTTGGCGAAAAACATCTTCTTACCAATAAAGATGAGTAATTCCCTCACACACAATATCAAGTTATCAGTATTGATTGAAATATAATGGGTAGTCCCACATGTGCAAATTAATGTCTTTATCTTATGCCTTCTTTTATGCCTACTGATATAACGAGATATCGGCTATAACGAGGAAAATGACTCGGTCCCGACCATCTCGTTATATCGAGTTTCCACTGTACTAGCTGTCCAGTTGGGGGGTGTTTCATAAAGCTGCTCGTAAAGTTACGAACAACTTACGAGCGACTGGAGATCAGTTCTTGTGCTGAATTATGGAAATTCTGATAAGTATAGCACAACAGAACTGATCACCAGTCGCTCGTAAGTCGTTCGTAACTTTACGAACAGCTTTATGAAACAGGAGCCAGGGTCCCCATCCCCTGGTCTGTCAGCTGTCTGCACGCACGCATGAACACATTCGAATGTGTAGAGGATCGTACACTGCTCTGTAACGTTGCATCTGACGGCGATGTATTGTTCTATTTTGAAGAGAAAATGAATGCGCTTTTCCAGCAAATGTAGAATTATTAAATGGGTGTATCTACAAAATAAATAACTTTTCCACGGATTCTGGTTTGTCTCGTATTTCTGCGGGATACTTTTTTTTTTAACGATGTAAATTCACGGACACGGCCGTGAGTCGTATCATCTGTAGTGTGGTATGCAATCATTCATCATTTAAATGATGAGTGATTATCAAATGTCTTTTTAGAACATGAAGGAACATCTTTAAATGTTTAATGCTACAATGCCATATCAGTATCATTTTGACATCCATCTGCAATTGTACAAGCAAGTTTCCAGTTGAATGTGCTACAATTGTACTGTGAAGAAATGCAGATACATACCAGCTGTGTGGACACAAAAAGTCACAAACACCAATGATAAATAAAGCAGTGTTTTGAATATCATGGAATTTATTTCAGTCGTACATTTGTTGAAAGACATGTTTTATACCTGTTTCAATTAATAGCACAATACATCAGAACTGCAAGTACACTGGTATCAGAAATGCCATTACAACACTAAATACACTGTACCAGTATTAAGAAGGTCATTTTCCCTTGACATTTGTGTGGAAAGAAAAAGCAAGTGTATTTCTGCAAGCATGAAGTTTCATTTCAAGTATGGTACATATATTTATTTGTTTGAAAATGCACAGAGTGCAGGCAAGACATACACTTGGGAACTGGTCCCTCATAACACAGCTGCCAGAGTGATATTTCATTTCATAAATTGGATATAGAAAATAGTAAAGCCCTCTCTCGTTACCTTTCTCAGAATTACCGGACGAGAAACACATATTACTTTCATTTTGACAATCCTCGAAAAAATAGTAAGATATCAAATAGTAAGGACCTCCCTCATCGCCTTGCTCAAAAAACCCGGACGAGAAACTACTTTCTTTTTTTACTTGGCCTTAGATCTACTTGAATTCAAAATATCAAACATAAAAAAAAACCCATTGTGAAAAAGGCCCCCACTGCAACACGTGTGCATCCATGCGTAAGCGAGGAATAGGGTAGTGTACTGTAGGGTTGTATCAATCAATGGTAAAATTAGTGGAGGGACAGTAGGAAGTCTGTATGAAATAAATGGAAAGAAAAGAAAGATCAAAGCAAAGCAAAGAAAAGAAGGACGTGAAATGCTATGCTGCACATACTGCAGAAATCGGCCCTGCCGGTGTATTTACTCACAGGTCACACATCATTTGGCGGGCCACATTCACCAATGTTCACAAGTGTTAATCTCAGGGCTGCCAACTCTCATGCATTGAGCGTGAGACTCACGCAATTCAACCAATTTTGACTGTCTCACTCTGATAAACGAAATATCATGCTAAACCCAGAGATGCCAAGTTCAAAAAAATTTTATGAGTGAGACTTTCATGACTGGGCATCTCGGCGCTCGCGCGCATGTGCGCGCGAGGGGAAAGGGTGGAGTCCCCCCTCCAGCGGTAGGGACCTTTTTCAATTTCTAGCTCTTAATGGTGCGATCTGGTGCATACTTGAGTGACTATTTTTTACTTATTTTAAAGACGAAAGGGAAATATACCTTCAATTGCAACTATCACTTCAATCCTTTGAGCTACGTCCCGATGCGTGAGAAAAATGGGTACGATGCGTGAGATCGTGAGACAGACCCTAATTTCGTGAGTCTCATGCAGAATGCGTGAGACTTGGTAGCTCTGTAAACCCCCAAAATGGAAAGTACACAACAACAAAAATAAATATATCTCTAAATTCTCTGATATTCCGAATATCGATATGCCCAAGCCCAAAATTTCGAGATTTTCCCGCGCGGGTGTAAAGCTTAACCAATAATAATCGCTTTCGGTTTGCGCGCAAAGATGAGATATTGGATTACAATTGGTGTCTAATACCATGTGATTGTAGCTTGTACTTTTGGCAAATTACAGTACATGTATGGCTATGACTAGACTATGAGATGTGCTTTACATACACTGACTGTGTATGTAGTATGTACGGCCGCACAGCAGGCCGCCAGGTGCTAGCCAGGAGGTCGCTCCGCTCCCGCTCCCTCGCACTCAGAGTCGCAGTGTCTCACGCCAAACTCTCACTCAAGGTTGGCAGCCCTGTATTTATCTGTAATCTGTAGTGTTATATTCTGTGCAAGAAAGCCCCACTGCAGCATCACATTTCTTGTTGTTTTAAGATCTAGTTAAATAGATCTAAGTACTACCCCCAGCTCACAGCCACACATTTCAAGATAGGCCCCAGTAGATCATATCTAATACTAGACTAGTGTTAGTGGTAGTAGACTAAAGAAACATTGTACGGCTTAATCAAAATAATATGCCCGATAATGGTGCTGCTTTGCCGATGCCTGGTGGCCTGGGCTGGGCATGGGCTGGGCAATTGCAACAAATTTGCCATTTAAAGACATTAATATTATGTGGGTTGTGCCTGTACGTGGCGAGGCCGGGGTGCCGTAAGGCCTAAGCATCTGGTAAGTATGGTGATTTTTACATTGTTTACAGATGATCGAAGCCATGAATATCATATTTTGGTGACGAGGGGTATTAACGTTTTCACATATAAATTATACCCCAACTGAACAACAGATGTTTTTCTCTCATATATTTTATGTGTGGCACGTGTAAGGCCCAGCTCACCACACAAGATTCCCACACAGACATGCCCATCTGGCCATGTGAAGCATTGCTTAGCATCGTACTCACGCCGGTACTACGAATCTATAATTTTAATATAGGCCTACCTGGTACATGTAGTACGATAATAAGCGGGAAAGGGTTTGTACTGCAGTATAAACCAAACAAATCAACAGACAGACTTACCGGTTACTTTCCTTTTCAGACATCTTTATGGACGATCAATTTCTTCAGATTGAAAGGGTAACTTTAATTGCAAATCCTGTGTATTAGTTGAAATAATCTATCATTGCCAAGACAAGAGTCCATTCATTGTACGAAAAAAACAACACGAGTTTCCACGGCGCCACACACGCAGCTTGTTCAGTTTGTATACTGTGTGTTTACAATCGAACCCCGCACTGCATCATCTTATATGCGTCCACATACACGTGATCAATATTGGGCTTCACATGCGTGCAGCAGCGAAGCCGCGTGTACTACGCACACTAGTGTTGCAGATCTTTCATTCAGGAATGCAAAGAGGGGCCACACCGCCCTACGTCATAGAGGTGTATAGTTCAAAAGGCGCCAAATGAAGAAAACGCGCGCCTCATTCGGTAACTCTAGCCTTCAATCGAGCCGTTCACAGCAACGCACTCGATATGCCTCAGTCTCAGCAGACTGAGTGTAGTTTGAAACGCTGAAAATAATTTTTAAGTTTTGGAACACTGAAAAGCGATTGATTAAATTTCAGGTTAAAGTATATACGTTCACTGTCACAATGTACTAGTAGTACATTTCTAAACCTGAGGGCAGATGCAGCAGAATGAGCGAAATATTTGGCGACGAGCAGCAAGGCTCGCATTCAAATCATGAATGAAATCTTACGTTGATGCACTTAGGACGTGCACGTCACACAAGGGGCCAACAGTTCAATGTGCAGTGTTTGTTCTGATAGCGCCATAAAAAAAAAAAAACAATAGATAAATCATATTTTGATTTTTAAACGCAAGCATCAAGGGGCTGCTTCTTGGCAATCGGGAAAAAAAGCTAGTGGTGTTTCCGAGGTCACACCTCACAATAGTAATACCACATTTGACATAATAGTGACTATTTGGGGCGGATCCCCATATCCCATCGGCTGACAAGCCCATACTAAAGCAAAAACAAAATAAAACAAAACAAAACGAAACGAAATAAAATATTAAAAAACAGGAAAAAAAACCTAATCCCCCAAAGATCCGCCACTTTCATGACGTAGCCTATTATTATAGAGAATGATGTGAACAATAACAAACTTTACTGAAAGGAAAGGGGAAAATAATAGGCCTAAGGAACGGGCCTAACTTAATTTCAACAACAAAAATGAGAAGGTGCATCATATTAAATCATGAGAACTAAATAGGCTCTATATATATTGTCACTATATAGACCGGGGGCCCAGAGCATTTATTCAGCTGAAAAGGGTCACACTTTTTGATGGTCTCATCATGTAAGGATGTGGCCAAGGGTCAATAAAATGAATTGCTGGCAAGTCACATCCTGTACCGTAAGCCTAGGGACCACAAAAAGGGACCCCGAAAAATGGATTTATTCAGCCGAAGGGGGTCACGGACAAAAGTTGGTGGATATTGTTCCTTTGGGTGTACTTATCATGAAAACAGCAATGCCAGCTATTTTATCCTGTACGGGGCCCCAGACAGTAGCCCCAAAGGGCCCCAGAAATATGGTGTTATTCAGCTAAAAAGGGTCACGGCTAATTTCTTTTGCAATGGAAGAAGTTCCCATCAGAGACATCCAAAACACCAATGCCAGCTATTTTATCCTGTATGGGGCCCTAGACAGTAGCCCCAAAGGGCCCCACCCCCCATAGGCCTACGTATAAACACACACAAACATTGATTTTATTCAATTAAAAAGAGTCACGGCTAATTTCTTTTGCAATGGAAGGAGTACCAATCAGAGATATCCAAGACACCAAAGCCAGCTATTTTATCCTGCACGGGGCCCCAGACAGTAGCCCCAAAGTGCCCCACCCCCTATAAGCCCTACGTGCAAACACACACACACACACACACACACACACATTGACTTTATTCAGCTGATAAGAGTAACGGCTAATTTCATTTGCAATGGGAGTAGTACCCATCAGAGACATACAAAACACCAAAGCCAGTTATTTTGTCCTGTGCGGGGCCCCAGACAGTAGCCCCAAAGTGCCCCCCCCCCCCCCCCCCCCAACACACATACTCACACAATAGTTTCATTCAGCTGAAAAAGGGTCACGGCTAATTTCTTTTGCAATGGAATTAGTACCCATCAGAGAAATCCAAAATACCAAAGCCAGTTATTTTATCCTGCATGGGGCCCCAGACAGTAGCCCCAGACAGTAGCCCCTATAATTGCCCCCTTACCCCCTCCCCCCCCCCCCCCCACACACACACACACTACTTGATTTCATTCAGCTGAAAAGGGTCACGGCTACTTGCTTTTGCAATCGGAAGTAGTACTCATCAGAGATATCCAAAGCACTAAAGCCAGTTATTTCATCCTGTATTATTCGGGGCCCCGGACAGTAGCTCCAAAGTGCCCCCTACACACACACACACACACACACACACACACACACACACATATATTGGTTTCATTCAGCCGGAAAGGGTCACGGCTAATTTCTTTTGCAATGGAAGTAGTATCCATCGGATATCAAAATACCAAAGTCAGATATCTTATCCTGCACGGGGTCCCGTACAGTAGCTCCAAAGTGTTTTGCTTTATTCTCTTTATTGTTTGCATCTCTTCTTCTTAAATATGCGCTCCTTCGTCTTCATTTTTGCGACAACGACAACGCGCCCTCCCCATCATCATCAGTTTTGCTGTTCTGGCAAACATTTTCCAGCGTATCGGCTACGTTCGATTTTAGAGCGGCGAGAGCGGAAGACGTGCATAATTGAGTCTGGGAAAGCGTAGGAACAGCGTAGCTAAAGCGGCCAACAGCGTTATCGAAGCAGGAATGAAGCGTCGTTGGAACAGGCCTTGATTTTATACGAGAGTAGAGAACTTAGTGAGAGCGTCGTTAAAGCGGGAAGGTCGTGCTTTGATCAAGAAAGCGGCGTAGCAGCGGGACCATGTCGTCGGTGTCTAGTTTTGACTATATTTCCCGTTCTTGTGCCGCTGTTACTACGGTCAGAAAAACCTGGAATTGTTACGCTCATCCCGCGGTATTTACACTGTCACTGCTCTCTCCCCGTTTGAGCTACGATTCAAAATAGGTCAATCTTGATGGGAAGATGAGGAAGAAATTTTGAACCAGTTCAAAATTTCTTCCCGATCTGTAAAATTGCCAGATCCAACCCCATCACCCAAACGCTGTTGCTACGATGCTCCCGGTCCCCGTACACTTTTGCCGCTCTCTCCGGATCTGACAGATTGAATAGATCGAGATGCAGATCTTGATAGTGGAATTACATGTGGGGACACTGTCTTTAGGAACACTCCTCGGGGCCCCGTACAGCTAACTGGTTTCGGTGTTTTTGTGTATACCTCGCTGAGTACTACTTCCATTGCAAAAGAAATTATAGCAGTGATTCTTTTACACACACATTGACTTTATTCAGCTGATAAGAGTAACGGCTAATTCCATTTGCAATGGAAGTAGTACCCATCAGAGACATACAAAACACCAAAGCCAGTTATTTTGTCCTGTACGGGGCCCCAGACAGTAGCCCCAAAGTGCCCCCCCCCCCCCAACACACATACTCACACAATAGTTTCATTCAGCTGAAAAAGGGTCACGGCTAATTTCTTTTGCAATGGAATTAGTACCCATCAGAGAAATCCAAAATACCAAAGCCAGTTATTTTATCCTGCATGGGGCCCCAGACAGTAGCCCCAGACAGTAGCCCCATGTATTGTCCCCTTACCCCCTCCCCCCACCCCCACACACACATTGATTTTATTCAGCTGAAAAGGGTCACGGCTACTTTCTTTGCAATCGGAAGTATAGTACTCATCAGAGATATACTAAAGCCAGTTATGTTATCCTGTACGGGGCCCCAGACAGTAACCCCAAAGTGCCCCCTACACACACACACACACACACACACACACACACACACACACACACACACACACACACATATATATTGGTTTCATTCAGCCGAAAAGGGTCACGGCTAATTTCTTTTGCAATGGAAGTAGTATCCATCGGATATCAAAATACCAAAGTCAGATATCCTGCACGGGGTCCCGTATATAGCTCCAAAGTGTTTTGCTTTATTTCATTTATTGTGTGCATCTTCTTCTTAAATATGCGCTCCTTCGTCTTCATTTTCGCGACAACGACAACGCGCCCTCCTCATCATCATCAGTTTTGCTGTTCTGGCAAACATTTTCCAGCGTATCGGCTACGTTCGATTTTAGAGCGGCGAGAGCGGAAGACATGGAAGACGTGCATAATTGAGTCTGGGAAAGCGTAGGAACAGCGTAGCTAAAGCGGCCAACAGCGTTATCGAAGCAGGAATGAAGCGTCGTAGGAACATGCCTTGATTTTATACGAGAGTAGAGAACTTAGTGAGAGCGTCGTTAAAGCGGGAAGGTCGTGCTTTGATCAAGAAAGCGGCGTAGCAGCGGGACCATGTCGTCGGTGTCTAGTTTTGACTATATTTCCCGTTCTTGTGCCGCTGTTACTACGGTCAGAAAAACCTGGAATTGTTACGCTCATCCCGCGGTATTTACACTGTCACTGCTCTCTCCCCGTTTGAGCTACGATTCAAAATAGGTCAATCTTGATGGGAAGATGAGGAAGAAATTTTGAACCAGTTCAAAATTTCTTCCCGATCTGTAAAATTGCCAGATCCAACCCCATCACCCAAACGCTGCTGCTACGATGCTCCCGGTCCCCGTATACACTCTTGCCGCTCTCTCCGGATCTGACAAATTGAATAGATCGGGATGCAGATCTTGATAGTGGAATTACATGTGGGGACACTAAACTCTTTAGGAACACTCCGTGGGGCCCCGTACAGCTATCTGTAACTGGTTTCGGTGTTTTTGATACCTCCTTGAGTACTACTTCCATTGCAAAAGAAATTATAGCAATGATTCTTTTCACTTATAATAAAATAATACGGGAGCACTTTCCAGCTACTGGCTGGGGGCCCCTTAACTGGATGGGTTTGTGTTTTACGTATCTCAGCTGTTAATTCCACTGCCAAGGAAATAGGCATATATGACTGTTTTCACCTAAAAACAATTAATTCATATGGGGTGGGAATACCTTGGGGCTATACCTGTCAAGGGCCCTGCATCCGGGCCAATATCGCACCTCTTTTAATCGAATTCTTTAATGTTGAATTAAATTTAGCAAAAATTTCGCCTAGATGACATGGTAGTTCAATGTCATATTAATCTCTTCATTCAAATTTATTTTGAAACATTCACATTACCTCTAACCTTATTCTAAATAACACTTTTTCAACTGAAATCCGCATAAGACAAGTACCATTCCACTATCCGTTCATTCATAAATTCATAATGATATAGTCACGTAATTACATGCTGCGCTCGTTCATTCAAATTGATTTTTGGCCATTAACATGCTCTGCAGTCAATAAACAGATAATGTTCATGCTTGGCCTCTTTCCTTATTTTCTTTCGTCGTAGTTATTGTTTTGTAAGCATCATAGCATTTCATGTTTTCGTATTCGTTTAAGAGACTGTGACACCATTTTTTAACGTGCTTTTTGAATCCAAAGAAGTAAGAAGCCACAAATTATCTGGCCGTTACGAGCGCTTTATTACGAGCGGTCGGCCAGTTACAAGAAGTCAAGGTTATGATCCTCAAATGTTTTTTTTTTTAATAATTCTTTCTATGTCTTCTAGAGATATACGTCTGTATTGTGCTGTCATGACTATAAAAAATGAAGTTAAGCTGCATTACTGGTACACGTATAGGCCTATAATGACATGTATATGAAAGAGAAGGAGCGTTACCAGTCTGGTTACAGAATAACCAAATCCAGTTATACTAGATAAGAAATATGATACTTTTACTGCTTTATAACAGTAATTTATAGATGAAACGAAAACACACATAGAAAGACATGTTAAAAAGATTTGAAACAAAGAAATAGAATGATTTGAATTTGAATGAACACGTTTGGAATTTGACTGTCTTTCGGCAAGTCAAGGCGAATTTGAATGAACGTAGGGTACCAGCCAATTTGAATACCCATTTTACGAATTCGAACCTTCTATCAAAATTAATGAACCAACAAAAGTCATGGGCGTCACCAGGGGGGGTGCGTTGGGTGCGAACGCACCCCCCTTCAGATCCTTAAAAAAAAAAAAAAAAACAATCTGCGAGCGACCTCAACGCCGGACGCTAAATAATTATTCTTTTCTATCTTTTTTTTTTATATTTTGCACCATGGACACACACACACACACACACACACACACACACAAGAAAATCGTCGGCAAAAACAATTCGCACCCCTGGTTCTGGCAGCACTGATTTTATAATGAGAAGATTTTCTTGCTTTTGAAAGAAAACAAAAATGTTGCCCCTATAAAAATATTGGAAGGCAAGCGCACCATTTGCCCCACCCCACATAATCATAATTCCCGCGATGAAAAGATTTTCTTACTTTTTTGTTAGAATCTGTCCAATTATTTCACCCAAAAGCAGTGGCGTAACTACGGAGGGGGGGGGGTGCGCCCCACTCCCAATCCGCTGGTAAAAAAAAAAAAAAAAGATTTACCGAAATAGTAGTTCAAGTGTTAGTAAACTGCTTTTGAATGAAAGGGTGATCCAGAAATAAGATATTTTTCTATGATTTCTTTTAACCATAATTAAATAGGTATATAGTGTGAAACATTGTTCAAAAAGCCCGGACCCGACAAAAGATTGTGATTCCTGGTTAGCATTCTGCATATACAAGCAGGATGTGCGCAGTGTACTCAGTACATCCGAACGAAGAGTCGCTACAATGTTGCGCAGTGTGATATAGAGTGTACACCTTTGTACCTTACGCTTCGTTATATCAAAGCTAGATCATTGCATTTTGCAGTGTTGCTTTACATACTAGTCTATGTAAAGATGTCTTGCATTGCCAATAAAAAGACTTGACCTGGGCTAATTTTTCCATGTATATGATACAAACACACAAACAAACACGCACAATTAGTTTAGGGGATGCTCTAAAGTGCAGATTTTGGACATCCTTTCCCCGCTTGGTCACTTCGACGCCACCTCGCTGGTCATGATACCTCCCCCAGTCATGAACATAAACCCACACCCTGGACTACCAGTGGCGGATCCAGGGGGAGGGGCGCACCGGGCGTCCCCTCCCCCTTTAATTTCCAAAGCGAAAAAAAAAAAAAATAGCTGCAAACGGCAGTTTTTGGACAGTAAAATGTCAAAATTTTCAAGCTCGCTCGCTCCTCTCGCTCGCATTTAGTCATAATGCCATTCTCCTGAAGTTGCTGCCAGTAATTGCCGGCAGTTGCGCCCGGTGCGCCCCCCGCCCCAAATTTCCAAAGCGAAAAAATATGGCTAAGAATGGCAGTTTTTGGACTGTAAAATGCAAAATTTTGAAGCTCGCTCTCTTCGCTCGCTCACATTAGTTGTTATGCAATTCACCTGATGTTGCTGCCAGTAATTGCCAGCAGTTCCGCCCGGTGCCCCTCCCCCTTAATTTCCAAAGCGAAAAATATGGCTAAGAACGGCAGTTTTTGGACTGTAAAATGTAAAATTTTCAAGCTCGCTCGTTCCGCTCGCTCGAATGCAATCATTATGCTCTCCTGATATTGCTGCCAGTATTTGCCAGCAGTTGCGCCCGATGCGCCCCCTTAGATTCTAAAGCGAAGAAATATAGCTATACAAACGGCAGTTTGTTTGTTTTATACTGTAAAATGTCAAAATTTTCAAGCTCGCTCGCTCGCTCGCTCGCATTTAATTGTTACGCAATTCTCCTGATGTTGCTGCCAGTAATTGCCGGCAGTTGAGCCCGGTGCGCCCCCCCCCCCCCCCCTTTATTTCGAAAGCGAAAAATATGGCTCCAAATGGCAGTTTTGGGACTGTAAAATGTAAAAATTTTCAAGCTCGCTCTCTTCGCTCGCTCTCATTTAATTGTTATGCCATTCACCTGATGTTGCTGCCAGTCATTGCCAGCAGTTGCGCCCGGTACGCCCCCCCCCCCCCCCTCCTTTATTTCCAAAGCGAAAAAATATGGCTCCAAATGGCAGTTTTGGGACTGTAAAATTAATGTCAACATTTTCAAGCTCGCTCTCTTCGCTCGCTCGCATTTAATTGTTATGCCATTCACCTGATGTTGCTGCCAGTAAGTGCCAGCAGTTGCGCCCGGTGCGCCCCCCTTAATTTCCAAAGCAAAAAAATATGGCTACAAATGGCAGTTTTGGGACTGTAAAATGTCAAAATTTTCAAGCTCGCTCGCTCGTTCGCTCGAATGTAATCATTATGCTCTCCTGATATTGCTGCCAGTATTTGCCAGCAGTTGCGCCCGATGCGCCCCCTTAGATTCTAAAGCGAAGAAATATAGCTATACAAACGGCAGTTTGTTCGTTTTTTTACTGTAAAATGTCAAAATTTTCAAGCTCGCTCGCTCGCTCGCTCGCATTTAATTGTTATGCAATTCTCCTGATGTTGCTGCTAGTAATTACCGGCAGTTGCGCCCGTTGCGCCCCCCACCCCTCCTTTATTTTCAAAGCGAAAAAATATGGCTCCAAATGGCGGTTTTTGGACTGTAAAATGTCAAAATTTTCAAGCTCGCTCTCTTCGCTTGCTCGCATTTATATATACGGAACAATATATACGGAACTCGATACGGAACAAACTCAAACTGAATGATGACAAAAGTGAATTTATGATAATTGCATCAAAACATCTGGCAGCAAAGGTCCGTAGTCAGTCATTACGAATTGGATGTGTCAATGTACAATCTGTGTCAAATTGTAGGAATCTTGGAGTTTATTTTGACCCTGAAATGTCAATGGCGACACACGTTACAAACACATGTCGATCTGTATATTTGCAACTACGCAATATTCACAGTATCAGAAAATCCTTATCAAACAAAGTTGCAGCCTCTGTTATTCATTCGTATGTTTTGTCTCGTATTGATTATGGAAATGCATTATTGTTCAAGGCTTCATCTTACCAACTGGCCAAACTACAGCGTGCTCAGAACTCTGCTGCTCGGGTCCTCAGTGGAACATCTCGCTTCTCCAGCATTACCCCAGTTCTAAAAAATCTTCACTGGCTACCAGTATCCAAGAGGATAGAGTTTAAAATTCTTCTCCATACATGGAAAGCAGTACATTCTTCAGCTCCAAAATATTTGCAAAACCTTGTTTCAGAATACGTCCCTGGCAGAAATCTCCGTTCATGTAATAGTAAACAATTAACAGTTAAAAGAACAATTTCGACTCTCGGAGAAAAAGCCTTTGTTTCTGCAGCCCCATCGCTCTGGAACGCTCTTCCACTGAGGATCCGATCAGCAGAGACCATTGAAACATTTAAAAAGCTTTTGAAATCACATATGTTCGCATCTTGTTTCGATTGAATTTTCAACGAATTGTTCATTGGTGTGTATATCTCTACCTATCTCTTTCTTCTTTTTCAACCTTCTTATGTACAATTATGACTACGATGTATGCTATTGTTTTCATAATTACGTCCCTCTGCGCCTCAGAATAGGATATAGATCGAAGGCGCATTACAAATGCTGTACTTATTATTATTATTATTATTATTATTATTATTATTATTATTATTATTATTATTATTATTATTATTATTATTTATATATATAATTGCTATGCCATTCACCTGATGTTGCTGCCAGTAATTCCCAGCAGTTGGACCCGGTGTGCCCCCCTTAAAGGGGATGGCTAGTAACTGATCAGTGGGAATCAGTGGAAATGCTGGAAGACGATTGTTCCAATCCTTACGGGATTCATTCAAGAGTTCATTGTATATCTATTGTTGTGTGAAAATGATTTGCTTCAGAATGGTCTCATATTCAAGTAATGTGCAGTTTAATGCTTCCAGGTTAGCGTCCCTGGTCAGTGACGGAGCATTAATCTGCACATTACTTGAATATGAGACCGTTCTGAAGCAAATCATTTTCACACAACAAAAGATATACAATGAACTCTTGAATGAATCCCATAAGGATTGGAACAATCATCTCCCAGCATTTCCACTGATTCCCACTGATCAGTTACTAGCCTTCCCCTTTAATTTCCAAAGCAAATAAATATGGCTACAAACGGCAGTTTTTGGACAGTAAAATGTCAAAATTTTCAAGCTCGCTCGCTCGCTCGCTCGCATTTAATTGTTATGCAATTCTCCTGATGTTGCTGCCAGTAACTGCCAGCAGTTGCGCCCGGTGCGCCCCCCCCCCCCCCTTAATGTACAAAGCACTAAAATATGGCTATATGACGGCAGTTTTTGGACTGTAAAATGTCAAAATTTTCAAGCTCGCTCGCTCCCCTCGCTCGCATGTAGTCGTTATGCCATTCTTCTGATATCGCTGCCAGTTTTTTTTTGTCGTTTCACACCGTCATTCCATAATTCATTTATAGGGGGTACAACCCCCTCCGGCACTTCCACACGCTCCCCCCACCCTTGCTCGCTCCCTCGCATACTAACCCCTCCCCCCCCCCCCAAAAAAAAAAAAAAAAAAAAAAAAAAAATGAAATCCTAGCTACGCCGGTGCCCCTTCCCCGCTTGGTTTCCCTCAAAAAACAGTAAAAGTCTAGGGATTGAGAGCTTCCTATATTCCAAATGACTGTCCAAAAAATATCGTAAACATTTAGTGTCAAAACGCACCCCCCTTGAAAAAAAGCTGGTGACGCCCCTGAAAGTGCGAAATTGGCTGGGAAAACCTAACTGGCTTTGATGTTTTGGGTATCTATGATGTAAACTAAGGCCTACTTCGATTGTAAAAGAAAAACAACTATGACTCTTTTCAGCTAAATGATGTCATAATAATTATGTGGGGGAGGGGCACTTTATGGCTACTGTAACCTGGGCCCAGTACAAGATGAAATGACAATCATGGTTTTCGTATGGTCATCTTGGTTGTGCACTATATTACAGAAGTATGCTTCCTTTGCAAATTTCTTGAGTGTTTTGCTACTTTAACCTATGGGAACCCGTATACAGGATAAGATGACTTGCTTTAGTGTTTGTGATATCTCTGTTCAGTAGGCCCTGATATTAACGTTACAAAAGAATTTGTAAGACCATTTTCAGCTGATTCACAGTACATGTATAATGGATGGGACACTGTGGAGCTACTGTATAGGGCTCTGTGCAGGATGAAATAACTAGCCTTGGTGTGTTGAATATCTCTGATAGGTACTTCTTCCAGTGCAAAAGAAATTACCCGTGTTTGGGGCTATACTGTGCGGGGCCCCATACAGGATAAAATAACTGGCTTTGGTATTTTGGATATCTCTGATGGGTACTACTGTACTTCCATTGCAAAAGAAATTAGCCGTGACCCTTTTCAGCTGAATGAAACTAATGTGTGTGTGTGTGTGTGTGTGTGTGTGTGTGTGTGTGTGTGTGTATGTGTGTGTGTGTATGTGGAGAGGGGGGGGGGGCACTTTGGGGCTACTGTCTGGGGCCCCGTTCAGGATTAATTACTGGCTTTGGTGCTTTGGATATCTCTGATGGGTATACTTCCATTGCAAAAGAAATTAGCCGTGACCCATTTTGGCTGAATGAAACTAATGTGTGTGTGTGTGTGTGTGTGTGTGTTGGGGGGGGGGTGCACTTCGGGGCTACTGTCTGGGACCCCGTACAGGATAAAATAACTGGCTTTAGTGTTTTGGATATATCTCTGATGAGTATGCCTACTACTTCTAATTGCAAAAGAAAGTAGCCATGACCCTTTTCAGCTGAACAAAATCAATGTGTGTGTGTGTGTGGGGGGGGGGAGCAATTTGGGGCTACTGACTGGGGCCCCGTGCAGGATAAAAGTAGCTGGCTTTGGTATTTTGGATATCTCTGATGGGTACTACTTCCATTGCAAAAGAAATTAGCCGTGACTCTTTTCAGCTGAATGAAACTAGTGTGTGTGTGTGTGTGTGTGTTGGGGGGGGGGGGGGGGGGGAGGGGGAGCTCCTTTGGGGCTATAATTGTCCGGGGCCCCGTATTGGATAAAATAGCTGACTTTGGTGTTTTTGATATCTCTGATGGGTACTCCTTCCATTGCAAATGAAATTAGCCGTGACTCTTCTCAGCTGCACGAATGAAATCAATGTTTGTGTGTGTGTGTACGTATGGCCTATGGGGGTGGGGCACTTTGGGGCTACTGTCTGGGGCCCCGTACAGGATAAAATAGCTGGTATTGGTGTTTTGAATATCTCTGATGGGAACTACTTCAATTGCAAAAGAAATTAGCCGTGACTCTTTTCAACTGAATAAAATCAATGTTTGTGTGTGTTTGTAAGTAGGCCTATGGGGGGGGGGGGGTGGGGCCCTTTGGGGCTATACTGTCTAGGGCCCCGTACAGGATAAATTAGCTGGCATTGGTGTTTTGGATATCTCTGATGGGAACTACTTCCATTGCAAAAGAAATTAGCCGTGACCCTTTTCAGCTGAATAACACCATATTTCTGGGGCCCTTTGGGGCTACTGTCTGGGGCCCCGTACAGGATAAAATAGCTGGCATTGCTGTTTTCATGATAAGTACACCCAAAGGAACAATATCCACCAACTTTTGTCCGTGACCCCCTTCGGCTGAATAAATCCATTTTTCGGGGTCCCTTTTTGTGGTCCCTAGGCTTACGGTACAGGATGTGACTTGCCAGCAATGCATTTTATTGACCCTTGGACACATCCCTATATGATGAGACCATTAAAAAGTGTGACCCTTTTCAGCTGAATAAATCTTCTGGGCCCCCGGTCTAATAGTGAAGAACCAATCTTGGAAGCACAAGTGCTAATTAGGCCTAAAATAATTTATCATCCAGTCTATATAGGTCTACTTCTGTTGTAAGTTTGGCAAGATTGATGGGGAAAGTATGTATCTAGGCCTATAATCGCGGCCTACTGACATGGATTAAGTGATATACACTAAAACACATAGGCCTACATAATTTCTTAAAACCAAGGTCTTATGAGCCTTGGCATAATAAGGGCCTATAGTCTGGGTGCCAAAGCCACTTTTTGGGCCTAACCTTGTTTTACCGTCCACCCAATGTTTTTTGATGGTTTTGCCCAATTTCGAGGGTGCTGAATCCGAATCTGGATGATGCAACTCTTGCATCCTTGAGGGTTTTGAGATATTCAAGATGGCCGCAAAAATGGCCGCCAAAAGCGGAAATTCCCATGTATTTCCTTCTAAATGGTGAGAAATTGAGAACAATTGATGGTTTTACCCTATTTCGAGGGTGCTGAATCCGAATCTGGATGATGCAACTCTTGCATCCTTGAGGATTTTGAGATATTCAAGATGGCCGCCAAAATGGCCGCCAAAACCGGAAATTCCCATATATTTCCTTTTAAAGGGTGAGAAATTGAAAACAATTGATGGTTTTACCCTATTTCGAGGGTGCTGAATCCGAATCTGGCTGATGCGACTCTTGCATCCCTGAGGATATTGAGATATTCAAGATGGCCACCAAAATGGTCGCCAAAACCGGAAATTCTCACGTATTTCATTCTCAATGGTGAGAAATCGAAAACAGTTGATGGTTTCACTCTATTTCGAGGGTGCTGAATCCAAATCTGGATGATGCAATCTTGCATCCTTGAGGATTTTGAGATATTCAAAATGGCCGCCAAAATGGCTGCCCAAACCGGAAATTCCTATGTATTCTATGTATTCTAAATGGTGAGTAATTGAAAACAATTGATGGTTTTACCCTATTTCGAGGGTGCTGAATCCAAATCTGGATGATACAAGTCTTGCATCCTTGAGGATTTTGAGATATTCAAGATGGCCGCCAAAATGGCCGCCAAAACTGGAAATTCCTATGTATTTCCTTTTAAATGGTGAGAAATTGAAAACAATTGATGGTTTTACCCTATTTCGATGGTGTTGAATCCGAATCTGGATGATGCAACTCTTGCATCCTTGAGGGTTTTGAGATATTCAAGATGGCCGCCAAAGTGGCCGCCGAAATTACTGCCAATTAAAACCAGAAATTCCGATGTATTTCCTTCTAAATGGTAAGAAATTGAAAACAATTGATGGTTTTACCCTGTTTTGAGGGTGCTGAATCCGAATCTGGATGATGCATCTCCTGCATCCTTGAGGATTTTGAGATATTCAAGATGGCCGCCAAAATGGCCGCCAAAACCGGAAATTCTCACGTATTTCATTCTCAATGGTTCAAAATTGAGAACCATTGATAGTTCTATCGTATTCCGATTTCAAAATGGCCGCCAAACCGGAAATTTCCACGTATTTCAATTTTAATGTTTCGCAATTGAGAACACTTTTATTGATGATTCTACTCTATTTCGATCACTGTGCTGAATGCGAATCTGGACGATACCAACCTTGAATCATTGAGAGTTTGGAGATATTCAAGATAGCCGCCAAAATGCTCGCCAGAATGGTGAGAAATTGATTAAAATTGATGGTTTTACCCTATTTCAGGTTTTCGTCAATGGCAAAATCTAATCCCAACCATACTCTGCTGATAAACGAACGCATATTGTACATCCCAGTTTGAACTTGCTGTACAGTGAAACCAGCTTTACCGGATATCTTGGAGTTTGTAAGATACAGCTGTGCCAGGAATGAATCCTGCAAGACTACAGATGCGGTTGAATATTTGAAAGATTACACTGTTTCATCTACATATCATGGATATGTTTTGAACACTAACAATCAGTGGACAAGACATACCCATCTCGATCATATTGTGGTAGTGATGTCGAGAAGTTTACTGAGATTCCCAACATTACCTGTTTTAATCCATGAACAATTTTAATCGTTTCATCCATGAACACTCACATTGTTTAATTGGTTTATATTGGTGGTCTTGATGACATTGTTGAAGACAAGAGTTGGACATTTTTATAGTTCTGCTTCAAATTCTTTTTTTCAATATGATGTAATATCATATATATACATATATATATATATATATCTATGGGGCGACAAACCTCGTATCTACAAAATGTCACATGTTCAGGAGAGAAAAACAAAAACAAAAACAAAAAGCAAACAAACATGGCAGCCAAAGCACTATAACAAATGAGAGAACCTTTCCTTTGACATGCCATGGTAGCTTCATTTTTGGGGTAAGACAGCTAAGGTTTGGACAAGACATCATTAACTGGATTTCTGACTGTTTATTAAAAAAAAGTCATTTTCACTAAAATTTCAGATACAGGGTCTTGTCGCCCGAGCGATGATATCATATATACACACGAGGGGATAGAAAAATCACAGGTAACGCGCAGTAAAAAACCAACCAACAAACTAACAAACGACAACATGTAAGGTAATAGTTGATAGTTCAGTACTCACGAATATCATAATCACGCAGAGTGCTTTTGAAATTACCCTTATATGGATATCTACTATAGTGGTCATGGATGCAACCATTTCTAGTGACGTAATCAGAATATGGCACAAGTTTCATAAGAGTACGCGGCGAGACTCATAAGAATACAAACAAATTTCAACACCAAATACCAGCAGGCCAAAATTTAATATTACTCTTATAGCCAAAAAGGATTAACTTCACATCAGTCTACGGAGCCCTTATTGGCTATCACAGGCATTACTTTATAACAATTGTGCATAAAAATTTTTTTCAGTCTTATCTTTGTATTTGTACGTTTCAGTATGATGTCAATATCATTTTTCTTTCCATTACATGTTAAAGTTCCGTTTGAGACATATCGGAATATCTCAGTATATTACAATACCATTGTGACAGTCATTTTGGATGCCATTAATTGTTGGCTGATTTGACAAATTTGCTCAACCGAGTTGAATTCAAGAATACGGATTATTGCTTTTAATCCCTCGCTTCACGTTATAGCACAATATTTCACAATTTATAAGAAAATATCGAGGAATTTCCGTTTATACAGGACATTTGTATATATCTCATAACCTTCAGCACCCTCGAAATGGGGTGAGACCATGAATTTATTTTCAAATTTTCACCATTTAGAAAAAAATATTAACATTGGAATTTCAATTTCTGCCAATTATTTTGGCTGTCATCTTGGACATCTGAAAACCCCTAAGGAATGCAAAAATGGCAACAACAAAATGTCGAGGGTTCTGAATAGGGTCTCAAAAATTTTCAATATTGACAGTTATTTTGGTGGTCATCTTGGAAGTATCAAAACCCCCAAAACACAAGAGTTGTATCAACCAGGTTCGGATTCAGCACCCTCAAAATAGGGTAAAACCTACAATTGTTTTCAATTTTACACCATTTCGAACGAATTAGGGGGCCTACATGGAAATTGCCGTTTCTGCGGCCATTTGGGGCCATTTTGGCGGCCATCTTTATCATCTCAAAACCATCAAGGATGCAAGAGCTGTATCCTGCAGCTTCAAATTCAGCAAACTCAGAATAGGGTAAAACCATCAATTTGTTTTCAGTTTTACACCATTTAGAAGGAAAAAGGGGGTCTACATGTGAGTTTCCATTTTTGGCGGTCATTTTGGTGGCCATCTGTATCATCTCAAAACCCTTAAGGATACAAGAGTTTTACCAAGATTCTGATCCAGCACCCTCTAACTAGAGTAAAACCATCAACAGTTTTTCAAGTTCTCACCATTTAGAAGGAAATACAGGGGAATTTCCGGTTTTGGCGGCCATTTGGCGGCCATCTTGAATATCTCAGAACCCTTAACGATGCACTGTTTGGAGTTGCATCACCCTGATTCGGATTCACCACCGTCGAAATAGCTTCGAACTATCCATTGTTTTCAATTACTCACCATTAAGAAGGAAATACATAGGAATTTCCGGTTTGGGCGGCCATTTTGGCGACCATCTTGAATATCTCAATATCCTCAAGGATGCAAGAGTTGCATCAGCCAGATTCGGATTCAGCACCCTCGAAATAGCTTAGAACCTTCAATTGTTTTCAATTTCTCACCATTTAGAAGGAAATACATGGGAATTTCCGCTTTTGGCGGCCATTTTGGCGGCTATCTTGAATATCTCAAAATCCTCAAGGATGCAAGAGTTGCATCATCCAGATTTGGTTTCAGCACCCTCGAAATATGATAAAACCGTCAATTGTTTTCAATTTCTCACCATTTAGAAGGAAATACATGGGAATTTCCGGTTTGGGCGGCCATTTTGACGGCCATCTTGAATATCTCAAAACCCTCAAGGATGCAAGAGTTGCATCATGCAGATTCGGATTCAGCATCCCCGAAATAGGGTAAATCCGTCACAAAACATTGGGTGGACGGTAAAACAAGGTTCAGCCTTTGGCACCCAGACTACTACATATTAATATCATTTATTTAGGGCCTAATTTATACGTATGAATCTATACAATGTTACTATATAATATTATCTTAGGGCCGGCGGGAGCAGGGGGCGCCGTCGTGGGCTATATAGGAAAGTTTTGTTTGGTGCTGTTCGTTATTCCGAAGGTTCGCTATTCCGAAGGTTCGTTATTCCGAAGGTTCGTTAATCCAAAACACACAATTCCAAATTCCCAAATTCCCTATACGGTACCTAGGGAGGTTCGTTAATCCGAAAATAAAAAAGGGCTCTTTCATCCGAACATTTGTGGCGTTATTCCGAAGGTCCGTTATTCCGAAGGTTCGTTAATCTGAAAATGAAATAGGGTTCGCTATTCCGAAGGCTCGTTTATCCGAAAATGAAATACAGTTCGTTATTCCGAAGGTTCGTTAATCCGTAAATGAAAAAGGGTTCGTTATTCCGAAGGTTCGTTAATCAGAAGAGATATAGGGTACGAAACGAACCTTCAAAACAACGAGTATTGTTTCATTTTCGGATTAACCAACCTTCGGAATAACGAACCGTATTTCATTTTCGGATTAATTACCTTCGGAATAACAAACCTCATCACATTTTCGGATTAACGAACCTTTGGAATAACGAATCTTCGGAATAACGAACATTCGGAATAACAAACCTTCGGACTAACCTTCGGAATAACGAACCTTCGGAATCGGAATAATGAGCTGTAACCGTTTTGTTGTTATTGTTGTTGTTGTTGTTCGTTGTTCGTTGTTTTGCCACATAGTTACACTGAGTCAACATGAAACCCGAAAGTGGCATCCCACGCACTTTAGTTGTAAAGGCCATGAATCTGGTATATTGATGCATTTCCGGTTAGATTTTAACAGAAACTGAACCCCCCCCCCCCCCAAAAAAAAAAAAAAAAAAATGTATTTTGGTCCTCTTGTGATTACATGAGTTCTAGTGTAAAAACACATTTGGCACCTTCTTGATTTACAGATCTTAATCAAAGCTAGCATATATAGGTCTTCTGAAAACTGACTTTGTCGCTATGAGGGCCTATAACTTTTTAATTGATTAATTATAATTATAATAATTGTCATGCTATCCGGTGCCATGTGCCGGTGGGTCTGTCGCTCAGCATGCATGATTTACGAGGTACATTTATAACTCATACATTTAGAAATATAGGCCTATATTTTTTTAACACATGCACTGTAGTGTTTGAAACCGAAAATTGAATTTGCGGACCGCCGTTAACAGAGTGCAGGAAACTGTGAGCCTATCCATATCCGAGAGCATAGGCCTATTGATCGACGGCCATTTTTGGGGCCAGCTGTGTAAAATAGAAGCTTTGTTGTTATTGTTGTTGTTGTTGTTGTTGTTGTTGTTGTTTTAATAATAATGTTCCTCCACATCCCACGTGCAGCACCATAAGTTTCGAATCCCTAATCACAAATCCTGTCAACTTCAAATCAAAACAAAGCCATGATCAAGGTATAGTGCAAAAAAAAATAAATAAAGCAAACGACTAGGGCCTATAATTGGTCCTATGCAAGAATAAAACTTTTGAAGTTGTAGTTCAGTCATACAGTAACAATAGCATGAGTCCAATTCAAAATCTTTTCAATTTGAATTATTTTTTTAAAAACATAATTTTTTGTTTATTTTGTATATCCTTATAAACAGAGCTACGGGGGTCTACAAATTATATTGCATGCACAAAAATCAAGGAACGGAAAACAAATCACAAATATATAATCAGTTAACAACATTCGCGGTATCAATCTACGTAATGATGAATAAATGGACAGTTTTTATTTTTCATTTGGCTATTAGTACTTGTATAGGATCAGTGATGCATGCCGCAGCAGGTTATTGAAACATTAAAAGTTTGAGGAAAAGTTCTGAAAAGGTTATGGAGTAACCTCTCCCCCCCCCCCCCCCCCCCCCCGGATTTTTAGTTTGATACTACATAACGTAGTAACTGTAATTTGCAGTGTGCTGCCCTCTCTAGATGGCAACGCTACATCTTCCTGATGTTGTGAGCTGTGCTGTTGAGATCGATACACAGGGCCCCATTTCATAAAAGATGTTAGGTATACAGGATGACAACTCTTGCTGGAATTACAACTTCCAATAGCAACAGCCAATCAGAAAGCTGGATTCTTGTCGTTGTCATGACAATTGCCATTCCAGCAAGAGTTGCTGTATCATATCAACTTTTTATGAAACTGGGCTCCAGAACGATGCAGTTGAGAGAACTTCCTTTAAGGAGTTTCGCAAACACAATCATGTATCATCTTTTTAGGTCTATGGTACACTCCATAAACCTGCAGTAGTTAACATTTTTATGCCCCCCCCCCCCCCATGATAATTCTGGGAATAAAAAAAAAAAGGCCTATATTATGTTCACGTAAACTACATTTATAGGCTACTATGTAAACCGTGGGCACCGTGGGTAAAACTGTTTAAAATAACAATATGGAGATAAGGCCTGGTATAATTCGCCTACATTGGTGACTGACTCCATAATTATGATGTTAATGGACATTGCTACGTCGAAGCTGTGACGGGATGGATTCCTATAGCTGGATATAATTTGCTGGATTAGCATTCATGCATTGACTGGACGTGGTTGTCATAATAAAAGCACCGGTGATAAGTTTTTTTTTTTTTTCAATTCAAATGGAATTTTATTTCCAATTTTCTCCTTGAAGTCGCGGGTGCAATCTAAGTCCAAAAGATTCGAGTAACAGAAACTGCAGGGAGTATATAATAATTCTATTACTATGCTTGACTTCATTAATTTGTTGGTACAGGGTACATGATTATGATTGATTACTTAAAAAAGGAAAAAATGTTTAAACGTTTATGCTTCAAAAGTCAGTTTGCTCCACTGATAAGTTTATATATCGAATAGATCAAACGCCTCTTTATAACAAGTAAAATCAGCCAAAAAAATAATAATTTCAGAAATATATAAACTACCCATTCTGGGGTGCATAATGATCGAGACAGTCAGTGTGGAATGACCACGTCGAGACTCTGCAGCCTGATGTTCTCATTATTAGGCCTATGCCGTAAACAATTTTCTGAAAGAGTAGGCTTATCCCACAGATGCAATTATTGGGTTCCGTAGAGGATTTTTTCTTATTTTAAGCGGGAAAATCTTAATCCATTTGTCCAGTCTCTTAGTGTTTATGGTAAGACTCAAATTTCAAAGAGATTAAAACACTATGGCAATGATAATTATGATAAAGAAATTTCATTGTACTTTTCCGATATTCCAATATAAGCAATATAGAGGGATGGATTTTCCGTAAAATCCTTTTTATAATATTGAAGGTCAGCCTCAAACTTGTTTTTAGCGTTAATTTCTTTTTTTTATGTGTTAGTTTGATAGTTTATTTTTTGTTTTGTTTGGGGGTCGTTTGTTTTTAACTTTTTTTCATCTTTATTACTGGTGTGTGCGTTGCTCCTGCAAAGTGTGCAAAAGTGTGCGCGTTCTCTTCAATTATGTGCACGTGTATGTGCATCGTCGGCGTCGAGTGCTATGGAGCATAGCACATGGTGTGTGTGTGCGTACCGTGGTGCGTACAACTTACGCACGCGCGGATACGTACTTTGCATGTTCATGAATCTGTTGGCAGTGCTGTGTTACGATTGAAGGAAGGCATCAAAAAGAACGTAAAATTATACAAAAATGGTAGCTCCTTGGCGACAAGTTGGAATGACGTAAGTAAAGCATATATTACAGCTGGAATCTGTCTCGTATACTGCTGGTTTTTCGATAAAATAAGATTTCTAGAGCCGTAGTTGGCAGTGCCAAACCTAGACAGAAAGATCTGTCTGTCCGGAGGACTCTTCTATATTTTGCCATTAACGCTGTCCTCCGTGTACTCTGTATGCGGAGGGGATCCGTGAAGCCAGACGTAGTCTCCGCCGAACATTCCCGACGGACAGATACAGACCGATCTTTCGGTCAATGCCAAACCCAAAGGCAAAGCGGTCGGTTTTTAAATGCTAATGACATACCCGTTGGTACCGGTTGTCTATGTGTACCAACTGAGACTCTACATGACATACGTGTAGGGACCTAACGTTTAAAGGCCTACTGTCATGACTGTAGGTTTTCTATCGTTAGGAATCTCTAAAACGAGTCGTAAATGTCAGTTCGGGAAACCCACTCACAAGGGGGGCCCCTCCTTATAAGTAACCCGTCCCCCTTATAAGTAACCCCGTCCCCCTTATAAGTAACCCCCGGGGCACCCCTTATAAGGAGTCTCCACGCTTTTTTGCAATGCAACGCGAAAATGAAAGGACTGCGGCAATTCGCTTGATTATGTCCATAAAGCTTCACAAGTTTCCTAGTTACTCACGAAATTTGAGCAAAATCGGTTTGAGGCATCATATCTAAAATCATGGATTTAAATGCGATGTCAAACGACCCATGCGAATGCTGAAATGCGAGCGATCACTGGCGTGAGTGTCGCCAGGCGCGGCGGCGCGGCAATGCTCGAGTGCAGACGTGGCGACTGAGTGATTTACTCAGTCGCCACGTCTGCACTCAAGCATTGCCGCGCCGCCGCGCCTGGCGACACTCACGCCAGTAATCGCTCGCATTTCAGCATTCGCATGGGTCGTTTGACATCGCATTTAAATCCATGATTTTAGATATGATGCCTCAAACCGATTTTGCTTTTCATTTTTGCGTTGCATTGCAAAAAAGCGTGGAGACTCCTTATAAGGGGTGCCCCGGGGGTTACTTATAAGGGGGACGGGGTTACTTATAAGGGGGACGGGTTACTTATAAGGAGGGGCCCCCCTTGTGAGTGGGTTTCCCGAACTGATGTGAGCCAGTGAGCATGCATGCCCATGCTTTGTAATTTGTGGAGCTGGAGGCTACTGAAGTATTAGCCCCGGAGACCGCGCCACCAGGCGCGGTCCTGGCGGCTTCCCCGCAGTTTCGCTAATGTGAGAATAACGAATAGCTCCCCTATTCTGTGTGCTTGTGCAAGTGATTGTGAATTCTGTGAACATCGGTGAGCTGCTTATAAGACATCATTTTGTGCATCACAAGCAATGAAATGCCTCAAACAGTCGCCGATGATAGTCATTTAGGTTTCATCGACCCATGTAAGTATTCCTAGTAGTTTCTGTTGAAAAATTAAGGAAATATAGCGCCGCAAAGGCACCCGTTTGTTCAACATGAAGATCTGAAATGGGAGCAAGGCGCAGCCGCCACACTGCGTGTGGCGGCTGTCGCAGTTACTGAAGTATATGATTGATGAGGGCCCCACAGTACAGCCGTGACTGGCACAACCCTGACCTTATTCTTCTTCTTGTTTATTCAGTTAAATTTACACTGAACTTGCACACACGTTTTTAGACAATCCGTTGTCTGTTGATGGGATTAGACAGCTGACACTGACAGTGTAGTGAATTGGTAATGGAGGCAAATTCTGGATCTGGATCTGGATGAATATGCTGAAAAACTCTGGATAGAGTATCACTCAGCACTGTGGTGTGTGATGTGCAGCTAATCACAACGGAGGTGACGCTGGAGCGCTTCTTTGAATGTGTCAAATTTATGAATCTGCTTTATGTTACTCGGCAGATTATTCCAATCCTTCGCTGTTCTATGGAAGAAGGAGTTGGCGAGAGCAGTTGAGGAACCGTGTAAAGTAGAGTAATTATCCGGATGATAATACCTCTCGGTGCTTACTGATATAATCCTCTAGATTTAACATACCTTGGATAACATACCTTGGATGTGGGCGTGTTATACTGAAATTTGCCCCTCGGTGTCGTCATTACATGGGTTAGGCGCTGTGCAGTGTAACATGGACAAAAAAATATCATCGTTCTTGTCTTGACTCCAAAACCTCTCTTAGACTTGAAACTATTCACGGATGGGCTGTCGATTACTGATGGCAACTTATTCCACTCACTAATAACTCTTTGAGAAAAAGAGCATTTAGATCAATATTGCCGTGCTTTATTTTATGAAATGTTGATAGCCTTAAAAGCTTGCGTCGTTCTGGGAGTGGATGAAGTTTGAGATCCTTTATCATTCCGGAGACGGAAGATTGCCACTTGTAATCATTACAGATGAATCTGGCTGCTCTATTTTGTACTGCTTGAATCTTGGAGATGTTACGTTGAGTGAAGGGGTCCCATACTGTACAGCAATACTCCAAGTGGGGACGCATTAGGCTCTTGTATGCTTGTAATTTAACATTTCTCGGTGCATTATGTAGATTACGACGGAGAAAGCCAATCATGCTGCTTGCTCTGGCTGTAGTTATATCAATATGTCTATTCCATTTTAAATTGTCTGATAAGACAACTCCTAGGTATTTGTGACTGGACACTGTTTCTATCTGGTGACCGGCTAAGGTGTACGTGTGATGAATGGGACGAGACTTCCTTGTGAAGCGCATAACGTTGCATTTGTCCAGCTTGTATTTCATTTGCCATTTTTTTTCCCCAAGCCTCTAAGGTACGTAGATCTTGTTGAAGTATGACACAATCTTTATGTGTCTTAATGGGACGGTAAACTACACAATCGTCTGCGAATAGGCAGACGTTGGATGAAACTTGTTCAGGGAGGTTATTAATATATGATAAGAAAAGCAATGGGCCCAGAACAGTGCCTTGGGGCACTCCTGAAGAAACATGAACGGGTCTTGAGGATGACCCTTGGACTACGACTGTTTGTTCCCTTTCTGTGAGAAATTGTGAAATCCATGAAAGTAATGAGCCCTGGATTCCAAGATACTTGAGGCGATGAAGGAGCCTCTGATGTGGTACAGTATCAAACGCTTTTGCAAAGTCTAACACAACAGCGTCAACTTGCTTAATGGTTTCGACAGAGGAGAAAATATGATGAATTGTTGTAATCAGTTGGGACTCACACGACCGTCTGGATCTGAATCCATGTTGTGTGTTACTGAGGATATTGTTATCCTCCAGATGGCTCATAATGTGGCGATAAATGATATGTTCTAAGACTTTGCAGCAGGTGGATGTGAGGGATACCGGCCTGTAGTTGGCTGGGTCGGATCTACTACCATTCTTATACAGAGCATTTATATTAGCTTGTCTCCAATCTCGGGGTAGCGTGCCAGTCCGAAGACTTTGCGTAAATATGACTTGCAATATAGGTGCTACTTGTGCAGCACATAACTTGAGAAATTTGGGAGAAATGCCGTCTGGGCCAGAAGCTTTATTCACATCTAAGCTCTTAAGAAGTTTCATAATACCTTCTGTAGAAATAATCAAATCTGATATTGTTGGGATTTGTCTCTGTCCCATATGAGGAATATTAATCAAATCTTCTTTAGTGAAAACTGATTGATATTGATCACTTAAGACTTCAGCTTTTTCACGAGCTGTATCGGCTAGTTTTCCCTTGGAGTATAAAGCCGATATACCATTTGTGTCACGCCTCTTTTGCTTAATAAAAGACCAAAATTTCTTGGGGTTAGAAGTGAGTGAGTCAAAAACTGTTGTTCCTAAAAAATGTTGTTCAGCTTTTCGAAGTTCTTTTTGGACTTGCTTACGAAGCTGCCTATAAGGCACCAGTTCCGATGGGATCCATCTGTTTTGGCACCATAAAACGCCCTATTTTTCTTTCTAATCAATCGCTTGAGGGTTCTGTTTATCCAAGGAAGATTAAATCGAGTACTCTTATACCTTGAAGGAACATTTGAATCAACACTGCTATAAATAGCTTCCTTAAATGCGTTCCAGTTCTCCTCCACTGTCTTATGTGCATAGTTGGCCTGGAAAACTTGAAAGAAATTTTCCATATCCTTTCTGAGATTAAATGTATTATTTTATCCCATAAATAAATCTTTCTACGTTTTGCTTTATGGAGAACTGGGCGTAAAGAAATTTCTGCTATCATATTGAAATGATCAGATATTCCTGCTTTTGTTACGATTGGTGCAAAACAGCCAGGGTTTGTTACGAGAAGTAGGTCCAGGATATTTCTAACATTGCCTGATCTCGTCTTCTGGTTGTGATTGGGTTCGTAAGCCAATTGAGTTAGTGAGAAATCGTGGATTAAATCGAGAAGCTCTGTGGTCAGTTCCTGGGGGTACACGCAGTGGTGTTCAGGCTTTCTACACAGATTGGACCAATCAATGTCTGGGACATTAAAGTCACCTCCTACCCATACTATAGGGTTTTTACTGAAATCTATCCTAGACAAGGATTCCCTGAGTTTCTTGATAGGGTCTGAACCCTTACTCGGTGGGCAATAAAAACACCCAATGTGGATTTGTTTGGAGTTCACCATCTGCAGTGAAATCCATATCAGTTCACAATCTACATCCAAAGAGATTAAATGAGTGGAGATGAGATCATTCCTTACTGCTATAAATACTCCTCCTGCTTTTCCCCTCTCTCTGTCTTTCCTATACACTGTATAATTCTCCGGAAAACACTCACTATTCTTTATGCTTGGGTTTAACCAAGACTCAGTGCCAACAATGATATGGGGGTCTGAAGAGTGAACAAGTTCAGCAAAGGCGGCTCTTTTACCAAAAATACTTTGACAATTGAGTATTAATAATCGCAATTTATTCTGATCAGCTGTTTGCCTAGAATGGTGGCTTGGCCCTGAGAAGGACCTTTTTTGTTTCTTACTGGGTTTACTAGGTGTGGATGAAGATACAGGTTCTCCTACAGAGCTATTCTTTCTGGAAGATGGTGAATCTGATAAATGGCTATAATCAGAATCAGAGTTGTTGTTTGATAGCTCTGGGCTGGACAATATTGCAAAACTATTATCATGAATAAAACTATTAGTTCCAGAGGTCCAAAACAGACTAGAGCTAAAAGAGGGCATGCCACATGTACAACAGCACCATGAAAGCTGGGAGTGTTCTGAAAGAATTTGGTACATGCCAGGGGACATAGGTATGCAGTCTCTATGGAGCCACTGCTCACAATGGTCACACTGAATGCCTTCTTGATTCCACCTGACTGCTTTGCCACAAATACCACATGGCCATTTACACTTCGGGCCTGGATTGGGATGTATGTCCCCTGAGGAGGACAAAATGACTAGCATCTGAGACATCAATGACATCTTGCATAGAATGAAAAGAGAGTTGGACTTTTGAAGGTGGAAAATGTGAGTGCTCACAATTGCAAAAGAGGGAGTAGTGATGTGAAGACCTTTTATCTTAAACCTGTTCTTCACTGGGTTGTGATCAAAACATACTATCTTGGACAAATCATGTGCCTGTAAAGACTGACAGAATCTCTCGTCTATGTAAAGGACGACAGTAAAGCCACATTCACGAGTGTGTGTGGACATGTTATTGCTGAAATCATGAGATGTGTAGGGGTTGGGTACCGAGTCAGCAAGGTAATCAAAGGGTAAAAAACTGACAAAAACCAGCAACAAGTATGAGGAGTGACTCTTCTGGTTATGACTGATGTCAGTACTGAGGTTCAGAGCTGGACTATGGCCAGCAAAATTTTGTAGTCCTAAGTTTGTTGTAAAGAGGAGAAAAATAACTGCTACAAGAACCCATAGGTTCTTGGATTTGCTGCAGGTATTGATGTCATACATTGTCATTGTCGAGAAAAAACGTCTGAAGTTCTTTAATAGGCAGACAAAGTTCAGTGAACTGCTGAATATCTCCTGGTAGAAACGTCAGATAATCTGAGCCGATATAATAAGTCTGCGAATTCTGAGTCTAACTGTTGATGCTCGCTTTAACATCTAAGTAAAGCAGATAAATGTCGACAATCAGTCAGAGACTTTAAATCTGATATCGATAACAATATCAATTGTTCGAATAATTCTAATTTCAATAAGGGAGGAATGAATGAGTGTACTTCCCTTCTTGCTGTGAAACTTCTCGGTGCTCAAAATTGCTCTGGATATACTCCTTCTCCTTTTGGTTTGCCGAATACTTCAATAGGCTTCTAATCCTTCCAAATTCCCACTGTAGCCGACATGAGACAAAATGACTGCCGAGGTTCCCGCCACTGAAATTAGGTACACGTTGTAACTTGTAGTAGGCGTAGAAAACAAAATGGCTGCTGATATCCCGCCAAATGAATCAGGAGTGATTTCTCATAAAATATACACAAATATGATGACAAAACCGATGAAAAACAATCCTTCACGATGTGATGAAGAATGATGATAATGGATTGCAATTCGTTAAAAATGATTTCAGTCTTAAAACACAAGTTGTACACGCTGGTCAAAACTCCGAGGCAAGGGTTGATGCAGTAGGACGTGTCGTAGGAACACGTGCGTTTCACCGCCGCAGCGTGGCGTGGGTCGTATGTTGAGTAGCGTGGAGAAGTGTGTTCAAATGCACATTGACCGTGTTCCTCAGTTTCCTCAAACTTTTGGGTGCTCCATCCACAGATAAAATTTGAAAATAACACCGCAAGACTCACAGATGAATTAAAATACGCGGATTTTAATATATGCAGGTTTAAAAACACCAAAAGGTGACGAATAAGTTAACAAAAAATAATCATTCAGAAATTAAAAGACGGAGCTCCGAGCAGACACGTCCGTTCGCGAGCGCTGCACACCACTTGTGGTGCACTTTACGCCTTCCGCCTAATTAAGTTACGGCCCTATACCGTAGTTATGGGTAAACTCTGGCCCCCAGCGCGCACGTCACAATTATCTAACGTTATAATGCGCGCGCTGGGAGCCAAGTTTACCCGCTAGGCCGAGTTTACCCATAACTACGGTATCTACTGTAAAAGTAGAAATTTTTGCGGTGTTGACATTTTCGCACATTTTGCGCAACCAGAAACTAGCGCAAAAATAAAAGCATACAAATATTTTTGCTAGCTGAAGTGTATGTTCCTGTCCTTGGTATCTTGATTCCGCTGAATTAAAAACACAGGAAATGACTCTTCTCACTCGGCCAAACGCGAAAATATCCACTTTTACAATATTGGTACGTCATTATGCCATGGTGATCAGGGTCTATCCCATGAACCACCACACTTGCTATAAGGGACGCCATTTGACAAGTGATAATATAAAGTCACTAGCGTCGCGCGTCAGTAGAAGCCTGCACGCCTCACTCACGGCCACTGAACTGCTACTAAGAGTGCTATGTACACACTTTGTAGCTAGCTGCGTAGCTGACCTATCAAACACTGCGATTGCGATACTGCGTGCCTTTGCTCTCTGCTGTAGGATTATCCAGCTTTACATTTCGTCGGTTGAGAATGATAAGGGTGTTAAGTTGCCACAAAACCCATAGTGTTTCAAGACAACTTGATGCCCTTCTCATTCTCAACAGACGAATTTTGTAATGTTACATCGCAGAAGATTACCGTGATCATGACGCAAAATGTGAGAAAGTTGGCAGTAAGTCTGTGCTACAGTAGCTTCCATTTCTGAACATCCTGGCTAGCCACAACATACAGTTACATGATTATTTTTATGTCTCTGTCATCCATCCCGACCTCATCACAAATCGTGCAAACCAATTTAACCACGCGGATGAGGCTTGTGTGTGGATGATACACAGCCCTGTCGCTGTATACAAGTGGGTGCTTCACATGATGTCTGGTCGGGGCCGATCGTGCAAGTAAATCGGAAACTGTGTAGACGATACAGTATAAACACAACAAACTGACGAATCAGGATAAGATTTTGGATTTTTTTGTTCATTATTTCGCAGAATGATTCCGCCAAGACAGTAGACATAATGTCCTCTGTGATAGGTTAATTACTGATCCCCTGCTTGAGATATAAAGAACGCAGCATCCATTCATTTAAAATTATGAATGAAGGAGGAAAGTTTACCACTGGTTGCATTCCGTTGTGTGTCATTGCACAGTACTCTGCTGTTTGTCTCTTCATAACTTTTCTGAGCATTATTAAAGAGCACTTAACTAACGGCTTTCAGAGAGCAGGGGGAATAATTGCTACCCTTAACATATGTCAGTATCAAGTTGATGGAATTTGTAATTTTATATGAAAAATGAATTTTTGTGGAATTTTCTTTATATTTTCTGGTTTATTGTCCACTCATATGTCATAACCTCTAGTCGTCTCCTAATCCAGCGGTTCCAATACCAAAACTTCAAAAATTCATAACTTTTGCATCAATGGCCCAATTTTCTTCAAACTTTCACTGATGTGTTCTACTAATATTGCTGCTTTCACTCAATCCACATTGCTCTTAGGGTTTGCGTTCCCTTTAACATGGAAGAGGGTACACACATACTCCGGGCAAGCAGTCTTCAAGTTCGAAACAAAACAGAACCCAAAGAAGATGCTGTGTTCGTTCAGTCACTAGACACAAAACGAGCTGCTGCATTGTGTACCAGGGGTGGTATTCTGAACACCGTTTTATCTCTGTTGTAACTTGTGTTGTAAGTCTGTGAGTTACAACACCGCTAAAACAGTTGTAAATCGGTATTCTGAAAACTGTGTTAATGGTGTTGTAAGTCATGACACAAAATCTGAAAGAAGAGCACAAATACTTTAGAACCTTAATGTGGTAGGCTGTCAGCTTTCATAATTCTTGAAATATTGCTCTGTGAAAAGTGTTACAAAACACGTATTACATAATATTGTATGCAGAGCAATGAGGAAAATGGAGCAATTTATTGTTTTTATCAAAATTTGGATTAAATTTCAAGGTCATTATTATGTAATGAAAGTGTTTTGTGGTGTATATTACTAAAATATGTATAACAGACTATCCCTACTGCAAATAACACAGGGCTAGGCCTTTTTATCTTGAAAGCCTGGACATCTGAAATGTCCTCTAAACCCAATATGTGATATTACATGGGAATTTGGTCATTTACGACCATTTTCGGTAGGGTAAATTTGCCACTGAACATTTCGGGAGCAAAATTTCTTTGGTAACCCAAGATAATATAGGTAAATGTCTATCAATACACAAAAATTGGTGCCATTCCTTGGTGGGACGAAGGATGATCCGTGACCTTGAATTTGGCACATTTTTCATTTTTGTCAACTTTGAGGGCGCTCTCCGTAAAAACGGTGGGCATGAATGCGCCGATTTTTTTCAAAATTACTGAGCAAGTCAAAGCCTTCAACAGCATAATATATTAGAACCTAAGGTGATGAAATGTGGAAGATATTAGCCTCTAAATATGCATCAAAATTTTGGAAATTAACATTTAATGACCATTTTCGGTGACCTCGTGCACGTTAACGAAAAGTCAATTTCGCGTCACAGTCAGTTTTTCTTGCAAAGACTATAAAGTTCTCTCAATTTCCTGAAAATGAACACTTTTGCATAAATATCCATGCCACCACAATCAATCAAAAATGCCTAATTTTCTTTTAACTAATTTTTTTGAATGCGCACCGGTTGCTATGTGAGGCTGTATCTTAGCAACCAATTGACCTTGGGGCAAAATATTTTGGGATTTTCCGTCAGACACTTAGGGGAACATTTGGTGCGATTTTCAAGAAAATCGGAGGGGGTCGGGTGACAAGCACTGGATGATTTGACATGGATTGACCCATAAGTTAAAACGAAAGTTACAACGGAGTTAAAACACCTTCCACCCTGTTTTATCTCAGAAGCGTAATTTGCAGGGGGCATGACTTACAACTGAAGATAAAACAGTTTTCAGAATACCGTGTAATATAATGGGTGTTCAGGTTTGCGCCCACTGTTACGCGCTTGCGCATACCACAAGACAATGGTATGCGCAGGCAAAGAGTGTGCAAGATAAAACACAAGTTACAACACTAGTTACAACAGAAGTTACAACAGAGATAAAACGGTGTTCAGAATACCGATTTGTTACAACAGACTTACAACAGAGATAAAACAGTCTCAGAATACCACCCCTGGTCTTTCTCTCTGACCACTGTTGTGCTGTGATGATTCCATACTCCTGAAGAGTACTCTAGCTGGTTGGGAGCTAAGGCAGTACACTGACAGGCCCTGGCTTTGACCTCCTTTGAGCAGACGGAAGAGTTCTCTGTTGCATTACTGGACTGGTACATTTCTTACAACATTTTGTTACAATGTTGTAATGAGGCTTGATTGGTTTCAGTGGTTCTGCAAACCTCTCAGATTGGTAGTAGCCAAAGTAGCTTCTTGATAAATCTGAACTTGTTACTACATGTATGTCTAGATATAAAATGTGAACCTTTCCTCTTAATCAAAAGTCACAGCGTTTAGATGAATATCATGCTTTTCTCTGCGTTTTTTTTTTTAAAGTTTTGTCCAATAAAAAGAAAAGAAAAGCAGGCAGCCTCAAAAATGAAGTGGATGTAATGCTAAATATTTTGTTTTTATTCATTTATTTTTTTTTTTTACTCTGCCGAATGATTTCTTTGCTCAGTTGTGACCAGGAAAGTATCTGAAAGACAAAAATTCACAGTCATGAGTTGTCATGTGATACACATTTTCATGTGAGGCAAACATCACTCACTGGATGTGAACCCTCTCTCTCCTATCTTTCTGACATACAGGTACATCCAGTACTCATCAATATGTGCTCGACTGGTGAGGAGAGCACTGAAGCCAGAGCTGAGAACAGAAGCGCTCAAAGTGGAAGACACAGGGGCACGCTTCACAAAATGGGAGGGTGGCAAACCAGTATCAGCCAGTAAGTTCCATTTCTTTGACTTCAGCAGTAAGAGCTTTTTTCTCCTGCATGATCGAGTTGACCTTACTAAGGTGGCCCTTGTACCATTGCCCACGTTGAAATGGAATGAAAAGTTTTTGAAAACAATTAATACACATAACTGGAATTTATAAACGTTGTTACTTTCGTGAGGGTCTAATTTTTTGCAAATTTTGTGAATCACTATCAGACCACAAATTTAAAGGACAAGTTCACCCTCATAAACATAAGGATTGAGAGAATGTAGCAATATTAGTAGAACACGTCATTGAAAGTTTGAGGAAAATCGGACAATCCGTTCAAAAGTTATGAATTTTTGAAGTTTTTGTGCAGTAACCGCTGGATGAGGAAGACTACTGCAGTGTATGAATAACTTAGATGTCACATGCGTACAACAATATAAGGAAAATATAAAGAGAATTTCACAAAATTCCATCTTTTGAAAAAAGTACATATTCCCTTGACTCGTTACCGACATATGTTAGGGGTAATATTATTCCCCCTGCCTTTAGAAAGAGGCAAGTCAAGTGCTCTTTTATTATGCGAAAAAAGTGCAAATATGTTGAATTTTCTTTACATTTTCTTTACACTGTTGTACGCATATGACTCACAAGCTGTAGTAGTCTCCTCATCCAGCGGTTCCAACACAAAAATTTTAAAAATTCATAACTTTTGCATCGATTGTCCAATTTTCCTCAAACTTTCACTGAAGTGTTCTACTAATATTGCTGCATTCTCTCAATCCTTATGTTTATGAAGGTGAACTTGTCCTTTAACAACATGCGAAAATATTGTTGTGTACAGTGTGGCGTGTACTTGCAATAGCCTAGTGTTCTTTCATGTACATTATATTGGATAAACTGTCTTAGGCTTAGCACTTACCTGTAGTGATATCACAAACTGTCAGAGTTACTGTTGACTTTATAGCATGAGAAAAGAAAGCTAGCAATATTGATTAGTATTGGATACCTATTTCTGGCATGTTCGGTTGTGGTTGGGATGATGATAGTCAGCTCCTCCACTTGATGGAATTGTACTTTATGTAATATTGGTAGTCACACAGTTGTAAGGACTGTAACAATGTAGCTCTTTTTCCTCTAAAAATTTTGTTCTGTCAAGGTACTCCAGAAAATCCTGATGTTATTTGTGTGTTGTAAACATGTTTCATTCTTTTTTACTGTCTTGTGAAACTTTTCAAAATATGACTGAGTCTTTGGGTAAGTCTTGGCTGTGTCGAAACATTATGTTACCCTCTAATGAAAGTAAACAAAGGATTCTACTCTAATATGGAAGCCACTGCTCATCAACACACAGCCACAGCAGTAAACATTGACATTATCCACATGGCTGCTTTTAGCCCTTCATTTGTGTTGTTATGTTTTTGAGGATGATGCACAATAATGACACTGTTGTTTGCTGCAGGGGTAGTAATAGCAAAGGTACTTATCCACTTATGTTATGTCACAGACTAAGGTAATGCTGTTAGATTGACTGACATCCTTTTAATGATACAGATGAGGTGGTCAGAACTCTTGAAAAGAGATTAAAGATCTGGTAGTAATGGAAGACCATGGAGTGGGAAGGCTGGCCCAGCTGGGATATACTAGTATACAAATAATGACTGCTATGAGGGGCACAGTTAAAATTGTGGGCCCTCGGTGATGTGAAAACCGTAACCATGCCCGGAGCAAAGCTGAGGGCATGGTTATGGTTTTCACATCACCGAGGGCCTACATAATTTTAAGTGTGCCCCGAATATCAAGCAGTCATTATTTGTTTTATGTACCGAAAATATAGATTCCGAAATAAAGATACCGAAAATATAGATTCTAGTCTCTTTTACAGCACTCGTAATCAATGCTGATCGACAGCGCGGCGGTCGTATCATTGGTGCGTACGTACATGAGTGATCATTCTATGTGTACAGTGTACGGGGTTGCGACTAGACTGCCTCCAAACCAGTCTCTTTTACAGCTAGTCTCTTTTACAGCATGCTGATCGAATGCGCGGCGGTCGTATCATTGGTGCGTACATAATGAGCGATCTATGTGTACGGGGTCGCGACTGTCTCCAAACCTATTTACTAACTGTGCCCGGGCCCCGGTCACAGTAACTCAAAAAATAGGGCACAGCTATTTTCATGACTCCCCTTTTAACCAATCAGATGAGAGGATTCTCGAAATGAGGTATATAATATTCAAGAATCAATTCCTGTAACGAATTTTGTACAGCTCTATTATTGATCTCTCTGTGTAAAGTACACACACAGCCACACACACTCACACACACACACAGTCAACTTAAGTTGACTGTTACTGACGAGTGTACACTTCAATGTACATATTCGTTGACTGGTGCTACTTGTGGTTTTTTAATGTACCCTGGTGGGCAGCAAGTCAAATCGGGTCACCCTTAAATCCCCACACTATTGCATCTGTAACACACTTACAAAGTAATGTGTCCCTCGAGAGTATTATCAATTCTTGCCAACACAGAGAAAATAAGGAATGCTTAACATGAAATGTCTGTACAAAATGAATTCATGAAGTGGATGAAACGGTACTCACTCATTGTTATCTTTTTCCCACCTTTTTGTCCTTCTTGTGTGCAGAGGAAACTAAAGCGTGATGATTCGCCCTCAAAGATTAGTTGACATCTCTGCCATCAAGCTGGACTCAGATCAAGGAGACTGGAGTGAGACCAGGGAAGACCTATCACCCTTACAGAATGCATGGTGCTGGACTGCTTGAGGGATCTATTTTGCCACTGGTGTCGGATCAGCACTGTGGACATCTTTCTGCCCTTACAGACTTGGAGTTCAGGGAAATATTTGAAAATTTCACAGCGTCCCTTTCGGTTATTCTTCAAGTCGCAATGTAGAAGTAAAGAACATACTGCATGAAAATTCAGACTTTATGAACCTTGTCAATGATAACACAACCTCTTTCTCTCTTGACACAGATAGTGATTCTTTCAGAAATATCTAAAACTAATTGCTTAACTTTTCTGCTCAGATATTTGTTTTCCTACTTGAACAAGAGCTAGATGCCAGCTACTTCTTCTCAGATTAGTCTCAAAGTGGCAAACTGGGAGATGACTTTGAGCCAGGTTGATGGTAAAGACCATAGTTTATATCAAATTTGTGATGCATATCCTGCATTTTCAGTGGGACAGATTGTTGTTTATGTAATGAAGTTCGTTTTAAGATGAGGAAAACAAAGTACCAAAAGTGGATACTTGAAAGAGAAAGCTGTGTAATAAATAATTGACAAAGCACTGATCAGTTTTGGTGTCATGATTTGTGAGCGTTCAAATGGTTGTTGTATGGGCAAGGAAGCTTTTATTTCATGTAGCTTTATCAGCAGATCTTTTTTTTCAGTCTTTGTCTCTGTATTTTATATCCATTTTCTGTTTATTTGTGTGCTTGTTTGTTTGTCTTTCTGTCTAAAGCCTTCAGCATGAGTTTGTGTTGGAGGTGTTCATATGTTTCGAGTGGTCTCTGTCACATACAGGGAAGCCGCATTCTAACAACCTCATGAACGAGGATGTACCATTTCTAACAAGGTGAACTTGGTGGTCCCAAGATTACATTACTGCATTTATCTGGTCTCTTTAGTGTGTATAATTCAACGGGGTACTGGTTATGACATGGTTAAGGTCAGCAATCCTGGTGACCTTGTTATAACAGGGTTTGCCTGTAATTATTACAAAGAGAACTGAAGATAAGCTGTCCTGAAATTAGCTGGAAGTTATGTTGAAATGCGACAGATGTGTACATGATATACCATACAAAACGGCTGAAAACATTTTGAATATGGATCAGTGGTCTAGATGGGGGAGAGTCAGAAGGTAACATAAAACCTGAAGCATTACATTGCAATTCTGTAAAGGAAAAAAAAAAGGGGTGGGGGCTTCAGCTCCAAGATTTGATTTTTATTCTTTGAAACAACAACCCGAATTCATGTTATTCTAAATGTTACTCATAATCGTCGTATCTAAAAAAAAAAAAAGTTGAGTGCTAGCGTTGCTGCAAAAAAAAAGAAGAAAGAAAGATGGGTCTATATTCTTTTGTTATGCAGGAATAATGACTTTATGATTGTCAGGAGCACTCTGAAAGCTGGATTGATTACCAAACTGTAGTGTTTCATTTTGTTTTTTTTGTTGAGCCCACCAGAGGTGAGGGAAGACTAAGGGATCACCTGCGGCGTCTGTCCATCCGTCGTCCGTCCGTCGTCCGTCCGTCGTCTGTCCGTAACGCTACAAAAACTTCAATAACTCATTACTCTAGGCTTCAATTGCAATCAAACTTCAAGGGAAGAGGGGTCATACAAAGTTTCACATTTTACAATATGTGAAGGTCACCTTAAGGTCATAGCTCACAGGCAGGGGTCAATGAACTTTAGGGCCCAATGTTAAGTTTTTATAAAATGGGTTCAAGAATGTAGCCAATAGGAAGTGCTGAAATGAGACACAAGTCCTTCCTTTACTTCAGTACAACTGCACTGCCTGTAATCCTATGGTAGATTGCCGATCGTCTGTGCGCGCGGCGGCTCCTTTGATGAATTGCATGCATACGCGTACGCGCTGTCAATCCTGTAAACAACTTCTAGTTCGGGCTGCCGGCCGGCCGGCCTGTCTTCCCTTGTGCATAACATATGTGGCGTACGTACGTATACTGTACTATACGTACACTTTGTACAGTACAGTAGACCAAGCGTTATGGGACCGGACGCGTACATGGAGTCACTTTGAAGAGCAAATCCAACGATTTAGCAGGTTAATTCTCACGCCGTTTTCAGAGTATGTTGTCTAGCAGGCCTATATGAGGAGTCTATATCAAGTCTTTAAGGTAAAGGGTGCATATTCTATGTAAAATAAGTAAGTTTTCATGCGGGTGTCCGGAAACCCAACCCCCCATTATACTTATACTGTATTTGCGGGACTTCCGCGAGTGCGACGTGCATAAAAGTTTGGGACGAACATCTTCGGACGTCTTGACCCACAAAGGTACGTGAAAAACGCTGAAAAATGATGTTAGTTTTCGAATTTTCGACCCATTTTATAAAACAAATGATGCACAGGATTATTTCGTGGCGTTAGTGTAGGCGTAGCTCACTCTCGGGTATTTTACTAACGCACTCTATCCTGTGCATCATTTGTATATTATGGCACATTTTTATTATGGGTCATAACTTTTGATCCAAAACTCCATTTGCGACTAAACTTGGATGGTAGATGTCGCTTGGGGAGTGGATGGTCATCACAAGATCAATGGTCACAAGCATGGGTCAACAAACTTTTGGCGCGTTTCTATTACTGTATACGCTATATATTTCGCGGGGGTTTTATTTTCGCGAATTTCGCGAGTCGGGAGCTATTCGCGAAATTAACAACACGCGAAAATATTACCTTCCAAAATGAATCCCTTGCCTTGATGATACGAACATTTCAGTACTAGTATACAAATGTTCACGGCTTACCGAACAGACCATACTGGCTAAGCTTGTTTACGCACGTCCACGTCTACTTACGAATACTGTAGAGAGCCAATCCATTATCGCAAGGGGACCACTCGTCAGAAATCTAGCGCGATGGACTTAACCACTTCAAAAATGTTGAATTCTAACTTACTAGTTCGCAGAGTTTGGTAAGTTTTTTTCATGCAGTGTATAACTAGTATCATTCTTATTTGCTAGTAAGTTGAAAATTCACACTTTCTTTGCCACTTCATATTTTCTCTGGTCCCCCAATCGCGAATTTAACCACTCGCGAAAATGTGTGACAGCGGCAATTCGCGAAAATTTATGTACGCGAAAATTATAGCGTATACAGTATGGGTCAAAACTTTTGATCCATAGGTCCGTTTGTGATCAAACTTGGATGGTAGATGTCCCTTGGGGAGTGGATGGTCACCACAGGGTCAATTTAAAGGTCACAGACAGGGGTCAACAAACTTTAAGGGCCCAATGTTAAGTTTTTATGGCACGTTTCTTTTTTGCCATAAATTTGTACCCTTTTATATCTTTTTTTATCTGTTATATCTCTTTTTATGCCTCCGCCACGAAGTGGTGCCGGAGGCATTATGTTTTCGGGTTGTCCGTCCGTCCGTCCGTCCGTCCTTCCGTCCGTCCGTCCGTCCTTCCGTCCGTCCGTCCTTCCGTCCGTCCTTCCGTCCGTCCGTAATAAATTTTGTGGACAGGGTAACTATCAAAACCTTTTAAGATATCCTAATGAAACTTGGCATGTATGTGTATTAGGGGGTGAAGTTGTGCCTATCATTTTTTGGGTGCACATGGTCAAGGTCAAAGGTCAAAAGGTCAAGGTCAAATATGTAAAATTTCACTATTTCCTCCATATCTATGCAATGCCTGAAGATATTTTCTTGAAACTTAGTGTATACATGTATTACCCAATTAAGATTCTCTGGTGAAAGTTTTGGGTCATGAGGTCAAAGGTCAAAGGTCAAAAGGTCAAGTTAAAATATTAAAACTTCGCTTTTATTCTCCGTACCTTGGAAATTGTTCAAGGTATCTTCATGGAACATAGTATATAAACATGTACTGACTGGCAGTTATTATTTAGAGAATCTAGGGTTCATAGGGTCAAAGGTCAGGGGTCAAAGGTCAAGTGCAACACTTCAAATTGTTACTATTTCCCTCATATTTATGTAATGCCAGCAATTTTTTTTTTTTTTTTTTTTTTTAACACTTGGTGAATGCATGTATAACCTAGATTATCTGGAAAGTTTCTTTTTCTCTTTTTTTTTTTGGGGGGGGGGGGGGTGGGGGTTTGCCTCAAAGGTCAAAAGGTCAAAGATCAAGGGAAAGTGCTGAACTAACTTTTTCCTCCATATCTCAGAAGTGGCTCAAGTTATCTTGAAGATTACTACATATTTATGCATGTTCTGCCTGACAGTGATTATCCTATGAATTTAGGGTCAAAGGCCAAAAGAAAATGGTAACAGTGTACTTTTCAATACAGAAATTACACTTTTTCTCCATGCCTTGAAAATTACAGTATTCATACACTTATGAATGGGTCAAAGTCAAGTTAAAGTCCTGGAATCCCTAAATACATGCTCTCCTATTCATCTAATTAAACCTAGGTAAAGGAAGGTGAACATTCAACACATTTGTGGCACATGTAATTTCAATATTTGCCAATATTGTGAAAATGTAATTATGCATTGTCCACATGTACTATAGACCTATTAGGAGAATCATGCATTATGGCGGAGGCATAGCAGTTGCCTTAGCGACATTTCTAGTTTTAAAATCTGTTATATCCCATTTGCGTACAATTTCTTGTACGCGAATAGGCGAGACACATTATGGCACTTGCCTTGTTTAATATACAGGGGAGCTTTGTTACTGTTACGCAAGATATTTTTTGTGGCATCAAATTCATCGAACTGGAGCGGACGACCTTTTTGCAGCATGACATTTTTGTAAATTGTATTACCATTCCAATGTGTGGTGTAGACAAGAACTTTAGCGTGCATTTTATTCTTGAATCCTGCCTCGCGAAATTCGCAAAATCAAAATGCATGCGAACATTTGTTGTTTTACAGAGTTAAAAGGTCCTAAAAAACATGGCAATTACTTTGTTATGTCAGGTTTTTCCCTTTATCAGGGTTGGTTTGTTTGTTTATTTTCTCTCTGAGAAGATGGCTGGATAGCCCATATTCAGCTGCACTAGCTGGTCTTCCGTGGGGTCCAGTTGGATAATAGGGTACAAAATCAAAGAAATATACGAAGAGTTGGGACCTGAAAATCACCTTGTTATAAGTGGTCTTGATCCGACCTCTATATAACAGGATTCCTCTGTATACTTTAGAGTAAGTCAACACAGAACAGAATACAAGAATTGGAGATGTATGTGATGTGTAATTTCAGACTGAACAAGCAGCACAGAGACAGACAGACAGGCAGACAAAGAAGTGTGTGTGTGTGTGTGTGTGTGTGTGTATACTTTTTGAATATCCATGGTGTAAAACGAGGACACACATACGAACTTTACATTTAAACCGAGGGCACACAGAGAACCGAGGATGTCCTCAGTACACAGAGCATTCCAAACGGTCTGCTTTTGCATGCTTTTGCATGTAGGGGTACATGTTTGTAGGTCCTCGGTTAACATTATTGTAAGAAGTCCTCGGTTGGATTATAATATATGAATGAGTCCTTGCTTGACAAGAGTCCTACTGACACACAGGTCCTCAGTTATATGGTAAAATTCTTATGGGTAGAACAGGTCCTCAGTTTTTCCACCATAGACGCGTATGTGTGTGTGTGAGAGAGAGAGAGAGGGAGAAAAGGATGGAAGAAGGGCAAGGGAGAAAGAAATTGTATGGAATGAAAGGTTCGCTCCCGATGGTGAACAAAAGGATGAAAATGAGGTGCTACAAATACAGGGATGGCACAAATACTGGGGAAGTAGCAAGTTTTCATGGTCTGTGTTTTCACTACATATGACTACAGATGCAAGCTGCCATTGGCCTAGTCCTTCTTCATTTACACTTGAAATCGAGGCATTATCGTGAGTGCGCCTGTCAAGACCAATCTACAATGAAGAAAAAGCAATGTGCAAACGTTTTGTTGATTTACAAGTTGTACTTATCATTTAAAAAAAGAATGGTTGACTGAGCTGCACAGTGACATTAAAATGGATGAAGAAGTACTCCAGAATACAAAAATGGGAAAATTAAAGCTGTTACCATAGAGGTATATATGAGAGAGAGAGAGAGAGAGAGAGAGAGAGAGAGAGAGAGAGAGAGAGAGAGAGAGAGAGAAAATTAACCTTGTCGAACCATTCAGGAACAGGCTACAATTGTATTCTGCATCTACTATCTGTAGGAAAAAATTGAATACATTGTACATACTGTCACTTGTTCATTGGACTTTACATGTCCATGCATTAGATATTAATGATTGCAGACAACTCTGAGCTCCCTCCTGGTGACATGTTATAAGGATAGGTGTGAATGATAATCATGTTTGATCTGTTAATGATTTTGCTTGATTTTATATTAGTACTATAGCTTTGGCAAATTATTTTCAATTCTCATGGTGAGACATCACAATTTATCATGAGCTGGAGTGAAAACAAACCCATCATCAGCATATTTTTGTGACAAAATTATCTAGTTTTCTTTGAAATTCTCTGAATCTATCAGGTATGATTTATCTTAAAATTTCTGAGAGCCGCAAAATGTTACTGACAAATTATGGTAAAGAATAGTAGATCAGGGAGTCCACTCCAGCTCTACCAGAGGATTTATGCATACCCCAACCAAGAGAGCAGAGCCCCTTCCTCCCCCCCCCCCCCCCCCCCCCCCCCAATCAAGAACAATAACATTCAAACTGCAGTTCATTCATAACTCATTTCACTCACTCATCAGAGACTTAGGTAGCTTGTTGGACCATAATGTTCACAATTTAGTTGTGATAGTTAACTTGAGGCTCTCTGCCTCCTGTTAGGGCATTGTAACCTGCCTGAGGAACAAGTGAATAGCCAAATACTGTAAAAGTGGAAATTTTCGCGGTGTTGAAATTTTCGTGTATTTCGTGCCATCAGAAACTAGCATGAAAATAAAAGCATGCAAATATTTTTGCATGCCATATATTCCAGTAGTTGATGTCTTCATTCTGCGGAATCAAAAACACGCGAAACTCTTCTCACCCAGCCAAAGGCGAAAAATTAGTCACGCGAAAATATCAATTTTTACAGTATTAGTCACGTTATAGAAATGATAATATCATGAAGAACTGGAAATAACATGTAATTTGGATAGACATGCAGATTTGATGAGAGGAGCAATGATTTCCACCAAAATTCCAAACTTATTTTTCACAATGTGATGATGGAGAAATGAGTATTGTATGCAGAGTCATTTTATTTTTATTATTATCATTTTTTAAGCAGAAGTATTCTGCTACCCTTTGAACTGTTAGCCTGTTCGTAATGTGGCAAAAAAGAAAAAGTTAAGGGGACTGTACAGTACTGGTCGAAGTGAGGATTTAGCTTTTAGCATTGCGAGATATTAAAAAACTACTATGAGATGTCAAAGAGCATACAATTCTAAGGGAAATTAAAAGTTTGTTTGATTAAAATCGGTTTTGAAATGACCGAGATATCCAAAAATAAAGTGAAACAAAGAGATCCTAATAAAAGTCGTGGCCTGTCGCATTGTATTATTATTGCTTTTTTGGATATCAGCCATTTGAAAACCAATTTTCATCAAATGTTGAATCCTTGAAATTGCATGCTCTTTCATATTTCATGAGAGGTTTGTCATTATCTCACCAAAAAGAGTTACAGTATTAACTTGAATCCTCACCTCAACCAGTACTGTACAGTCCCTTTAATGGATTGCAACTCAAACATCATTGTTCATATATTCAAGAAGCAAAAAAACCCAGTGGATTGCTGTGTTTGTGTGAATTCAGAGGAGCTAAAAAAGGTGCCAGTGAATGAATGTTGAGAGTGCATGCTCATTGACCTTACTGTGACTGCCTCCTTGTGATGGTCAGTCATTATTGTGTGTTCTTCATTTACCTGCATATGTGCGTGTGTATGCCATACGCGTGTTGATATGCGATGGGATTGACAGAATAGTTTTGACTTCACCTCATTCGTCCAAGAAAGCTCACAATCAAAATACATGTACCGCTACTATTCATTGGGATTTTCATTGTCATCAAAATATCATAACAATATTATTTTATTCGCATGTGGACTTTGGAATGTGATCCCCAACCAAAACATGTTTGAATCTCAATTCAAATGCTACTTTCTGCTTTATATGAAAGCAAGATTTGTTTCTGGAGCATTCTTTATTTTGCGTTGTTCCTTATATGTAACCTTGCAATTCCCTTTTAGTATGCACAGCCTTCTTCAAAGAAAATGTAATATGTGATTTCATGCTTAGTTTGGCAATATGGTTTTATTATCGAGAAACACTTCAACCTCTTGGTACATTGTGGCAATACTGTACATCAGGAATGAACTGTGGTATGAGGTCTGTTAAAATATGTCTTCTCATGTTCATCTATGAATGATTGGATTCATTGTTGAATTTTGTTAAGCATGTGAGACAGTTGACTTTCTTATTCACATGTTAAGTTTCCACACTTCTACATAAAAGCACGTAGATGCTCATAGACTCACACATATACTGTATGCATGCATGCACATGTGAAGGAAGCACACAAAAACACACGCACAAAACGTAGTTTGCATGTTGCTGTAATGGTGAAGGTTGCAAGATGTGGAACGTCACTTACAGGTGTAAAAATTACAAATATACCATCATTCACCACATCTCATAGCACAGATTTCACAGTCACAGCACATTAGTTGTATGTGTTTCCCTACTCAAATTTTGATTTTGTCACAACTCTACAACACACAATTAAAGCACCAGAATAACTACCAGACTAAACACACTGAGACTCGAATTCTACTTTTGCATAATGATTTTATTGCAAATTCAATTCCATCCAGTGAAATTCCATGCATCCAATACTAGCGACAATACAATGACTATCCATTGATAAGAGTAAAATTCCATTCATTAATCTAAATGATGAGGAAATTCCGGAGTTATGTATGATTTGCAGAAAATGACTTGTGTTTTCAGTTTGTTGTTTCGAAATGAAGCTCTTGTTGCACAGTGCACTCCCGTTATAATAAACACAGTTATAACGAAATTCCGGTTACAACGAAGGAAAAATTTAGGCCGCAACATTTTCAGGTTTATGTATTTTTATTGTTTATCTGTTCCGTTATAACGAAATTTCAATGTAACGAAAGAAAATTTCCGGTCCTGAAGGACTTCTTTATAACGGGAGTCCACTGTATGTGTGTTGCAAAGAAATTTACTCTGCAGCTCAACTGCATAGATCTTTTATTTCAGTTCTGCCTGATGTGAAAAGTTAATTTATGCAGCCTCCTCATCGCCTTCCTCCTCCTCGTCGAACTCTCCCTCCTCCTCAGCAGTGGCATCCTGGTACTGCTGGTACTCAGACACCAAGTCATTCATGTTGCTCTCAGCCTCTGTGAACTCCATCTCGTCCATGCCCTCACCAGTGTACCAGTGGAGGAAAGCCTTTCGCCTGAACATGGCGGTGAACTGCTCGGAGATGCGCTTGAAGAGCTCCTGGATGGCGGTGCTGTTGCCGATGAAAGTGGCAGACATCTTGAGGCCACGTGGTGGGATGTCACAGACTGCGGTCTTGACGTTGTTGGGGATCCATTCGACGAAGTAGCTGCTGTTCTTGTTCTGGACATTGAGCATCTGCTCGTCAACCTCCTTCATGGACATGCGGCCACGGAAGATGGCAGCAACGGTGAGGTAGCGGCCGTGACGGGGATCGCAGGCTGCCATCATGTTCTTGGCATCGAACATCTGCTGGGTCAGCTCTGGGACGGTCAGGGCACGGTACTGCTGGCTGCCACGGCTGGTAAGCGGGGCAAAGCCAGGCATGAAGAAGTGAAGACGGGGGAAGGGAACCATGTTGACAGCCAGTTTACGCAGATCAGCATTGAGCTGGCCAGGGAACCTGAGGCAGGTGGTGACTCCACTCATGGTGGCAGACACAAGATGGTTGAGATCGCCATAGGTTGGGGTGGTCAGCTTGAGGGTACGGAAGCAGATGTCGTACAGGGCTTCATTGTCGATGCAGTAGGTCTCGTCTGTGTTTTCAACCAGCTGATGGACGGAAAGAGTAGCATTGTATGGCTCAACAACAGTGTCCGATACTTTGGGTGATGGCACAACGCTGAATGTGTTCATGATGCGGTCTGGGTACTCTTCACGGATCTTGCTGATGAGGAGGGTTCCCATTCCGGAGCCAGTTCCACCACCAAGAGAATGTGTCAAGCTGGAAGCCCTGCAATTTGATTGGAGGAATAGAAGTTTAATGTTATTGCTCGACTATCTTTAGTATTATGTCATAACAAACATGTGTTTACTTCAGTGGGAATATCAGTGATCAGAACTAAAATTAGACTGTTAAAACCTACTTTGGAATGGTTTGCATGCACTGGAAAATTACACACACACTACAAGAGAAAGACATAGGGAAAAGAGAAAAAAATCGTACTGTGCAAAACCTATTGCCTGAAATGAAGTCTTCTGGTGTCTAGTAGTAGAGGCCAACAGAAAATATCCATCAATTGATATTTAATGAACAGTATAAAATACAAAACGCTATGTTGTAAATGGGCTACAGTACAGTGTGTTTATGAAAAAAATAAATAAAAGAAAGAGAAAGATTGCTTACCTGAAGACAGTCACAGCTCTCTGCTTCTTTGCGTACAACATCGAGGACGGAATCTACCAGTTCAGCACCTTCTGTGTAGTGACCCTTGGCCCAGTTGTTTCCAGCACCACTCTGCCCGAAGACGAAGTTGTCTGGTCTGAAGATCTGCCCAAATGGTCCAGATCGCACAGAGTCCATTGTGCCGGGCTCAAGATCGACGAGAACAGCACGGGGCACATATTTGCCTCCAGTTGCCTCGTTGTAGTAGACATTGATCCTCTCCAGCTGCAAGTCAGAGTCGCCATGGTAGGTGCCGGTGGGGTCGATGCCATGCTCATCTGAGATAACTTCCCAGAACTGTAAAAATCAACCATTAACATGAAAACATTGATTGATCACTCATCAGGTTCCACTTCTACATTAGAGTAGGCTATAACGTTAGAGATCGAGGGAACAAGCATAACGCTGGTTAACGGGTTAGAGCTAGCTAAAATCTAAAGTTAGATTAAACATATAATAAAGATAACGTAGAGTTCTAACCATGTTACATTTCTTATTGACTCAGCCCGTCCTTCTGCAATAAAAAATACATTGTAACGTTAATGTTAGGCCCTATAAAAAATGTCTATTTCTTACTGTCCATTTGAATTTCACAGAAATTTCATACCGGAATTTTGCAAAAGAGAAATGAATACCCTCTAATCCAGGGAGGACTGCAACCGGTGCATGCCCCCCTTTATTTTTTGTTGAAACAAAAGAAATAAAAAGGAAAAAATGGGGAAGGGGTGCGTGCGCCCCCCTTTAATTTTGTAAACGCGCCCCCTCTTTACAGAATTCCTGGATCTGCCCCTGTATAACAGCTCGCAGCTGTTTATCTAGAGTCTAACCGTTACAGTTAGTTGATTTTAGCTGGACCATCAGGGTATGCTGTAGAAACATTTAAATATAAGTTTGTATGTAAATGTATGTTTGTTAAAACCTGTTGAAGTTAGACATCTAAAAACGTTTAACATGTTAACTGTTATTGTTAATTGCCACTGCATTGGCATTGGAATGGAAATCTCGTAAATTTCGTCTAACTTTAACACTATTGAAACGCTATAATTTAAACACTCACACAGCAACACAAGTTAGATCATGGAACATTAATTTACCTTGGCACCGATCTGGTTACCGCACTGTCCAGCTTGGATGTGAACGATTTCACGCATGTTGAGGTAGAGTTGTCAAATTCGAGTGAAGAAATCGAGGTAAAAAGTTGTGCAGGTAAATAGCTGCAAGCTCACGTCGTGGTGTGGAGTTAATGGAATTTGAAAGCTCTTCGAGTTTACACGTCCTTTTTGTACGCACGCCCTTCACAGCTGGTCACCAAGGACAACAAACAGTGAAATGTTTTGACTCCATAGTAATAAGACTATCGCGCGCACGCTCAGAGCGCACTTATTGTGACGTCTTCTAGGAACCTGTGAACCTTGTTAGGTTGCTAAGAAGGTTGTTAGTCTTGGAGACGCTCCACCACTAGTGCAAGGTGCACTGTGCTGGCTCGATGGGGCCGGGCGGGATTGATTGGCCCACGTTACCCGTTGATTACATTTAAACGCTAATAATCCCCTCTGTGTTACTTTTGTATGATTTTTTTTTTTTCGGGGGGGGGGGGGGGGGAGGAGGGTTGAATGGGAGGCGATGATAACTTTCTTGTTTAATCTGGTATCACTTGACATACAAACTGCATTTCGACGTTTGCCCCCAAATTTTTATGTAATTTTGAGGTGCACATTACGATGCCTGCAAGCTACATTATATTTTTCTGTCATTTTGCATCTGACGACGATTCTGCGAGGATCGAAAGCACAGGCTCCTTTTGACTCTATTTTTTGTACTTTTTGCTATACTATTATGATTTTTTATTATTCTAATCTGAAGTTTGGGTCAGTTCCGATCTGTATCATCGAAAGTATGCACTACTGTAACTTATGACTTATCAACAAAACGTTTTTCTGTTACATAAATGCCACAAATTGATTACAAATGTATGCTGATCGTTTCGGCATTATCGTTAATTCAGATTAAACTAGTAAAATGTCCAATGTTATCTACACGATCACAATACTCAACAAGGCTCGAAATATTATGAGCGTTGACATGAGCAAACAAAAATTGATTTTTTTTTTTTTTTTTTTTTGTGGGGTGGGGTTGAGTGGGAGTTCTCCGACGCAACTAGCTATTGTCTTCGCCACTGATAATGCCTGAAGACCTTGGATATATGCACTATACTGGATATATAGTACATGGGTTAAGTATAGGCCGGTCAAAGTCAATGCAACAGCCTGTTATAAATAGAAGCACTATTGCTGTGTAGCCTGGGATTTAGCAGGCAGTGAAATACAATAAAGTACTAACCAAATGATAAAACGACATAAGAACTCGATTTGTGCGGTTACTGTATATGTATTTAATTTGATGAAAGCCGTGCGTGAAAACCTTAAAGGCATCCGGGAGTAATATTTGTTTGTTTGTTTGTTTGTTTGTTTGTTTGTTTAGGGGAAAGTGGGAACACATTTACAGATGGGAGCATGGTCGTGACGGATTAAAAGTTTTTTAATTGGTCAGCAGAAACTTAAAAAGAATACACTACACTTTCTGATACAAACGATGCCAGAACTCGGCAAGGAATACACCTCTTCGACACTTACGCTTAAAATACAGAATCAGAGAAAAATTCAGTCGTCTTCATGCACTTTATATTCCATTCCACATATTACAGTGGCTCTATTGTAATTTCGTGAATGCCGTACGAAAAAGTGGAAGACAATTGCCTGAAATAGCAGTGCCGTACTCGTACAAAACAGTCTGGCCAACTCAAAGAGATTTTCTCCTTCCCACCACACTGGGGAAAATCTTTTTGGGCCAACTCGGCATAAAGAGATTTTTCTCCTCTGGGGAAAATCTCTTTGCAACTCGGTTACAGTAAATAATGTAGTTTTGATGACATGCGCCATCTACTGTTTGAAACAAGTGAGGCGTTGCCATGGTGCGAGTAGCGAGTTCGTTGGTGCAACTAATCCTCTCGGTACGTGCCGATGCCAGAAGGTCGAAATGGCTTAATGTAATTTACACGTCGACCTTTATATCCGCGTTTATCTGTGTTCCAATATCAAATGCTCATAATATACTAGTACGCTTCAATCTCTAATATTGCCTATTGCCTGCAGCGAAGGATCTGGTACTGTTCCTTTGCGTTTATGTTTTTTTAACTTCGTCGTAAGAAATTCACCGCTGTAATTCAAAGGTCGATCCAAAATGCCATGGACGTACAGCTTACCTTGCACTGATCTATAGAATAATCATTCTATTTTTCATAAACACATTCTAACTTTTGTATATTTAATCGAAGAGTTTGGTCAAGTTGCATTTGTAATTTACCGCGACATAAAATCCTGGTAGTTATACCAAGGAGGTAAAAGGCGAGGATGGTACAGGCACAGGTACCACCTCCTTGGTAAAAGTGTCTGAAACTTTTATGCTCTTGTTTTGTTTGTTTGTTGCGAAGCGCTCGTGGGGGGGGGGGGGGGGGGGGGTAACGAGGCAAGGGGAGTATTGAATACAACTGCAAGAGTACAGTGTATATCATGTCCCACATGAAGATGTGCACTTTACATGCATACAGCGTAAATGTTCCTGAAGAGGGCACAATATGCTCCTGTGGGTTGGCAAGCGCATCCTTCCTATTTTTTATCTTGATATCAGCAGGCATGAGTGAGAATGAGTGAGAGTATATTGAACGAGGACAAATAACGATGTTCCATAATTTTTGGACACTTGCAATTATACATCCTGAGCTCATGCTATCACGGCCTTCTCAGTTTTTATACTACCCTGTAAGTACATAATGCATGATAGACAGACCATATCCATAATTATCTTATCAAGGAACTATCGCAGAACTTCTTGATGTTACAGACATGCTGTAAAAGCAGCCCAGTGTGCATGTTTCTATCATTTTGTGTTATTATTGTCTTCATATGAAGGTAGTTATTGTTCTTAAAGCCACTGTTTACCATTTGGAGCAGGGATAAGTTTTAAAAAAATGCTCGATTTATCACATACATATATTGTGATGCATAAGTATATTGTAGTTCAGTTATGTATCACAAAACATCCTGCCATAAATAAATTTGGCAATATAGCCACTAACATAACAATATAATTGTTTAAATTTCTCAATATACCATATTGTAGACGGTTTACTCTTGAAACGATAAATAGATAAAAATATTGTTCACATTTTGTATATTCAACAATATTCTAAGAAGAAATCTACTCCAAAATATTGTTAATTTCATAAGAAAGGAACAGAAAGTCCCTGCAGAACAGTGCAAATACTGTATGATCTAAATCGAGGAAGAAATAAGGAAGTTATGACATTCTGAAATTTCAAAAATTTTCGGAAAATACTTATTGACCAGTCGTCATGAATATTCAAATTAGTAAGTTTGATGTCATGCCCGACCGAAAAAAAAATCTCAGTTCAGGTGAATAAATATATAACTTGCTAACCCCCCCCCCCCCCACACACACACACACACACACACACAGACACACACACACAAACCCAACGAAACAAACAAATGTTACTTTTGATATACAGATATTTTGGTGTTTGAATATGCTTTTATCTGTGCTGGTTAGCTAAAAAAAAAAAAAAAAAAAAAAAAAGATCATTTTTCCGTATTTCATAATACATTGTATTAATGTTTTCCGAAAAATGTGAAATTTCAAAATGTCATACATTGTATTTTCCTTACTTTTTACCCTTTTTGGGCCATTTTTGGAACGCTCTATAGGAATTTTTTCCTCTCTTCCTTTTACTTATTCTTAGGGGCGATTTTCTCTTTAACTTCGTGTTCGAGATTATGACCCCCATGTTCATCAAAGTTGGGATAACCATGTGTGTCATGTACCCGATAATCAACGTACATTTGAAAATGGAAACCCAAAGGCCACTTGGGGAGCCCTCAAATCCATCTGATTTTAACAATATTTTTTGATTAGAATAAAATGTGCCAGTTTATTCTCATATAGAATAACCATATGTAATTTTCTTCAGTTAAAACTTTTTGAGCAACTTCAATTACGTAAAATCCGAAATGAGCACAAATGTCATAAAATTCCTATTCTCTGTGATTTAGTACATGTATACATGTAAACATGTACAGACATCGTAAGGGCTACAATGCATGTCATTTGTGCTCGCTCATACAGCAAAAAAACTACATACCATGTACAAGAAATTACGCACAACCCAAAGTTCAAGGTGGCGAGGAAGATGCATGTACTTTTAGCGATTTTGTAGTAGGTAATGTAGATCCAATTTTTTGGGGAAAAAAACTGATGTGTACACAGCTGTGATGAGAAACTACCTGTGCATTCTGTACATGTACTTTACAAGCATCCAGGCATGTAAACTTTTTTGTTCAGATGGAAATGCGGAAAGTTTACACAATCATTGTACATGTATGTGCAAAATGTGCAAGTTTGGTGTAAATACTTTTTTTGCTTCCCACCACACACACACACACACATACAACCAACACAAACATGCACACAATGAAGTCAAAATAGAACACTGAGCACACCTTTCTGGATAGGTCTTGGTACATACAAATGTATAAGGCTAACAAGCTTTGTCAGTGTACAAATGTTGATCAATCTTTGTGGATGGATGTGCATGTGTATTATGCCAAGAGCATCTCTCAACATGTAACATCTGTAATAAAGGGACAGATCTTTTATCAGTTTAAAATTGTCACACTATTCCCAATAACAAAATTTACTAACATCCTTGAACTTAGTTTTAACATCAAATACGGTGCATTTGTGTCATGATCACAACTGACAACTCAACAAAATACTGAAACTGTCTTCAGATAAAGTTTGTTTCTGGAAGTGACAAAACCATTACGCATCCCATTCACTTGCCATCTCTAAACAGTACACACTCCATTCAGTTATTCACACCACATCATAAATGGGTATTACGCAACTAAAGACATGGATACATTTTTTTTTCTTCTCACAAACTACACATTACAACACTTCACTCAACTATCACTCTCAAAATAGACACACATAGAACTGAAAAGTGGGCACTTGGAAGTCTTAAGATTGTTGTAAAATATATTCTATTTCACTGTAATTCTATGAAATTTTGAACCAAATTCCAGGTGAGATTTGAACAAGTTAATCACTTGCCAAACATTTGTTTTGAACCAAAAATGTAATAAATCACATTATTCAAATATGTAGCATAATCGTTTCTAAATAAAAACTCTTTGGCTGGCCTGCTTGAAAAGTATCGTTGAAAGTGAAAGTGGTGGAGCTATCCTTCAATGGAAGGCCAAGTTGAAATCATGATTTTTTGGTTGAAAGCTGAAGCTCAATATATTGTACTTGAACAATTTGGGTCGCCAGATGTGGCATGTCACGAATAACTGCTTATCCAGTGGAATGAGATTTTGATCAAGTTTGTCAAAATAAACAGAATTTGGCTTAGGAGATTTTCATTAGGCATTCCAGTTGTCTGATAAATAAAGGTGAGTGTGTAGCAGCAGTCTGCTGTCCAGAAATGGGGCTTTGTTACTGTCCAATGACATAGAAGGCATCCAGAGTTCGTGTCTCATAAATTAAGCAGCCTCCTCATCGCCTTCCTCCTCCTCATCAAACTCTCCCTCCTCCTCAGCGGTGGCATCCTGGTACTGCTGGTACTCAGACACCAAGTCATTCATGTTGCTCTCAGCCTCTGTGAACTCCATCTCGTCCATGCCCTCACCAGTGTACCAGTGGAGGAAAGCCTTTCGCCTGAACATGGCGGTGAACTGCTCGGAGATGCGCTTGAAGAGCTCCTGGATGGCTGTGCTGTTGCCGATGAAAGTGGCAGACATCTTGAGACCACGTGGTGGGATGTCACAGACTGCGGTCTTGACGTTGTTGGGGATCCATTCGACGAAGTAGCTGCTGTTCTTGTTCTGGACATTGAGCATCTGCTCGTCAACCTCCTTCATGGACATGCGGCCACGGAAGATGGCAGCAACGGTGAGGTAGCGGCCGTGACGGGGATCGCAGGCTGCCATCATGTTCTTGGCATCGAACATCTGCTGGGTCAGCTCTGGGACGGTCAGGGCACGGTACTGCTGGCTGCCACGGCTGGTAAGCGGGGCAAAGCCAGGCATGAAGAAGTGAAGACGGGGGAAGGGAACCATGTTGACAGCCAGTTTACGCAGATCAGCATTGAGCTGGCCAGGGAACCTGAGGCAGGTGGTGACTCCACTCATGGTGGCAGACACAAGATGGTTGAGATCGCCATAGGTTGGGGTGGTCAGCTTGAGGGTACGGAAGCAGATGTCGTACAGGGCTTCATTGTCAATACAGTAGGTCTCATCTGTGTTTTCAACCAGCTGATGGACGGAAAGAGTAGCATTGTATGGCTCAACAACAGTGTCCGATACTTTGGGTGATGGCACAACGCTGAATGTGTTCATGATGCGGTCTGGGTACTCTTCACGGATCTTGCTGATGAGGAGGGTTCCCATTCCGGAGCCAGTTCCACCACCAAGAGAATGCGTCAGCTGGAAGCCCTGCAATTTGATTGGAGGAAAGAAAGCTCCATGTCACTTCTCAGATACCTTCAGTGTTGTGTCACAATTTACATGATCACTCTTCACTAGGGGAAAAAATAAAATGTCGCTGATCTGCAGTAAAATTAGAAAGACCACAGAAAGTTTAACTAAGTGGATACTTGGGAATGCTTTACATGATTAGATAATTTAACTTCTGAATTCACACACATGAAAAAGGAAACAAAATGCCTTAATGAAAAGACTAAGGGGAGGTACCTGCAGAAACTGATTTTTGCTCTAAAATTAACATATGCACACAAAAATGAATGAAATAATGCTTTCACAAGTCATAAGACAATTTCAGTTGGTTACTAGCCAGAAAAAGTATACTGACAGTACGTCAGTAGATCTAGATTATCAAGACAATAAGTTGCAACTTCCAAGAAAGTAAGCTGCCCAAGGAAAAAAAGAAACAAGGGGAAAAAAAGGTATCACTTCTATTTATAAAGATCAGACTTGACTCTTATTATCAATTGCTTACCTGAAGGCAGTCACAGCTCTCTGCTTCCTTGCGCACAACATCGAGGACGGAATCTACCAGTTCAGCACCTTCTGTGTAGTGACCCTTGGCCCAGTTGTTTCCAGCACCACTCTGCCCAAAGACGAAGTTGTCTGGTCTGAAGATCTGCCCAAATGGTCCAGATCGCACAGAGTCCATTGTGCCGGGCTCAAGATCGACGAGAACAGCACGGGGCACATATTTGCCTCCAGTTGCCTCGTTGTAGTAGACATTGATCCTCTCCAGCTGCAGGTCGGAGTCGCCATGGTAGGTGCCAGTGGGGTCGATGCCATGCTCGTCGGAAATGACTTCCCAGAACTGGACAAGTAACAATGGAAAAGAAAAGTGTTACGAGACTCTATCCCTATTTTTTTTTTTTTTCATTTTGCAGTTGCGTAGAACTTAGACTAGAACAGTCTACTTGGAGGTCTACTTATATGCCGGTAGTTGAAGCCAAATCATGCAGGGGGCTCAAACTGAAGAGGGAGAACTCATTACCTGGTACTCGTCCAGGGGCTCAGAGCAAGACATCATCAGACAAATGACCACGATTTCTAACATTAAAGGGACAGTATAAAAAAGTTGACTGGTTGATATTTCATAAGACTAGGTTTCTCATTATTTCACCCAAAATATTAGAAACCCAAAATCGGGTCTCAACCAAAACTGTACGATCCCTTTAACTGTTTGAATTGCATGCTCTTTGACATCTCCACTCTCGCAAAACGTTAAAAGCTAAATCCTCACCTCTACCAGAACTGTAACCATGGTAACTGTTGATGTTAACGTTACACACCCTTTGCAAGTTTAAGTTCCTCACACATTTCTCACCGGTAAGCCTAATGTTAGTAACAAGTTAACAGGACCTTGTATTAGGACCATACAACTTGGCACGGTCTCATTTTTCAATGTAGCAAGTGAGGCATGCACTGATGCAGTGAAGTAGGCTATACAAGTAAGTAAACGTTAGGAATTGACTACTTCATTTTTAATGCTGTTAATTTACATGTGATTTATTAGGGTAAGAAATAAAATTGGGGTAGACTAGGCCCCCTAAAAGTTTCCGCGTTAGACTCAATGCCAAGCCCAAGAAGAAAATCTCAACACTGTCACGATAGATAACGAAATGTGTAACGTTACGTAGGGCCTATCGGTCGGTAGAGATGAACTTGAAGAGCAGCATTATCAGGCCCAGCGATAACGTTGACAATCAGTGTAAATAAAATAAAAAACAACGTAAATCAAGCTTACCTTGGCACCAATCTGGTTACCACACTGACCAGCTTGGATGTGCACAATTTCACGCATATTGATTTGTTACAGTATGATAAGTTATTGGAATTACAGAGAAGTCGTCTTCGTGGCGTCTTTCTCGCAAGCGATGAACTTCACTAGTGCGGTACTTTCGTTTCGAATTAAAAGCATCGTGTGTGCATAAGCATGCCCGCCCGCTCGCACACGATCGATATTCATCCGCATGGCAACGGTTCTGCATAATAACCCAGGGATATCTCAACAGTAAAAGAAAATGTATGCAAAATATGAAATAAAACAAGTATAATTCAGTGTTGAACTTCACAAAAGCAATAAATAAGAATAAATTAAGATTCTCATGATTAAATAATGGGTTTTTATATCTGAGAATAGTCATAATGAAGAAAGAAAACATAATCCTATCATAAAATGATATGAACTTTCTGCGCTGGTCCCTGATACGCTGGAAGAGTATGAACCAATCAGATATGCCGGCGCTACTAAGGCATCGCCTGAAAAGCTATGTACACTCTGATTGGTCAATATTTGCCGCCCCTATGGCAACTTGCACCTAAACATCTCCGCTGAGTAAATTTGTAACGGACAGAAAATGACTGCCACAAGGCCAAGGCACCATGGCTACAAGCATGTAAAGTACTAGTACAGTACTTAGTACATGTATCAGCAACGCGTCAGTGAGCAGGGAGTTTGGGGAGTGATATCGCTCAAAGATGACAAGATAATCGTACATGACCTCAACTGCTACTTGCAACAGATCTTTACTTGTCTTCCGGCTTACGGACATAGGTCCTAGACCTATATTATTGTAGTTCATGTCGAAAATCCAAAGTTGACCACATTAGTCATTTTGTAATATGAACCCTAATTCTAACTTCGGGGGGAAAAGATATACAATGTACGTGATATATCACATGATATTCTCCCCCATTCGTGATAAGAAGGAAGAAATTGACCCCGTGTCGCCGTAATTTAACACTGGAGTAAAAATGTATAGGCCTAATTACCAACAGTGGACATGCTCATATAACAGCTATAATCAATCGTCTGTTACTAATATATATATATATATATATATATATATATATATGATATATGTATATGCATCAAAATATGAAAGTTCTGCGTCGGTGTGTAGTAAATAGATATCAAGAGTAAAATCAGTCGTATAAACACCGCAGGACTCAGCTGGAGCGAAAAAAAAAATGGACTGACGTTTCGGTCAAAGACCTTTATCAAAGTAAGTCTGAACACAAACAATTTGATAGCATCAAATTGTTTGTGTCCAGACTTACTTTGATAAAGGTCTTTGACCGAAACGTCAGTCCATTTTTTTTTTTGGGCTTCTGCGGTGTTTATACGACTGATTTTACTCTTGATGTTGTATATATGTATATATATATATATATAATATATGTACATACATATATTATATATACTACATATATACACTGGACAGCAAAAGAAAGTACCCACTTCTGTCAAAGGCCGCACACAAAAATTCAACCGACTAGAAATAAACAATTTTTGTACACAGGTTTGCTACAATGCCCCTTACCCTAATCACATGCACATAAGCAAGTGAATGTCTTCAACAAAGAGGAACTTGACATGCCCAGCATTGTTGGTCACTAAATCAAAAGTCCCACACAAAAGCACTTTCCACCACGCCTAAATGGCCACTGAATGGACAACACTTTAAACAACCAATATGTCAAAGTGAACACCTGTTTTGTCAAAATGATGTTAATGAGTGTATTCTGTATCTAAGGATGCTATCCTTCCTAATTATGCTAATTTCTCTTTAGACTGGACATTAATTTACTCTGGTCTAAGCAAGCTTTCATCAGGAAGATTATGCCACGTCTTGTAAGGCTTGTAAGGCTTGTAAACAAGGCTCATTCTGTTACATTTTGTGACTTTTGATTCAGTGACCAAGATGCTGTGCATGTCAAGTTCTTCATTGTTATGAAGACATTCACCTGCTTATGTGCATTGTGATTAGTAAGGGGCATTGTAGCACACTAGAGTCCTGTGTACAAAATTGTTTATTTCTATAGGGGTGAATTTTTGTGTTCGGCCTTTGACAGAAGTGGGTATACTTTCTTTTGCTGTCCATCAGTGTATATTGGAGCTAATACATGAATTCGCACCATGTTTATATATATATATATATATATATATATATATATATATATATATATACATTTATTTATTCATTTATAATATATATATAATATATATATATTTATATATATTATTTATCATTTTTTGCTGATAGAATGATAATCCATCGTTCAATATGATTAAACCGTCTAAATGCTACCTCAGAATCTTAAAATAATGTCTTAGCTCTATATTTGCAGAAAACCCCATTCAATTCGGTGATATACAGCGGTCACAGAAAAATGTGGATTTTTGTAAAGCATGTCATGAGTCCAAGTTTAGCACTTGGGTGCTCTTGGAAATTGTGTGAACACAGTGGACAGAACTTGGAGGGAAGAGACTTCTGACATGCATGCTCCACAAAAATAATATTGCTAATTTCTCCTTGACCAATGAAGCAAATCTTTTTATAATGGGGTCTACTGAAGATGTGGGCAATGAGTTACACAACTGTACAATGTAGTTTCATACCGTTAAATTGTATACTAGTATTGGATTGATTCACTATTTCAAAGAGCTCTAGATCGTTGCGGGAGATATCGTTGTAATCTTTTTGGGACATCGGTACAATATTATACTGGATGTACTTTACGTATAGCGTATACAGCAGCGATTAATCGATCTGTTGAATGTTTATAGACCTACAACTGCTTTTAATTACTTCAATATACACACTACTAATTTTGGTGACGTGGTTGATTGCATTATAAACACAAAATAATAGGATAAACAACCACAAACTTATGATTATACCGCCATTTAGCCATTGCGATTATGATTATCATATTCTGTATAATCAACATTTTGTTCTGCTGCATAAACCAACAGATTACACAAACTACATAATCTTATGCTGTTACTTATAATTTTACTGTCGCTCCAGTGTACTGATACCTCAGTGACGTACGGTATAGGTACCAACTATAAGTTGTCTAACGTATAGAGCACAAACATGTAAGAATCAGTATTAGGGCCTATACGGTTAAAGTGATGGAACGTGCATGTAGTATCTTTGGACGATTATACGGCGTTCACGACATTCATGCGAACCTTTATACATGTTAACATCTGACTTGAAAAATAGAAACGCTATAGAAAATAATTGATTTTTAAAATCCAATACATAGTAATAGTAAGGGAGACTTTTAAGAGCATGTATAGCCCCATATTCAGAAGGAAGGCCAATAGCTGCTGAATTATTGACCGAAGACACAAAATCGTATCCAACTATACCAAACCTATTGATGTTGAGAGGACATCGTATAAATATAATCTCATTCATTAATGTGATTGCATCTAGACAGCCGCTGCTCAGTAAAAAAAAATAAATAAATAAATAAAATAAAAATACAAAATACAAAAATTCATATCTCATTCCCATTTTCATTCCAACACGTTTCGTATTTCATGCTCAATTTCAATAACCGCTTTCTTTTGTTGGGACATTAATTGATTTGCTCTGATAAATCAAAATCGGCCTAAACATGGAATAGATTGTGAGATTTTTCACGACGGAAAGCGTGGACTATAGATAGCATGCCCCGCTGGTAGACTGCACTCTTATAATATAACAGAGGAATACCTATAATAGGAGGTAACTCATGTAAGCCTAATTATCACACAAGACATCTCCTTGGGGATACTCCCATCATCTGCCTCATGCATGCAATAAACGCAGATGTTGTGGCTCACTGGACATACAAGCAAGACCATTGCCTGATATCAATCACGAGGTATATCCCTTGGTATATCTTCGGGTGGCATTTTACGTCGTCGGTCCCTTGGTTTCATGCTTATAGTTTATTCACATGGTGGCCACCTGTGTGGGGGAATTGCGGTGTTAACAAAATAAAGTCGATATTGTTATTTCAAAAACGTAAGGTAAGACTTATTACCGGTTCACACTACTTAGCACACACTGAATCTTTATTTTATGATTTAAAGACTCCCATTCTGATATACAAACAGCAATATTTATGTATAAATATACATAACAATCAGCTCCCTGATTTGTTTAAAGACATATATATTTCAAATTATAGTATTCATTCATATCCTATACACCGTCCGCAGCAGATTATCATTTTGGAAAACCCTAAATTCATTGTAGCTCAAAATTCTATAAGACATCGTGGTCCAGATGTATGGAACTCATTGAAAGATGACCTTAAACGCAGTTCTTCTTTACAATGTTTTAAATCATCTTATAAACATATTCTTCTCGCAATGTACCACTCGAATTAGAAATTACGCTTTTGTTTTATAGTCCCCAACTCCTGAACACTGTATCTTATCGCTTTTCTTCTCTTCTCTCTATCTTCCTATTCGGGTACCTTATTCTCGGGCTTTGTTTTATTTTATTTTATTTTGTTCTGTCCTTCTTTCGCCTTTTTACATTCCACCTTGTGTTGTCCTTTTCCGTTAAATGACAGTTAAAATAATTTAAAGATTTACTCTATATTTTGTTCTATACGTGTGTATAATTGTTCCGTTCCTTCCTTTAGTTAAATTTTAAAAAAATTGTTATAAGGCATGTTATGTGCAGAGGCCGTTGTCCAAGTCAAGCGTTTTGCTGATAATTGATAACGGTCTCCTCCACCTGTACACTTAAAGATCGGAAATGATATCTATAATTCACATGATTATATATTTGTAATGCGACATTTTGTTTATATTTTCATGACTTGTGAATAATATGTTCGATATTGTCATACTTATCTTCTGTTACGTACAAATGGAGAAATAAAGCTTACTGAAACTGAAACTTCAAACACATACATTGATTTGTGTGCCATGTGCCATGCAGAACGTCATTTACATCACCAGGAAAGAGGTGGATGAGCAAAAAGCATGCAGAGAAGGAGGTACCTCCTTGCTTATCCATTTAGAACTATATAATTTATCTCCATCTCACTGCTTTCACCATGGACCTTATCTAAGGTCCAATACAGTTCTTTGCTATTTACCAAGGAGATATAGCTCCATTCTTATCTACCACAATGAGTATACTATAAGTGCATGCATTCCCCTATAACGAAGTCCTCGGGACTGGCGGGTTTCTTTCTTTATATCAAAATTTCGTGATAACCGAACAGTGAATTATGTAAAGAAATATAGCTTATAAAATCAAAGATATAGGTCTATAGATCATAATTCTGGGACCTCAATGTTAACCTCGATCTTTTCAACCGTGTTCGTTATGAGGGGAGCACTTTACCGATCTTTGCATACCACCCGTCTCACCTTGTCGCCGAGCATTCTTTGCTGGTCATTGTTTTAATGCCAAAGAGTGTTGCAAGTAAGTTGACCGATGCGATTTCGTTGTTGAGACAAAAATGCATAATACACCCAACCAAAAGAAGAAAATTACCGAACTTTCCAATGACTACTTGCACTTTAGATAAACATGCGTGCATGTATATTATGCTAATGATCAACTAGAGAATTCGGCGTTGAACTTTTAAAAGTTTTGATATTGTACTCAGACTTACATGTATATAAGTAGTAGTATAATACGGGACTTTGAAGAATAATAATGACAATCTTCCGTCCAGTGATGCCAATAATGATAGCGTTACAAAGATCAAGATCACGACTGGCAACCAAATCTGCAATGGCAAACTTAAATCCCCATAATTCTTTCAAAATCTACGTTATTTTCTTCAAAAATGTTCTCTAAATATGGGATATCATGCCACATCAATATAATCTCCATCGTGGTAATCTTTATACACACAAAGTGTTAAAGAAATACAGTTCGGAAAGCACATCATGGATGATTGGCCTATTATTTTACCTCATGTCAAAAATTTATTGGCACACACAATATGGATGGATGATTCCGTCAAGAGATTCAGTGATCTTTATGTTGGTGCAATAGATATTTCCTTAAAAATTTGGGAGTGTCAAAGCTGTTGACCATCCTTATTTCGTTGGCGCATATCCCAAAGACTGTCATTTTAAGAGACAGACAGAACTTTGAAATATTTAAACTTTCTTTGAGAAAGGCCTTTATTTTTTACATTCAGATATTGCTTTAATTCTTTAAATATCATGATGAAATTAAACCCTTCGTGACTGGCAATGAAATATAGCACGTGTATGTTTTTGTTCTGAATTAGCTACAGGCTGAATTGCTTTATTTCAGAAAGTTATCACACTGTCACTCTCCACCGCAGACATTACATTTTATTTCGAAGAGGGTTTTAGAGATAAAAATGGCGATTGTGTTAATATCGCTATCTTGCATTATTCTAATCAGCTCCATTACTCATTATTACTTGTCATACCCATATAGAAACATCGAGCATTAAGATTTGCTAAAAAAGAAATCCACAAAACAAAACAAAACAAAACACACACACAAACACACACACACGAACACACCAAAAAATAACGCCAAATGAGGTACTTCTTGAACTGGTCATAGACCACTAAACTCCTATAAGAATTGAACCATTTACTGAAGAGTTTGTTAATCCAAACAAGTTTAGGGCGTTATTCCGAAGTATCGTAATTCCGAAAAAAAGCTGAATATGAAAAACAGGTATCGTTATTCCGAAGGTTTGTTATTCCAAAAAAGAAAAAAAATCGTCATTCCCAAGGTTCAATAATTCGAAAAATACAAATTGAAAGGATGATGTGAATACATAACAAACCTTCGGAATTTCGATTTTTCTTTTTCATTTTCGAATTAACGAGCCTTCGGAATATCTAACTGCATGCAATCGGTTTCGCGGCACTTATATACAACATGCACTGATAGAGATTGAACTATATTACAGGCCGTGGAGGTTACATTTTAGATTCAGGAATTTGTTTTCTAGAAACATCATTACATTCGAAATTCATCTTGTGTGCTTGGTCTTCTGGATTCAATACCATATAACTATACATGGGCAAACGGTAGTTCTTGTTTCATATATCATTTACATTCGAACCTTCGAAAAGTTTCGAATTTGACACAACTGTGCAAGGAGGTACGTCGAGTGAGCGCTTTCAAGGGGGGGGGGGGGGGAAGGCACTTCCGGGTTTCATGAGCTAACAAGTGAAAAAAAAAAAGGTCTTCAGCTCATCTCTCCTCTTCCCCTTTCTTCAGCTGACAAAAAAGGGGGTTTTCAGTGCAAACACATAACCTTACCTCACTCACACTTCAAGATCTCTATCTATTTCTTTTTAGTGCCGCTTACGTACTTCGGGGTTAAAAAAAAAAGTTGGGGGGGGGGCAAAGTGATGACTTCTTATCTGAATAAGTAGGAAAATATATTCCTTGCAAAACATTGATGACTTATGACAAAAATTGTTAGTAGGACAATGAATAAAATGGATAAAAAAACAGAAGACGGAAAGAGAGAGAGAGAGAGACAGGGAGAGAGGGAGATCACGAATGGATCTGAGACAGCTGACGCAAAAAGTTAAAGAACGCTCGTGGTCATACATTTTCGTCACATGCATCTTTAATAATTATGAATCTTGAAGGTATAGAATGAAATGCCATCTTTTCATGTACATCATTTAGAGGTTTGCTTATCATTCAAGCACATTGATCGATTTTGGTCTACAAGGCCGTCCTGAAGTGGGGACAACCACTCATCAGCTACGTTCAGAATATTCTCATTTGACGATAATTATATAAATACACTATGTAATTATGATGACGAATATAGTTTTGGGATTTCATTGACCTGACTATCATAAACCATACCACAGGTTGATGATATATCAAGCAATAATCATCATGACATGACCAAGCTATCACAAAATGTATAAAAAATCCAATTTCTGTATTAAAAATGACGGAGTTGTTCCTATGTATAGATTTTCGTTCATCCAGTGTTTCGATTCACATCTACAGTCTATACACTACACCGAATTACACAAGATCACGACAACATTAGCAATGATGAATACTTTAGTAATTCACTGTTTAAAAAAAAGAATTATGAAGCATGCACAAAAAGCGTTCATTTCTTCAACAGCAACAGGTATAGGCTTATCATCGATAAGGCGATTTAAAGAGGTGAACAGAAGGCAAAGGTGAGACATAACGGATCAACCTGGCTAAATTCCCTGCAAAGTTCATTTCTTTTCTCCCCCTCTCTCTCTTTCAAGAATTCGTTATAGGTGAGAGAAATATTGATCAGGCCAAGTCCTCTTCTTCCTCCTCCTCGTCAAACTCTCCCTCCTCCTCAGCGGTGGCATCCTGGTACTGCTGGTACTCAGACACCAAGTCATTCATGTTGCTCTCAGCCTCAGTGAACTCCATCTCGTCCATGCCCTCACCAGTGTACCAGTGGAGGAAAGCCTTTCGCCTGAACATGGCAGTGAACTGCTCCGAGACTCGCTTGAAGAGCTCCTGGATGGCTGTGCTGTTGCCGATGAAAGTGGCAGACATCTTGAGACCACGTGGTGGGATGTCACAGACGGCGGTCTTGACGTTGTTGGGGATCCATTCGACGAAGTAGCTGCTGTTCTTGTTCTGGACGTTGAGCATCTGCTCGTCAACCTCCTTCATGGACATGCGGCCACGGAAGATGGCAGCAACGGTGAGGTAGCGGCCGTGACGGGGATCGCAGGCTGCCATCATGTTCTTGGCATCGAACATCTGCTGGGTCAGCTCTGGAACGGTCAGGGCTCGGTATTGCTTACTTCCTCGGCTGGTAAGCGGGGCAAAGCCAGGCATGAAGAAGTGAAGACGGGGGAAGGGAACCATGTTGACAGCCAGTTTACGCAGATCAGCATTGAGCTGGCCAGGGAATCTGAGGCAGGTGGTGACTCCACTCATGGTGGCAGACACAAGATGGTTGAGATCACCATAGGTTGGGGTGGTCAGCTTGAGGGTACGGAAGCAGATGTCGTATAGGGCTTCATTGTCGATGCAGTAGGTCTCATCTGTGTTTTCAACCAGCTGATGGACGGAAAGAGTAGCATTGTATGGCTCAACAACAGTGTCTGATACTTTGGGTGATGGCACAACGCTGAATGTGTTCATGATGCGGTCTGGGTACTCTTCACGGATCTTGCTGATGAGGAGGGTTCCCATTCCGGAGCCAGTTCCACCACCAAGAGAATGTGTCAGCTGGAAGCCCTGGAGAGGAGCGTATGATGATGATATATTATAACATTTTTGTGTTATCATATATTTTTCTAAGAATTCATTTGTCATTCTCCTCGTCTGGGTCTCTACTGGGTATGTTTCTGCTCATCCTTTTATTCTCCATAACATAGTGCAAAATTAGATTGTTGCCGTAGTACTATCAAGAAGGTGATACTTTAATTGGTCAGAATAAGAACAAAAGACATGCATCAATCTTCGTTGCCTGTATTGTTTCTTTATCAATGTTTCTTCATCCAACATCGATGTGGATATAGATACATCGAATTAATGACGGATATATTGGCAATGTATATACCTGTAGGCAATCACAATCTTCCGCTTCCTTCCGGAGTACGTCGAGCACATTGTCGACCAGTTCGGCTCCTTCCGTGTAGTGACCCTTGGCCCAGTTGTTTCCTGCTCCGCTCTGGCCGAAGACGAAATTGTCCGGTCGGAAGAGCAGGCCGAACTCTCCTGACCGGACGGAGTCCATTGTCCCGGGCTCCAGGTCAACGAGGATCGCCCGTGGAACATACTTGTTACCTGCAATACGGTACCATATAGGTGGAAAGAACATGTTAAATGAAAATGGGAAAGATGTCCAGTATCTATTCAACATGTCGCCGACAGACATCATTATTATTATAACTACAGTATATTTGAAGTCAAACATCAGTGGCGGATCCAGAGGGGGGGGGGGGGGCGCAAACGGCGCACGCCCCCCCCCTTTATTTTTCGTGAAAAACAAAAGAAATAAAAAGAAAAACAATGAAATGAAACCCGGAAGTGGCACCAGAAATATTAGTCATGTGAAAATAGAGAATGCAGTAAAAGTGCCGTGTAATATACGGAAGTTATTTTCTTATCTTATTTATGTAATTATACAGTCATTATCTATGTAGACTGTTCATGTATTTTGTCGCGATTATGTCATTATCAAAGTCAATTGTACTCATTGTGAATTTACAACAGTCAGATCGATCTTCTTATACGACCAAAACTATAGAATCAAGAATGGAGTTCTGTGAAAACCTTCATGTATATCCGAGCAGGGGCTTTGCTTTGCATTATTTGCTATGGAATACTGCGAAAACCTTTATGCATTTTTCATCTGCATGAGGATGATTGGTCTTTCAAATATGTTTTAAGACGTGTGAAATCAAATTCAGTATCTCGTTATGAAACTTTGGATGTCAAGAGATCACAGTCCTCGTCGAAATCACAACGCGAAGCTGAAATTCTCTAGAAGATTCTTTACACTTGAGGGACTTGTGATTCAAGAACGCTCTATCAATAATCTCAATAAAGATCATTGATTCCATATTATATTATGTCTTCAGTACGATAAATCAGTACATTTCGAATGTGCCGATCTTTGAGCATCACGCACTCCTGACCACTTGTACACATTTGCCCTCAGTGCTTGAAATGGTTTCATCTGAAAAGATTTGCATAACAGAACATACGACACCGTTCAAAAGCAGAAAGGGGGGGGGGGGGGAGAAAGAGGGGAAAGAGGATGCATAAGAGCGGGAGATAAAGGTCAGATGAAAAACAACATCAAGAACAACTTCTCACGCAGCCCTGCGGTTGACGGTACGAGTAGAAGTCTCGTTCTTCTCACTTGTGATAGTCACGAGCCACACAGTGTGGAGTTTGAAAAGGCAAACAGCGATCCCTGTTACCTATAAAGAACTTTGGACTTCCCTATTCAGTCACTTGTAAAAACATCGGTTATACATTCTCCTTTGTGATTCAGCCTTTTGTTGACTTTGTCGGCATATTATTTTTTTTCGCGTATTTCCCTTTTCTCGCTTCCTTTGAGATGTGACGATGGCATATTACTACTTACCAGATGCCTCCGAGTAATAGACGCTGATCTTGTCCAACTGCAGGTCTTGTTCACCATGATAGGCTCCCGTAGTGTCAATGCCATGCTCGTCCGATATGACTTCCCAGAACTGGATGGTTTAAGAAAATTGAATCATTCCTTATTAATTTCAAGATGAATAATCATAGCTCCTCTGAATATGTCCACTGAACGAACAAGATATAATACTTGATATCCAAACTAACTCAAACAAAATAATATCCAACAACGACAACAACAACAACAACAAATCATGTCAGGGATCTGCGTAATGATAAAGTTTTGTTTAGTCTTTTACAAAGATACCGTATATAAGTCTTCATTATTGTCTATTATGATACAATAAATGAAGCGCCATTTGCCATAAAGTGCTGATAACTTATTAGTTTTCATAGTTTCATTTCAATTTCATATTCTAATTTCTGCATTTAACATATCACAGATGAATTACACTCTTAAAAACAACAGCAAGGCGTATACTATCAGTACATTCGACATTCGAAAATAAGATAAAATGTACAATAATACACTGATTAAAAGTTTGAAAGAACACCCACATTGATTTGGAGCTATTCAGGATAATGGAAGCTATTCAGCATATTAATGATTTGACTGTATATAGTATATAATGTATTGTGGGATCATGGGATGCTGTTAGAGGCTGTTGTTAAAAAACATTATAAGCAAATATATCTTGAAAATAGGACAGCCTGAAAAAAAAAAACACCCGATGTATAAAGATTTACATTGGTTACCTGGAACATAAAGGGCTTTTTACACTTGTGTTTCTTAACCCCGGACTTTCTCTGACCCAGGACTATCGTTAGTCCCGTACCAATTTTTTCAGCTTTTTACACTCGCCAATTAGTCCCGTACTATCTCTTGTCCGGGGCTAAGGAGAAAACTGACCTTTTTACACTCGTATTTCTTAGCCCCGGACTTTCCAAACCATGCACATGAATATTCATAATTACGCTGTGTACTGTACACGTACACGCACGCACCGGCAGCACTTGATTACCTCGTTTCTGATTGGTCAGTGAGGGTCGGACTTCGTCTCCGTCGCTTAGCCCAGGATTATTTCTTCGTTCTGTTTACACTCATTAAGTTTGCTTGGCACCGCAATTGCGGTGCTAACCCCTGCTATTTTGCAGGGCCAGATAGTACCGTACTATCGGTGGGGCTAGCCCACTTTGGCAAAAACGAGTGTAAACAGAAAGTGGGCTAAGGATAGTCCCGTACCAACGGTGGGGCTAAGGCCCCCCCCCCCCCCTTAGCCCCACCGTTGGTCCGGGGCTAAGCAAAAATTTACAAGTGTAAAAAGCCCTTATAAGTCCCAAATCTGTGCGGTTGTGCCGATCTTATCGTGTTACAACCCTGAACTTGGCCATGCTTTGATTTCCTGTTTTCCCAATATACCCGAGCGGATCTTTACAGTACGGTCTATAATCTTATTTAGAAAGAAGGTCATTCCAAGTCAAATCCGGCCATATTGATGGCAAGACAAAGTGTGAACACGTCATCTATACAGGCAGTACGGTGTGATGGGTATATTGCATTATGCTTTTATATCCTATCTCAGTTTCAGACTTTGATCCGCATGTCACTTGAACCGTAAACCAGGTATCGTCTTGACCACACGCATGACTTCGTATACCTTGTATTTGAGCCGTGGGTGGATAATGAACAGCGTATAGAATAGCATAGGTATGCGTACATGATTATACAAGCACGTGGTGTAAAGTCTATTGAGGCTCAAGCATACCTGTACAGATATGGAAATCCTGATAAAATATAATAATTATTATCTCATTATCATCTGTATCTCTGTTGTTTCTTGCCTATCCCTTTACCCTACCTATTATGAATAGCTTAAACCTGATGCCATTTGGTGTGAGTCAGCTATAAACTTTCATTCTTTAATGTACTAAATGAACAGGAAATGATAATAATAGTGTACACCTATGGATGAGAGGCAATGGCATTAGAACTGTGGCCGACAAATTGGTTTCTCAGAACACTTCGGAATACAGTTTCGACATATAATGGGAATATGAAAGTAAATAATACTCGGCTTGGGGCTTGCGGCCACCAGGGAAAAGGCTGGCCCATAATATTCTGTATTCTGTTCATGTTTCTCTGTTGTTCATTTTCTTACTTTCATAATGCAGCTTGGATTAGTTTACGCCGGATATAAAGTGGTGTGATCAGTATTCGCGTGCTGCATGATTGGTTTCCCTATCTCTGACATGCTGGTTTAAAGTTTCTCGTCAGTCGCTTTCCCGTAGGTCGACAGCACCCGACTTTCAACATCAGCCATGTAAAATGATAAATTAATTACTAGGACTATGTATTATGTATGTGTGATTTGTGAAATTCAAAGAGAGCAGCGTGACATAGAAAAATGTCACACTTCCTGATTGGTGTTCTTTGTCACATTAGCACAGTTTTAGAGCTCAGCGTATACCCGATGGTCACCGATGACAATTTGTGACTATAACTATGTCGAAATACGAAACGTGGTCAATCATCCGATCTCGTATTCATTTTCACTTATGCCTTCACAATTATAATTGAATAGATACCTGATTTCCGTCATTTCGCATGCTGAAAAATATATCTACTAGTATACCAATAGATGTACAGCTGGTTTTCTGACACAAACAGTTTTTGAAAGGTGTATGTGCCTGAAGATTGCTGTATTCGCTGATGATGCTACGGTGTATTCATCCATCTTTTGTGGTGTTCTTCCTTTGAATATACAGCTCTGTGAATACAGCCTTTGTCCGAGAAAAGCAAGAAACGACTCCATGAAATGATGAAAGAGTTCTTTGGAAGTCGAGCAATACATCATGGAGTTAAAAATGCAGACACATTGTTTAGTTTTGTATTTTGACTGCAACTTTTCGTTGGCAAGCAGATAGCGAGGCAAGCAAAGTACATTATGTTATAGGTGCAATATCTGATCAGTATCATCAATGTGTGACCTCGATGACCTTTCAAAAGATAATCAGCCACTTCGGAATGCAGTCCTGCAACGTGTATCTAACGCACGGCTTGGCGGGACTAATGCACGACACTAACTTTTTAGCTCACCTGAGCCAAGGGCTCAAGTGAGCTATTGCGATCGCTCTTCGTCCGGCGTCCGTCGTGCGTCGTGCGTCGTGCGTCGTCCGTCGTCGCGTCGTCCGTCGTGCGTCGTCCGTCGTCCGTCGTGCGTAAACTTTTTACATTTTCATCTTCTTCTTGAGAACCCCATGACCGATTTTCACCAAATTTGGCAGGTAGCATCCCTAGGGGGATAGGATCTCAATTTGTTCAAATGGGCTCCATGGCCCACCTGGGGGGCCCCAGGGGGGCCCAAGCACCCTAAAATTAAGGAATCTTTAAAAATCTTCTTCTCTAGAACCAGAAGTGATAGGGCTTAAATGATACTATGAGTAAGTACACTGAAGACTGTAGTTTCAAGTTTGTTCATGGGGGAATCAGGGGTGCCCCCCTTGGGACCCAGGGGAGGGGGGTGGGGAGGGGTTCTAATGGGGCCTAAATTGTACATTTTCATCTTCACTTTGAGATCGCCATGTCTGATTTTCACCAAACTTGGTAGTTAGCATGCCTAGGGGGACAGGATCTCAATTTGTTCAAATGGGCACCATGGCCTACCTGGGGGGTCCCCAGGGGGCCCAAACCCCCTAAAATTAAGGAACCTTTAAAAATCTTCTCTAGAACCAGAAGTGATAGGGCTTGGATGATACTATGAGTTAGTACATTGATGACACACATAGTTTCAAGTTTGTTCATGGCGGAATCAGGGGTGCCCACCCCCCCCCCCCCCCCCTTGGGGATCCAGGAGAGGGATGGGAAGAAGTCCTACAGTTGTAATGGAGCCTGAATTGTACATGTTCATCTTCTTCTTGAAAACCTCATGATGAATTTTGACCAAACTTAGCAGGTAGCATCCCTAGGGGGATAGAATCTCAATTCCTTCAAATGGGCACCATGTCCCTCTTGGGGGGCCCCTAGGGGGCCCACCCCTCCCCCCACATTAAGGAATATTTAAGATCTTCTGCTCTAGAACCAGAAATGATAAAGCAAAGTTAATATCATGAGTTTGTACATTGATGACTTTAGTTCCAAGTTTGTTAATTGCAGATCCAGGGCTGCCCCCCCCCCCCCCTGAGTTGAGGGGGGGGGGGGATCCATATGCAGACCTAAAATGTCCAATGTTCTCAGGTAAAAGTGTGCAAGAATGCATGGAAGGTGAAATTGCGATACTCGGGTGAGCGCGTGACCCGCGGGTCTCTTGTTTTTTTCTCTCTCTCTCACTTGTGGCTCGTTCGGGCATCTAAAATCTTTGAATTTGGCGTTATCTATTGATTTTAGTGGCCCGAAAAAGTAACCCGAAATTATAGGAAATATATCAACAAAAATTTTGATCGGACGTCAGCGCTATAATGTCGAGCCCTGTCTAATGCAAGATCATGCCTGCACATCGACGTCTCGGGGACGGATTCATTTGGTTTGAGGAATACCTGTAGACTCTTCGGACGAACTATGCAGTGTGTATGATTTAAGAGCCACATCTTGAGCTAGCACCATAGCATGTTCTTCGTCTATTAGGTTAGGTGTCTGTAGAGAGTATTATAGTAATGAGAGGATTTCAACAGATACGAAGTCAACAAACCGGGTGCTGTGGAACAGTCCATAAATTACACGAAACAAAATCGGCATTACCCTGCATGGTTGACCTTCCTACTCTCTAAAAAAAATCGAGTGAAAATATTCACTCTTAAAGGAGTGAATATAAAAAAGAGTGAATTTAGAGTGAAATTTGTTCATTTTCACTCATTTTGGAGTGACCTCAGGGATCACTCGAAGATTTTGGAGTGATCCCTGACGTCACTCTAAAACGAGTGAAAATGAACATTTTCACTCAAAATTCACTCAAATTTCACTCTAAATTCACTCTTTTTTGTATTCACTCCTTTAAGAGTGAATATTTTCACTAGATTTTTTTTTAGAGAGTAAACAGTTATTTTCGGCAAAGTCTTACATTACTGCTTACAGGGGTTACATTATCTTTTCCGCATTATATTGCTATAAAGATCCAAACATAGCATTTTCCCAAAGAAGTGTGTACACTGCAAAAAGTCCGGTGTTAAATAGTGAACACCGAGCTGGTGTTAAATTTTCGGTGCTCATATGGTGTTAAATTAACACCTCAGGGTGTCATTTCCAAATATAAAACTGTTTTTGAAGAGTTTCTTAGTAACTGCACTTCTTGTTGATTTTTAATTTAAACAAGACGATCAAGAATTTTACATTGAAATACTAGATTTGTGAAAAAATGTGAAAATAAATTTACACCACAGTAACACTAACCAGCTGGTGTGGTCTCTTATTGAAGCTGGACGGGTGTTAAACCATTGATATTAACACCAACAAATATCAAATCAACACCATGTGGTGTCATTTTTGAATTAACACCAGTACAGTGTCAAAATAACACCAGGTACAGTTTGTTTGTTTGTTTGTTTGTTTGTTTGTTTGTTTGTTTGTTTTTATTTAATCACTTGACACCACGAAGTGTCAGGTGAACACTTTTCAACACCATCACAGTGCATTTTCTACACCTGTGGGTGTGGTCCTCTATTGAAGTTTGATCGGTGTTAGATTTAACACCAGTGGTGTTAAATCTAACACCGATGTTTTTACAGTGTAGGGGATAGTGCAGTCACGAATCTTTGCTATGACAGGAAAACAAGTAACAACCAAACACCAAGGCATGGCGACTGGATGTCAAACCGAGAGAGGGCGCTATAATACTTTTTCGTCCGGTGCCGTATAGTGGAGGTCATATTTCTTATTTGACTTTTAAACATCATAAATGTGTTTTTTATGATATTTGCCCCTACATCATATGAGAAATTACACTTTCAAGGATTATAAAGCTTCTCAAAGGGACACTTTTAGAAAATCAATCCCTTTAGGTTTTTTTTTTAAAATAAATCTTGCAGTTTTGATCAGTTCTTCATAAGATGAATACATAGATCCAGGCAGTTATCCTTGATTGTGGGTGTGTCATCATCACCTTATAGCCTACAAAGTACTTGATAAGACTTTGTTTTGTCAAACAGACTAATTTTATGTATTTTGAGCTGTTTCAGTGGTAGCCAAAACAAAGAAATACATTAAAATAACACAGTCATGCAAAGTTGTGTGATACTGATGACTGACTGCTATGTACTAAGATCTAGTGACAAGAACATAATATTAAGAAAAGAAAAAAAAAGTATCAAGGCAGAGTTGAGGAGGGGGGGGGGAGTAGAGGAGAAAGGTAGAGAGGGGGGGGGGGGTAGGGAGGGGAAGGGGAGGGAGGAAGAGATCTGACACAATACAAGATACACAATACAAGATTAACACAGTCATTCAAAGTTGTGTGATACTGATGACTGCTATTTACTAAGATCTAGTACCACCGCAAGAACATAATATTAAGAAGAGAAATTGTAGCAAGGAAGAGTGGGGGGGGGGGGGGGAGTAGAGGAGAGAGGTAGAGGGAGGGGGTAGGGAGCAGAAGGGGGAGGGAGGAAGAGATCTGACACAATACAAGATACACAATACAAGAAGTCATTCAAAGTTGTGTGATACTGATGACTGCTATTTACTAAGATCTAGTACCACCGCAAGAACATAATATTAAGAAAAGAAATTGTAGCAAGGAAGGGGGGGGGGGGAGTAGAGGAGAGAGGTAGAGGGAGGGGGAGGGGGGTAGGGAGCAGAAGGGGGAGGGAGGAAGAGATCTGACACAATACAAGATACACAATACAAGAAGTCATTCAAAGTTGTGTGATACTGATGACTGCTATTTACTAAGATCTAGTACCACAAGAACATAATATTAAGAAAAGAAATTGTAGCTAGATAGAGTTGGGGGGGGGGGGAGTAGAGGAGAGAGGTAGAGGGAGGGGGGGGGGGGAGTAGGGAGGAGAAGGGGGAGGGAGGAAGAGAGATCTGACACAATACAAGATCAACATAAACCAGCAGAGCTTGTATAGGATGAATACTTCCCATAGACTTGCATGTATTGCGTGCATTCTCTATAGGGCTCACACGGGTAAATAATTCCCCATAGAGACGTGTGTTAAAATTTAAATTTCAAAAAATTCTGTAAAATAGCTGGGAGAAATGAGGTGTTTCATCTTCACTAACCTGAATAAGTGAGATATTACCTTTCATCCATCAGATTGCCAGGGTGGGTTGTTCTGCTCTAATTCTGTCCTGGGGTCCGCAAAGCCAGACTACGAGTTCTTGTCACTCAAAAAATCACCTATTTTCCGTACACGTACCCAATGAAATATAGTCCCCTCAAATTCCATCAGAAAAGCTTTCATCTTCCAACCAAAATGCAGTTTGTAGAGGAATTCATACTCAATATCTACAGCTATTCAGTTTTTTTGCCAAACTACATCATTGATTTTTAATTAATTTTTTTCTTCATTTATTTTGGTATCTTTGGTACGAATTTGTGAAGGGGTCTGGGACAGTCCATTTTATTTACAGGTGTGAGCCCTATACGGCACTGTTTTCTTCGCGTCGAATGGCAATAATAATGAAGTTGAATTCTAAATTCCTTTCATTAAATTTAATTAACACTAATTGTTGTAAAACGAATATGGGCTAAGTTGTCTTCTTAGAACAAGGTCTTCAATAATCACTGCACAATAGATGTTCCTGATGGACCAAGCTGCAGATAAAGCCTAAATAAAGCATATTGGTTGCCTAACCTCCTCATACTAGAGTTAGGCAAATAAATCAAAAAAGAAATAAAGTTTCATGATGATTAATATCTGAAAGGGATGATACAGTTTTGGTTGAGGTGGAGCTTCAGGTTTCCAACGCTTTTCGATAATTAGTTTGTTTTTTTTAGATAATCAGAGACCTCTCGTGGAATATGAAATAGGATAATAACAATTCTAAGAAGAATTCAAAGATTATTATTTTGATGAAATTTGGTTTTGAAATGACTGAGATATCCAAAATAAAGCGATCCTAAAGGTGGGGCCCACCTTGGTATAATAATGACAAACTAAAAAACGACTAATGAGCATGAGACAGATGTAAAATTGATTGTTCCTGTTCATAATCAGCTGTGCAAACAAAAGCACTACAAAATAGTAAACGAGCTGAAGAGCCGTCAAAGGCGTCTTTTATTTCTCTTTAAAAAAAAATCGGTAAACAGCCAGCGGCATTTCTCTCAGTCTTATGAACGAACTAACATCATTTTCTGAATAAAATTTTTGGTGACATGACATTTGTTCCTGCGAAAATTGTTCCTGTCTTATTTTCTCCAAGGACTTAGGGTTAGGATTGTGATAATATTTATTAGGATGCAGTAGGGTTTTAGGTGATAGTTTGATGTCAGGATTAGGATTGGGTGAGGGTTATGTTTGTTGGAGCAATCGGAGAGAATGTTATGGAACCGAAATTTTCAGATAACCAGTTGATAGGATTTGCAAATAAGCATCATCGCCTCTATTGGAGACGCCTATGGTATTGAATACCTCCTTGGAATTGACGGACAGGGAATAAACTAACCTTTGCGCCAATCTGGTTTCCACACTGGCCGGCTTGAATGTGGACAATCTCACGCATGTTGATTTTTGTTCTACAGGATGATGAGACAAAACGATCATGATGAGAGAAGACAATGAGTGTAATCATATGTCCTCGTTTAAAGGGCATGGCTAGTAACTGATCAGTGGGAATCAGTAGGAATGCTGGGGGAAGATTGTTCCAATCCTTTGTTGTGTGATCATTTGCTTCAGAATGGTCTCATATTCAAGTAATGTGCAGTTTAAAGGACAAGTTCACCTTCATAGACAAGTGGGTTGAGTGAATGCAGCAATATTAGTAGAACACATCAGTGAGAGTTTGAGCAAAATCGGACAATCCGTTAAAAAGTTATGAATTTTTGAAGTTTCTGCTCAGTCACGGCTTGATGAAAAGACTACTATAGCTTGTGATGTCACATGAGTACAACGATATAAAGAAAGAATAAAGAAAAATCAACATATTTCCATTTTTCTCGCATAACAAAAGAACACTCGACTTTTCTCTTTCAGAAGGTAGGGGGAATAATATTACCCTTAACATACGTCAGTAGCAAGTCAAAGAAATGTGCACTTTATTCAAAAAGTAAAGTTTTGCGAAATTCTCTTTTTATTTTCCTTATATAGTTGTACGCATGTGACATCATACACTGTAGTAGTCTTCTCTTCCAGCAGTGACTGCGCAGATACTTAAAATATTCGTAACTTTTGAACGAATTGTCCAATTTTCCTCAAACTTTCACTGATGTGTTCTACTGTAAATATTGCTGCATTCTCTCAATCCTTATGTATATGAAGGTGGACTTGTCCTTTAATGTTTCCATGTTAGCATGCCTGTACAGTGACAGGGCGATTAAACTGGTCATTACTTGAATATGAGACCATTCTGAAGCAAATAATTTTCAGACAACAATAGCTATATATTGTATACTCTTAAATGAATCCCACAAAGATTGGAATAATCGTTCCCCAGCATTCCCACTGATTCCCACAGATCAGTTTACTAGCCATCCCCTTTAGAATTACGAATAGGCTTCAGATTGATAGCTCTAGAGAATGTCGACTGAAATAAAATGTCGGAATGACAATGAATGCGATGGATGAATGAATGAATGAATGAATGAATGAATGAATGAATGAATGAATGAATGAATGAATGAATGAATGAATGATGAATGAAGAAATTCAGAAAGGATTTGAAAAGCTTGTATTCTGTTAAACAAATCGCTTGCTGAGATTTTGCAATAATCAGAGTAATGTCTGCAAACGCCAACCAAACATAAACCCATAACACTGTTATATGTTGAGAAGTCGTAAGCATTTTCTGTTTCATGTTATCGTGCTGAAACATCAGCCATTCTGAAAACTCAAAATTCTATTATATAAAGCTTCCCATAGTATATAATATTATATAAAGCCTAAGAATCGATTGGTTTTCCTGCAATGATTAATGAACTAAACAACAATAACAAGCAAAAGCGAATTTGATCAAAATATGGTGAAAATAGCGCGTAATCTCACACAATCAATACAATATAATTATACTCACAAGACTTCAGGTGTAGGGGTGCAGAGAAGAGAAGCTCTTGCCGATGAATGGGACAAGGATATTTGCTCAGCAGGGTAATATACTAAAGAAAATGAGACTATCGAAAATAGGCTTCATCCCGTCGCTAAATAAGAATATCCTCTCTCGCTGGCGTGCAGGGGCGCGCTTGGCTCAGATCATCCGTTCGTTGCAAATGTGCCATAAAAGCAGAGATAAAGTGACAAATGACAGCTGTTTTAGTTCTTTTGTTGTTGTTGTTGTTGCTTTTTTCTAGAAACGCTATATGATATAAATCTCAGCGATAATGTGATGTATATAATAGTAAACATTCTATCCTTACAAATTTCATATCTGTACTTAGAGGTAGGAGAAATCTTTCAATTCCTTTTTTCAATTTACTTGCTTTGTCCACGGTAACGTCTCCGATATCGCGCAAAAAAAGGAAGCTGTATGAAAAGAAAAAAATGTGGATGAAACTGACCGCTTAATAATTCAAATATTTTAGAGGGTGAAAATAAATTTGAGGGAATGACTGGATTTACTTCTCTTATATTTATATAAACAAAATGTCACACAGTGTTGAGAATAAACCATTGAGTAGTAAACAGTTCATTTTATTTGTGCTATTTGTTCACACAGATAATGATGACAACTGGCCGACAACTTTTGCATTGAGTCCCCACACAACAGTGTCTAGAAATAGTAACAAACACCTTGAAAATATTACAATTTTACAGAGTTTGATAACAGTGAGAGATTAAGTGCTATATACGACGCTTTTTTTTTCGAGGCGCTTTGTTTGCATCTTAATTATCGTTCAAGGAAGAGATGAAGATCTCATCTGTCACCATGTGAGACTTTGCCTGGCCCAAGTCAACCATGGGTGATTCAAGCGACAGATTAGCGTAGCAGGAAGCAAACAGGAAAAGTGCGCCTCAAAGACGGGGGTGCCGCGGCTGTGACCCCTTGTCAATTCTCGCTTCCTGTGAGCACATTGGGTGTCGAGGGTCTATAGCAGAAACCCATTCCTGCACAATAATAACGTACAAAGAAAACAAAGAAAGTGAAAAAAGCAAAGCAACGATCCAACAATAGCAAGAACTGTTTGAATGGGAATTTACTCGCTACAATGAAATAATGCTGTTATAAATTATTATGCAGACATCACTGGGAATGGGAATCATTTTTGGATTTCAACGACGAATGTTTATGGCGTCTTGTCAGTCCACATGAAAGAAGATTCAAAATCATGATACATCTGTAATATACTCACAAAGGCACGGTAATTTAGAGCAAAGGATTTCTCCTTCATATCTAATCATAATTATTCTGTACAGTTCCATGACCTGTGACTGTCGCCACCATTAATCTAACTGCCAAATCTAGGGTACTCCACAACAACCACTACAACAACACCAACAATCAGACAGTAAAATTTCCTCAACTTTCACTTTCACTTTCGTACACGGTGTCGTTTTTGTTACTGCTGTTGTTGATGCCGTTATTCATTTCAAATCCATGTCCGACATTGCTACTAAAGCAAGTGCATTGGCGCCATGATTTCTACAAGCAAGTGTCTACACCATTGACCATGTCTTGTCAACAAAGCGGGCTATATAGCCCCCTGGCCATTACAACCCGCACTCTGTTCAAGAGTTGTGTTTTTATTATATATTTTATTGATTTCAACAATTGACATACAAATATAAACCATTTCAAAATATTATATATAAATAACACAACCAGGAAAATGGATTTGAAAATAGAAAACCAAGAGAAAAGGGGAATAAAGACAGCAGGACAGAAATATGCTTGACCTCAAGACCTCCATTAGGGGGAGAGGGGAAATGATAAAACCCGATGATGATTGCTATAGTTCACACGGAAAAAAAAAGAGAGAAAAAAAAAGAGAAGAATATATTTCATTTTTAGGCCCTATCTCGATTCGTCAAGGAGAGAGGGGAAGAGGGCAGACTCGTTTACTCAGTATACTTGAAATGTGCAAATATTGTGATGAAATAGAGAAATTGATAGAGCACCCATTCCATCTTTCGAAGTGTTGAAACAAAGAGGTGGGAAACCACCAGAGCCAGAGACGAGATCAAGAGGGGCTGGCGATAAATGGATAAGGATCGAGAGTCAAGTGTTATGTTGTGTGCGCAGTCTCGGCCTGATTAGCGCGTGTGTGCAGGCATGGTACATGGGATTGGCAGAGTCGTACGACGTGGCTGTCCAGGCTGTCAAAGATAAAGATTATTACAAGGTGAAGTCAGATGTTGATATCAACACTCCCGATTTCGCTTATATTCTCCATAACCATCGGCAATCCGAAAATGCTACTACTTTTACTACAATAGAACTTTAGTTACTTCCGAGGATCCAGCTCTCCCGGTGTTCAGCTAACGGTCCCACATATGCTATTCTGTGTTACTTTCATGAATAGGTTTACACACTGCACAGCTGTCGCTATTTACAGCGCGACTGGGCTGTGCAGTGTACAGTTAAAGTTACACTATAGATCTATACACAGCCCAGTCGCTGTATAAATAGCTGTGCTTCGCACAGCGTCTGGTCGGGCTGAAGTTACACCAGCTTCTTACTAAAGTCTCATTTTTAGATATAGACTCTTAATGTTCCTTGTCCGTATGGGGTCGCTGCTGCGGTTACCCCTCTGGGGCTCTGTTTATACTGTAACTAGTTACTGCTACTGCACTGTCTCTAGATCGATACTTGTGAAATCAACTTTAAGTTGGTGTGGTGTGCGTGTGGGCACTGCACAATTGCTTAAACTCAAAGTTCAAATGTAGGGTGGGGTGTCTCTACCCCTCTCTAGTTCTAAGCAGGGCAGGGCATCCAAAAAGTCCATGATGCGATAATACTAATAGATGAATGTGTTTTCATGGGTGCATGCGCATGCCATAATTTACCAGGCATTGTGCTTGCACGAGTTTTTTTTTTTTCATTTTCTTTGTACCCTAAAAGAGACTCTGTCTTAGCCACTGCAGAGCTAAACACCTGACATGACAGATAACAGCTCAAGGGTACTTCAGAGAATCTAATATCTAAGTTGTTACTTTTACCCCATTTGTATACTTTTGCAGATTGTTCAAGCCGCACAATATGCAGCATCGACTGCAGAAACCAGTGTACAACTACAAGAATACCTTGCAAGTTAAAAAAACAGACTTTATCACTGTGGCAAACATTCTATGGTACTAGCCATTGTCCATTTGACAGGATAGTCAATTACAACATACAAGAGCTCTCCAGAGACAAGAGAGGTGCCTGCTAGTTTTTTGAGGATATCACCTGTAAGTAGATGGTCCTTCACTGCTTCGCCAAGCTTCTATCTTTTCCCAATGGCAACATCAACATCAGACAGTAACGGGACAGAGCGAGAGGTGGCATCAGCCGATCCAGCGCTGTGCAGACTGGCTGTGCACAGTTTCTCAGAGAAGCTCCTCGACACTGAGATTTTCTTTCATGTGACCAAGCTCATGGACAGCTTTCTGTTGTGGATTGGGAATAAACCTGCTCGTATGTCCAATCTTGCTGTTGCTTTGAATACAAGATGTGTAAGTGGACCGGTCATTTTGTCCAAAGTGCATTTGCTAGTGTCAGCAGTCAAGGCTTACAGTTCCACAATTCTAGTATTTCAGTATTTTAAGCTTTAAATGTAATATAAGCTTGTGGAAAAAAGAAAGTCAATGTGGAAAAGATTCTACAATTAGTTCTTATCTACATATCATGATAGTAAGCAAAAACACAGAATATGAGTATTCATTCAGAGTATTCAAGAGATTACTGTGTCTAGTCAATATTCTACCAGAGCCAAGACTCCAACCCCAAACAACTCTTAAACAGGAGATTCTCCTGCCTGGACCCTCTTGCAATTTAGAGACTCTTATGGCACAGACAAACACAGAGTATTACTGTATGTGCTCGTAGCGCACATCATGGGCACAGGCACAACACATGTGGCTGGGGTCCATCAAGGCCCACTTCAGGGCAGTGGAAGCTCTGCGATTTTTTTTTGTTTTTCTTGGGCTGTCTATAAGCCTTAATGTTTAAACATACTGTATATGACAAGAATAACTTGGACATGAGAAATCTCAATCTAACATTTTTGTTGAATGTAACGAAATGAGACAATTTACTGTTCATTAGACCAATTAGACCATCAAATAGGGCATCCAAAACAGCTGCTTTGGTCATACTTTTTTGTGGCTTTGTCTCGAGAAAAAAGTTTTCAAGAAGCTTCCACAATGTTGGTCAGTGTATGCTGTTTCTCAGAAGAAAAAAAAAATTCTTTATTACTGTATTCAAGATGTATCAAATCATGATGTGCAAAAAAGTTCTCAAACTGTTTTGTTTCTCTTTTATCTTTTCAATAGGACAAAGTTCCCAGCGCAGCAATGTTGCTTGGTGATACTGCCAATACGCAGCCATCCACTCTGGCACAGAAATTAGGTGAGTCTATGTAAATGACCATGTCACTTTAACCCATTGAGGACAAGTCCGGAGTATACTCGGGCAGGTGTCTGTGGGAAATGTGTGTTATAGTAAAATCAGCCCGTCCTCAATGGGTTAAGCTCATCTTGGCCACCATTTGTGACAATAGTTACTATTGTCATTATGATTAGGCATGCCTGCCATATTGTATGTCTCTTCCGTGCATAAATTTAGATGGTTGTGTCTTTGTCCCTAAAATGTTGTTGTATGTATGCAGTTTTGTAATCTTATTTCAAAACAAACAAAAAGAAACAATGTCCAGTATCCTGCTGTATTCATGTGAAACTATACAGAATAGCAGAAGCACTTTTCCATTCAAAAAGGACAAAAGTAAGGTCTACAGCATAATATCTCACATCTATAAGCCTTGTTAATGCTAGAGGGGTTCATACATGAGTTTGTGCATACATGTAGGCCATTGGCTAAAATAGAAAAGACCTCCCCACCCCCTAAAAAAAAACAACTACAACAACAACAAAAACTCCAGCAAGTAAATAAAATACTACAATATATCAAATATGAAGACTTCAATGTATTAATTTGTATCAAATAAAAGAAGTGCTGTTGGGCAATCGAAAGACAAAATTGTTGTGGTAGGACAAACACTAAGACAAGAAGTCTGTTAGGTGTTTCTTTCAGAGAAAAAAAAGAAAGAAAGAAAAAATGGAAAGCAAAGAACATGGTTCTGCCAAGTCTTTTGCAATTCAAGGTAATCCACAAAGTTCTGATTTTGATATTTGGTACACTGTGTTTTGTGTTGCTCTAATCCTTGCCTTCAAAACTTTGAGAGCTTGTAAACACAGCTAAGATCAGGTAATGTTTAGGGAAAAAAAAGACCGGGTAATGTTGAAAAGCTGTTTAATACTTTGGTTACAGAATTATTTCTGACAGACATATTATTAGCGGAAAGAGATGTCTAGAAATAGCACTGCATGTATATATTGCTGGAATGCTCAACAGGCCAGTTTCCATGGTACCAAGTCGTCTCTTTGTTTTCATTTATTATCAAAGCAAAGTCAACTGGAAAGCAAGTATTTGTGAGCTGCAGTCTTCCCTTGATGGATCAAATGCTGGTCTCTCTAGTTGAAAAACGGATCAAGGAGGAACTCAAGGCCAATCCTCAGTGCTTTTGATATTTAGTTGACAACCCAGTATCTGATCAATTTCGGTAAGTGTCTGCCGTTTCACAAGTACATTTTTATAGCTACCTGGTATGCAACTAATGATGTACATTGATTACCTGGTTTACTGTAATTGATAGAGTACATGGATTACGTAAATATCATATATGATGGACACTGTTAACAAAAAATACCCCCAACAAAAACCTCAACAATGCATTTCAGCTAGTTTCTGCAACGAGGGTTGCCAGGTGGCCACTAGTTTTCTTGGCCATTTTCCGTGGCCTATTTTACAGCCAAGACCAGTTTTCTTCATCTATATTACAGCCAATTTGGCCAAGCTATTTTCATTTTTTTTTTAATACCAAATTTTAGGACCAAATCTTATCTTTCCAGTGATGGAACTAGATATTGAATATAGTCATGTGGTGAATAAATGGTTTCATAGAAGATATTATGCATCAATTCAATGTTGAATATTTTAGACTTAGTGGACATACAATTGTAGTCACAGTATATTGAAGCCCTTTGTCATACCATAACTGCCATGCTTTATGATTATTTTGCTTTTGTTTTTTGTTGTATGTAAACTCTTTCAATTCTAAGTATTTTTCTTTCTAGTCACAGTACATGCTAATTTAACCTTTTTATCATATCTGTCAATTTTCACATGATTATCATGGTTTATTTTATTATTTTGATATTATATATTTTTGATTTTGTTATATTTTTCTTTATCAAATACTCTTAGGCCACAAAAAAAGAGAAGAAATTTAATGATTTTGGTGGCCTGAACAGGCTATAGTATGAAAAAAGAAGTGTAAGTAAGTTGCCTTGATATTGCCAGTGGAATAGAAAGCTGCATGACTGCTGGGTTGCATGCAGTTAACATGAGTTACAGGAGACAAAGAAGTGTATTGCTTATTACAATAGCAGTGGCTGATTTGTGCATCTCTTCATATTAAACATTATTGTTTTCCTCTGTATTTGTTCAGTTTGCTTACTTTGATCTATTGAGAGTTTTAAACTGTGATCATTTTATGAAGAAGTATATTGCAAACATAGATTGGTATGCCATTTTTAATTTTTTTGTGAAGTAACGTCATCGTCAAATAGCAAAAAATAAGATCCTTGCATTGATATTGTACACGTGTTACTTAAAGGACAAGTCCACCTTTATATACATGTGGATTGAGTGAGTGCAGCAATATTAGTAGAACACATCAGTGAAAGTTTGGGGAAAATCGGACAATCCGTTCAAAAGTTATGAATTTTTAAAGTATCAGCGTAGTCACTGCTGGATGAGAAGACTACTACAGTGTATGATGTCATATGCGTACAACCATATAAAGAAAATAAAAAGAGAATTTCACAAAACTTTACTTTTTGAATAAAGTGCATATTTCTTCGACTTGTTACTGACATATGTTAAGGGTAATATTATTCCCCCTGCCTTCTGAAAGAGAGAGGTCAAGTGTTCTTTTGTTATGCGAGAAAAGTGAAAATATGTTGAATTTTCTTTATTCTTTCTTTATATCGTTGTACTCATGTGACATCACAAGCTATAGTAGTCTTCTTATCCAGCCTTGAGTGAGCAGAAACTTCAAAAATTCATAACTTTTGAACGGATTGTCCGATTTTCCTCAAACTCTCAATGATGTGCTCTACTAATATTGCTGCATTCACTCAACCCACATGTCTATGAAGGTGAACTTGTCCTTTAACAAGAAACTGTTGTTGAGATATTAAAATTGTCACATGTTTTAATCATATTCTGTTTTTCAGCAGGTTAAATCACAAATCGATAAAAATGGGTAGTCTGTTTTTGCATTTAAACTCTTCATAACTGCATGCTGTAGTTATGGAGTGTGCCATGTTCATTTTCATATGTTATATATTTTCATGTTTTTTATGCCTCCGCCACGAAGTGGTGCCGGAGGCATTATGTTTTCGGGTTGTCCGTCCGTCCGTCCGTCCGTCCTTCCGTCCTTCCGTCCTTCTGTCCGTCCGTCCGTCCGTCCGTCCGTCCGTCCTTCCGTCCGTCCGTAATGAATTACATGGACAAGGCAACTATCAAAACCTGTTGAGGTATCCTAATGAAACTTGGCATGTCTGTGTATTAGGGGGTGAAATTGTGCCTATCAACTTAGGGGTGCACATGCTCAAGGTCAAAGGTCAAATACATAAAATTTCACTATTTCCACCATATCTATGCAATGCCTGAAGATATTTTCTTGAAACTTAGTGTATACATGTATTACCCAATTAAAATTCTCTGGTGAAAGTTTGGGGTCATGAGGTCAAAGGTCAAAAGGTCAAGTAAAAATATTAAAACTTCTTTTTTCTCCGTACCTTGGAAAATTGTTCAAGGTATCTTCATGGAACATATTATGTACTGACTGGCAGTGATTATCTAGAGAATGTAGGGTTCATGGGGTCAAAGATCAGGGGTCAAAGGTCAAGTGCAACACTTCAAAATTTTACTATTTCCCTCATGTTTATGCAATGCCAGCAGGATTATGTTTTTTTTTACACTTGGTGTATGCATGTGTAACCTAATAGAAATTATCTGGAAAGTTTTTTTTTTCTTTTTCTTTTTTTTTTTGCCTCAAAGGTCAAAAGGTCAAAGATCAAGTGAAAGTGCTGAACTAACTTTTTCCTCCATATCTCGGAAGTGGCTCAAGTTATCTTGAAACTTACTACACATACTTGCCAACTAATAAGATTTTATCAGATTCAGTAAGATTTTTTACGTTAAAAATAGCAAAATCAGATTTTCTGTCAGAGACATCAGATTTTTAAAAGATATTTAGATATACTTTTCATGTGTATTTTCTGAAGATTTGACTGAAAGTAAGATTTTTAGCTTCAGTTTGCATATAAAATAAGATTTTTGCAATCCACGAGTAAGATATTTCATCTTGAAATGTTGGCAGGTATGACTACATAATTATGCATGTTCTACCTGAAAGTGATTATCTTATGAATTTTAGGGTCAAAGGCCAGATGAAAATGGTAACAGTTTACTATTCAGTACAGAAATTGCACTTTTTCTCCATACCGGTACCTTGAAAATTACTCAATGCATAAATGTATGAATAGGTCAAAGTCAAGTTAAAGTCCTTAAATCCCCAAATACATGCTCTCCTATTCATCCAATTAAACCGAGGTCAAGGAAGGTGAACATTCAACACATTTGTGACAAACTTGTCATTTTAATATATTGCCAATTTTGTGAAAATGTTTAATCACACATTGTCCACATGTACTATGTAGACCTATTAGGAGAATCATGCATTATGGCGGAGGCATACCAGTCGCCATAGCGACATTTCTAGTTCTTAGTTTTTACGAGATATCTGTTAAGTAGGAGTCATGACAAGATTGGTATTTTCATGGTATCTGTATGGCGTACATTTTGATTTGATGATAGTAAATTTGCATTAAACCGTATAATACGACAGGGATGCAATTTATCAACGGCCGTCGATGGCCATGGCTGTCGTTACCTTTTTGATTGGCTGTGATGCCCCCCAGAAAAATCATATTCTCAAGGCCATAAATTTACCTGCCCTATTTCTTTTGGCCGTCATGCCCTGTAGTCTAAGATGTGCCCTTTTTCTATTGGCTGTCATGCTCCTTTTCTCTTGACCATCGTTTCGCTGTTCTTATCACGCACATCAAAAGGCCAATGAATTTATTCAGACTTTAGACGTATGCGATATTGCTAGTTTCTGGTACCAAAGTGCCTTACATTGCGCTACTTTTCATTTTAGAAAAAAAAAATGGCCTCAGTGCCCTTTTTATGACCAGAATTAGCTGCCCTTTAAAGGGATGGTATGATTGGTGGAGATGAGGTTTGGGCTTTTAACTTTTTGCGAGATACCAAGAAACCACTATGAAATAGTACAGAGCATGCCATTCTAAACGGAATTCAAAGTTTATATGAGAAAAATCGGTTTGTAAATGACCGAGACATCCAAAAACAAAGTAAAACAAGACAAAATTGTCATAAAAGGTGAGTCCCACCTTTTATTAGAATCGCTCTGTTTTAGATTTCACAGCCATTTCAAAACCAATTTTCATCAAATAAACACTGAATTCCTCTTCGAATTACAACCTCTTTGAAATTTCATAGGAGATTTCTCATTATCTCACCAAAAAATGCTAGAATTAGAAACCTGAAATAAGGTCTCAACCAAAACTACACCATGCCTTTAGAAGTGGTCATAATGCCCTTTTGAATGGCCTTAATGGCCCTTGAAATTTTGGGGCATCCAAGGCCACTTTGTCCCAAGCCAAAAGTGAGTTAAAATGGCCTTTACCTTCAAAAATCTTATTTCGAGCCCTGATACAACTTATGATTGTTGGTAAAGACCAGAATTCTTACTACTTCTACTACCACAGTTTACATACATTCATTCTGTATGATTGAAAGGGGAGGGGGGGGGGGGGGGATATAAAGACACAACATTTTTGTAAGATTTTAGATTTGTAAGTACATTCATCGTAAACTCTGCAAAATATGCTCTCCATATGGCAGAAACTCATCATAGAGATGACACTTGAGTTGAAATAAGAAATAATTTATGGGAGTGAGCAACTGAAGAAAAGGCATACAATATGTAATTTGTGTCACTTTGATGTAAAGTTTAGTGTGCAAAGTGTTAATGGAATGTGGTTGTACAGCTGTACTTATCTTTACTGGCTAGAAGGGTAAAAATCTCCCTCTGTACTGTAAAGAATTTTCCACAGAGATAAACTGAAGTATTAATACAGAAGTCTCACATTCCTATAAAAGACATGGGATAATTTTGAATGTGTTTTGTGTATATGGAATCCTAGTAAACCAACATGTTTCAGCTCAGCTATAAAGTTTGCTGCACACATGGGGCTTTGTTCAAATTTGGCTCAGAGAAAGGAGGCATAGGTAAATATACTTTGTTTTTTTAACTACCCAATTTTTTTTTTCCTTGCTGTGATCATTAAAAATGCAGTCCCATCTAAATTTGATGGGCATCATGTTCAATGTTAGGTGGAGGTAGTATTGGATGGAAGGAATTTTCCCTCAATTAGGAGAGTTTTCACAAAAGAGGTCAGAGGATTAGCTAATGACAGATTCCAGAATTTCACCAGTTCTTTTTTTTTAATAATCTTGAGAAGAACGTATGATTTTGATGTCACTCCATGCTTGCACTCAGGTGCATACTTTTGCATGACAGGGAAAATAAAGACAGCCACTTTGAAGGATAAACAATGGTCACAGCCTGCAAACCATTGTATTTGCAATAATTTATTATCTTACATTTATACACGCATCTGTGTTGTCATTGTCGACCACGTTATGCAATTTGCCATTGTCGTCCATGATATGCGAATTTTTGCAATTTTGTCAGAAAGGTAAATTTGGCCTTGTTCTACATCTCAGTGATTGACATGAACATGAAAGACTTCAAGTATAAGATTGATTTCCCTAAAGGGGCATTCGAGACAATTAATATGATGTACAATTTGTAACATATCAGGTTGTACATTAATCAGAAGTGCCATACATACAGATTTGTGGATGTTATTGTGGTCCTGGAGCATAGGCTGTAAATCAATACTGTGACCCCCCCCCCCCAAAAAAAAAAAAAGAAAGAAAGAAAGAAAGAAAGAAAATGATATATACTGAACAAGGATGATGACATAGAGGCTCACATATTTCAGTAATGTAGCAATGTAATTCCATTACAATATCACTTCCTTAAGAAGTTCACCTGTGTACAATTTATGCATGCTTTCTTCTTTTGTGCTGCTTCCTTGAGCACCCAATCATGCATCTCATATGAAGCTGCCATGTCACCATCCTTATTCATTGTGATTTATTATGAATTTTGAAAACATTCTTATTCCTCACCCCAATCAATATTAATTCTGAAACTCTGTATACCTGGTACCCAGTGTAACCAACTCATACAGATGTTCTTAAAATGCAAAAGTCTGAAAATCATCTGGATGTCTCCTTTAGCTGTTTCAAAATTTCTGAACTATTGACCAGCGATGTTAGCCATTCACATACAATTTTGAAAATAGAATTGAAAATGTCATTTATAAGCAGAATGCAGTTTCCCTCAATCATTTAACAGGAAAATGCAACATTATGTGAGTATAAGAAACTACTCTTAATCAGCCAATTATACATGAAGAAGAAACCATTTTTTCAGTATAATAGATGCTCAGAGTAGTCTCACCAGAACATGTTGGCTAGCTGTGTTACCTGTACTTTCTGTGGAATTAATACACTGTAGAAGTTTGGAAGCTGCTAGCCATTAATCAGTCATGTCATCAACTTGTGAATTCATTGTCATTATGACTAAAGATCGAGAATGCAATATGCTTGTATCATCATGATCACAGAGTTTTTCAGTCAAAACAGTGCAAGAACTCATGGTATCAAAAACATTTTAAAGGCAGTTTGCTTTTAACACTGGAAGAAAGAATGTGATTTATTGTCTGGCAGCAGGAAAGCAGATGATGACAAAGGCATGCGAATGCATTAGAATACTTAGCATTCCCTTATATACTAAATAGATTCTTCCTGCTTGCTATTCATGATGTGTATCCATGCTGTGTGTGAGAGCGCAGATCAGGGCATTATGTGTGTATGATTGCAGGTACACACCACTGCGGTGTGCACAGGAGTGCACCGATACACAGAGTGCATATTTGATGTGTGTCTGTGTATGTCTAGTGTGTGCTTGTGTGAGTCCTGTGTGTGTGTATGTGTGTGTGTGTGTGTGTGTGTGTGTGTGTGTGTGTGTGTTTAAAATGCTCTGGAGTGCACAACCCAGTGTGTGAACTCTCATAAATGCATACTATGTGAATGCGAACTGGGTTGAATGCAGTTACAACCACTGGGATTCTTGCAGTGCATGAGTGTGTCCCAATACATGAGTGAGTGCACAGGACAGCTCTCTGTCACCTATGTTGAGAGATTTGCTAGTGATTCTGGTACAGCTGTCTCTTATTACTTGGAAATCACAAGCATTTTAGCTTGTCTAAACCAGACAGTTGTGATTACATGAATTGTGAGAAGGTTTATAGACAATTTCTGTCCTCTCTGATGACATTTCTGAATTGCAGGGCTTGAGATTCTACATATAGGGAAGCTCCTAACTTGACTGCCATGAGTGCAAGTTGATATTTGCAACATGGACACCGCACAAGCACAGTGGAGGCCGTGGATGGCTGCTAGTGAAAAGAAGGTGTTGATGGACCTGGTGAAACAACAGGCTCCAGATTTATTGCAACCTGGAGAAGTAAAGAGGGTCTCCAAGGATACATGGGAGACCATCACCTCACAGTACAATGCCAGGACCTCCATCAGGCGATCCACCAAGCAACTCAAGTCATTCCTCAAAAACATTTTGATCAAGTCGCTTAAGAAGCGGACAAACAACAACTCCTCGCTGCCCTCCTTTAAGACCAACTTTACGCCATATGAAAAGAGAGTCCTCATAAACCTGGCCAAGAATTGCATGGTGCTGTTTTCACAGCTGAAGGATGGCGACACGCAGAAGATGAAGAGAAGAGCCTGGTCCAACATGATGTGGGCCTTCAACCGAACTCAGAGCATCACAACGCCGAGGACAGCCAGGGAGATCAAGACATGCATCATGAACATGTTGAACAGGTCGCAGGAGAGAGACGTGCAAGAGCTGAAGATGAAAATTAGGGAAGCCAATTCCACAAATGTCTTTGACTTTGGCCAACCTCTGGAAATGCTCACTGCTGGGACGCCCTCTATGCTGACACATGCAGATGATGTGCCTCAGAATCCCAGAGTGACGATGCAGTCCACTTCTCATATTCAGTCACTGACAAGCAAAACTGGCATAACCATGCAAGGATCATTCTCAGGACAGCAAGGACTTTTGTTACTTAGTGATCCTCTTGAACAACCATCTGCCAGCCAGAGGCCAAATATAGCAAAGGCTACCACACCTCCTACCCCGCCACTACTTATTCCCAAATCAGGGCATCTCAGGGGACAAATTTCATCCCGCAGACCTTGTCCCCGACCAGACACCAGCCTTCCATCGGGAAGGGTAGCAGCAAAATCCGTCCAGCCATCATCAGCTGCCTATCCCGTAATGTTGCAGGCTTCCAGCTACCTGCCAGCAGACATGTGTCAGGTGCCATCACAGACCTCTTCCCTGCACACATCTCCTCTGCCGACTCCAGAAGGAATTCTGCCGCGCCCGTCCAGTGCTGAGAACTCTCGCCTGGGACACGCTACTTCCATTCGACAGGAACCCATTGATGTGGATATTATTGAAATCAAAGAAGAGCATGAAGACTTGCCACTGGATGACTTAGAGGGCGCTCCAGTCATTGAGAGGTCACCTGACGCCAAGAGAGGAAAGCCCATTGAGCTGACAGACAGAGAAGCAGTGACAGGATCAGGGACTCGTGGTAAGTGAGAATGAAGCAGCAAATTGTGGTTACTTACATTTATAAAGTTCGTTCATTCTCAGAATGCATCCCCAGTTCATTATGTACTTCTGTTACAACCTTGTATTTTTTTCCAATCATCACAGTGTCAGTGCTCAGCAAGGCAACACTCGGTCAGCTGTAAACAGTTCAGTTTTTAGGGGGGTTACTGCAATCATAGAGATTTACAATGATTTCAAAACACAGGATGAACATAGTGGCTATGGCAAAATAGTTAAATTTCAGGTTTTGTTATTTGGGCCTTAGTTCGTCAGCAATTCAAGTTTGTCATAAACAGCTGTTCTTTATATTCTTCTTCATCAATGTATACTTCTACACACCCTGATGACAAATATGTGATATGCTTAGTACAATGTCTACCTACAAACTGATCGCTTAATTGCTCCAACAAGTCTTTTTTTATCATTGATCACTTGTTAATTATTATAATGATAATAATAATAATAATAATAATAATAATGATAGTAATGATAATAATAATAATAATGAAATAATAATACTCTCATACATTTATTAGGTGCTAAATACAGATGTTTCTAAATGCATAGTTTACTGGAAAATTAATATTTACTCCATAATAATAAAAAAATTTAACAGAAATATATGATTCAAATAATAGATACATTGTATTTAAGTACAATAAATAGATATTGAAAATCAAAGTCAGTGTGCACCTCCATTTACCAACCCACAACTGGACCATTCCAAAGGACTATCTGCTAAAAAAAAATGAGTTTTCAGCACAGTCTAAAATTGATTAACAGAAGTGGCGATATGTATAGGCAGGTAGAGAATTCCAGAGAGAAGGGGCAATTTTAGAAAAAGTGTGAGGTCCAGGAGGCAACTGCATTGTAGAGGATGAACAGAGGGATCTTGAGGAAGTAGTAGAACGTACGGAAATGAGATTCTGTTAACTTCCTTTTTTGGAGACATTTCATTGTTGTTAAATTTATTGTCCCAAAGTTCTATGAAGATGAGGCTTGTAACTTGATTGAAATGGGAATATGAATGAGTCCATGAATAGTAAATATATGCTGGTATTGACTCACTTGAAACATATATATTCCACTTAGAATACCTACATATGGATTGGAAACATTAGGAAGGTATAATCTATGAAAGCTGCACCAGCCTTTGACCAAAGAGCTACTTTAAATGCTCTCTTTCTTTTCTTTTCTTTCCTTTTTTGTGATGGGGGGGGGGGGGTTTAAGGACACTTTTGTGGAATGATTTGAACATACAAAGACATAAACAATATGTACAAAAATTACCGTTTACTTACCTTTACATAAATAATTCAATCACTATACAGCTGCATGCATCTGAAAATCAGACAGATGTTTTGAATGAACCTTTGTAATATACCAAAATAATGCTAACTAAGGGAAGAGAATCCAGTGAGAAATCTCTTTTACTACAGTACATTCATGATGTTGGCTTTGCTCTGTATTAACTACATTTGTATGTGGTGCTCAGCAGAAGATATGTAACAGATATTAGTGTGCCTGCAGTTACCTGGGTTATTGATGTTCTGATAATGAAATGAGCAAGTTTGCTTGACTAATTAAATGTTCAACAAATATGTTCATGTGCTTGTTGCATGTCAGTAGGTTTTTATCCTTTTTCTGTTCATAACTATCTGTGATTTGCCTTGCATTGTGTTTAATCTTAGTAGCCAAGAGGCAGACAAAAGGAAAAAAAAAATCTCTTGCAAGTTTATTGATCCATGGCTCATCATACATGTATCTCTGGTTTGGACTGGAATTGTTTTGTGGAAATCTTGACGAATGTTGAATGTGTTTCAAAGCAAAAGTGATTAAAATACTAGAATTGAACATAGAAGCTTTGAATCCTGGCAGTGCATCGTCATAGTGATCAGTCAATGTGTGGAAGTGTTTATGTCGAGAATGACTTAAATAGCGTGCAAAGATGGCCAATCACAAACTTGTAGGGTCACAGATCAGTTTCACTGTTGTACAAAGTAAATCAAGAAATGTATGATTCAATGACTTAAAAAAAAAATGATTGAAGCATTCATATTACATGTTCTCCAGTAATTGGAACAGGGCTTGGTGAACATATGTTTTTTACATTGTAGGTCATAAGATCAAAATATAATAACAAGGTCCTAAATTACTAATAACTTGATTGTTATCCATAGATTGTCCATTATTTATTGTATAATAGATAATGGTAAAGCATGATAAAGAAGCAAAGCTGGATATTTCCATTGAGATTATTTCTGCTAAGTCTCAGTGATTCTGCCAAAGGCTTTCTGAAAATTTAACTGTATTTTCACATCCTCACAAAAACAAAAACAAAATGGAAAGTGATGTGATGTGATGTGATGTAATGTGGAATCTGATGTGGAGTCCTTATTATCTGTTGAGATGTGTGCAACACTCAAGTGTCTCCAAAATAGCTCTGTGGAACCTTTGTGATTTTGCTATCAGATTGTGAATATTTGGCAGCTCTTATTGTTAGACTGGTAGCAGGATCATACAGTGTATTTTACAAGGTTACAGACGGAGATGATTCTTGAGAATAAAGTTATCATCAAATCATTCAGCAATTCGTCTTTCTGACCAAAGATTATTCTGTATCTTCGTGTTTGCTGCCCTTGTAGGTGGTGGTGATGTCATCCAGCTGGAGAAGGTGACCAATGATGCTGCCATGTACAGCGGTTCCTCTGCCAGCAGTTCTGGCACAAACCAAGCAGAGCCAGGAGGTATCCATATAGTCGTCCACCAGAATGGTCCCGAGCCTGTCTCCATGGAGGACGCATTGGCCCCACCATCCTCCCGGACTCCAACCACTCCCACCAGCCAGCCACACCTGTCACAACCCCACCCTCTGCGAGGGCACTCCCCTCAGCTGCACCAGTCCCCCAGCCCCAGCGGAGGGGGCAGTGGACACACACCACTCAACATTTCCTTGCGCGATGCCAGCACAGACCTCTCAATGCACATGGACGGTCTTGTGCAGTCTGCAAGTGATGGACAAATGGCCCGTGACAATTCAAGTTATCTCTTTCAGAATGTGTTGCAGTCAACAGAAGTGCGTGCGATGCCATGCGCTGACGGGCGAGAGGACATCCAAATGTCTGCAGAAAGTAATGATGTGATGTTAGCCAGTCAGAAAACGATGACATTACGGCATGCTCGTGCCGGTCAGTCGTGTAATGCAGCTCAAGCAGCGACGCGGGCAAGATTCCGGGGGAGGAAAGAGAGTCTTGGTAGAATGAAGAAGCGACTGCTCCAAGAAGAGTTTGACAAGCGTCTGGCGCTCATGCAAGAAGAACACGATGTCAAGTTGTCATTCATGAAAGACAACCATGCCATGCTGCTGGAAGAACATCGATGGAAGAAGGAAGAACATGAACTGCGCATGAACATGATCAGGATCAATTCAAAGTTTTGATTTTAGACAACCATGTTAGATCAATGATGAAATAGTAGTGATCATATTAAATGGATAGATGATTCGAAGAGTGAAGAAAAAAAGCAGAATGCACACACACAATCAAAAAGTACCCACCAAAAAGCCTTCCATGTAGTAAGGTATGGAGTAGAGGTAGGGAAAAGACATTCAAATTCTGTGAAATTGAAAATAAAACAAGAAATTTGGAAGAAAACCAAACCAGTGAAAATTACTGCACCATTTTGGCCAAATGTGCTACCAATCTTAGTAGCACACAACAGTGCTGTACAGGTGACAATTAATTGCATTTCATGCTCTAAAAAAAAAAAAGAAAAAAAGAGGTATTGATAGACAATTTCAAAAGCTTAGATATCAATCTGTCAGGATTTTATATTTGTAATCAGGTGTTCTTGTGCGTTGTATGTTTTGGAAACATGCATTTATACAATGTACTAAAGTAGTTACAATGCCAGCAATAAGAAATATTTAAGTAGCGGAGAATGATCACAATTCTGCTATTTCCCTTTGGTACAGCAGACATACCAGCAATCAGTCTCAATGGGTTTTTGTGCTGGCAAATACGCCACCTTGCATCGTCCAGAACTTAAAGCTCAGCTTTGGCAACATATCATATCAAGCATACACGAGTATCATTTTCAACCCAACGAAGTGAAAGCTTGTGTGTGTGACTGGTTTCTAGATGTTCCCTTTTTTTGCATTGATGTAACTTTGTAACAAAATCAGTGGAAACTAGACAAATTTGTCTCATGCTTAACAAAGTGGGTAATGACCAGTGGTCAACTTGGAATAAATTTTTATGACCAAAATGCTGCTGCCCAAAACGATTACCATAGTCTCTCACTTTATGAGTACAGTGTACTGTAAAACGAGGAATGTTCGCGTGCATTTTAATTTCGCGAATTTCGCGAGCGCCAAGTTTCGTGAAATTAAAATGCATGCGAAATTTCTTGTCTACACTCTATGCATTGAATGCTAGTGGCAATTTGCGAAAATTTCATGCCACAGAAAAGGCCGTTGGCTCCAATTCGAGAAAATTTCGTGCCGCGAATATATCATGTTTTACAGTACATCTGATATGTCATCACTTCCTGTTATATTGGCATTTGTCAGTCTCGGTGACAAGGAGAAGTCTAGATGCTGATTTTCTTTCGCGAGTTGTTAAAAGGAGGAACAGTCCCATAGCTTGGTTTGTTTTGTTTTGTTTTAGCATGATTTCAAGTTAGTATCTGTGGAGATGCCTTCTTGGTTTGTGAAAAAAAAGAGAAAAAGATAAAGCCCAAACATTGATGTTGACTTCCAAGGCTAGAGATATGAAGACGAAATTGTCCTGAGCATTTACTTTCCGCAGAATGAAGCCTTGTTCTCAAGAAAGGTTATAGCTAGTACTGAATTTGCTCGATTCCTGACAAGTTATTTCCTGTAAAAACTGAATTTTCTATGTGAAATGCAAATGTTCTCATATAGGAGTTTTGTAAAAAAAATAAAAATAAAAAATTGAAGAAATTAGTATGTAAGTGTCAAACACAGCTGTAAAAGCTGCAATCAGGTATATAATGTTTCCATGGAAACAAGCTAAAGGGATAGTACAGTATTGGTGGAGGTGAAAATTAGGCTTCAACTTTCTTGCGAGATACCAAGAAAACACTTATGAAATAGTACAGAGCATACAATTTTAAGAGGAATTCACAGTTTATTTGATAAAAATCGAGTTTGGAATAGCTGAAACATCCAAAAACAGAGTAAAACAAAACGATCGTAATAAAATGTGGGTCCCACACTTTATTAGGATCGCTCTGTTTTCAATATCTCGGCCTCTTTAAAACCAATTTTCATCAAATAAACATTGAATCCCTCTTGGAATTACATGCTCTTTCATATTTCATATTTCATAAGAGGTTTCTAAATATCTCGTCGAAAAATGATAAAAACCTGAAGTTAAGTCTCAACCAAAACTATAATACGATCCCTTTAATGTTCATACTTTTCATGTCTGTTAAGAGCAGTAACAAGTGGTCTTGAATTCATTTTTGCTTCTTCAATATCTAGTTTTTAATGTGGCTTTGTATCATCAAAGATACTGTGTTAGATGCTTGCATTCCAGAATACTATACTGTATTATCTTTGTGTTTATGAGATAGGACGTGACATAGGCTTTTCAAAGGTATACCAGCACATACACACGTCATATTCAGCAGACAACAAAAACATTGAAAGCAGATAAACAGAACAGACTTGCTTTTTATTCTTTGGCCAAATTGGGATGTCAAGTGATGATTGTTTAAGTTAAGTCTCTATTTCTGAAGTGACATGGTACTTTAATTTTGCCACTTTTCAAACCTGAAAGTCAGTGAAGTTGGCACTTAGCTGAAGTGTGCAGTTAAAGGCAATGTGTGTGTAGCAGAGACAAAATGTGAATTTCAACATGGTGTAGGCATGCCAGAAGCCCTGAGAAAATGTATTGAAAAATTTGTCTGTGAGAAAACTTTAGGTCAGCCAAAATTGGAGTGCGACTGCCAGCTCGCAATTTCTACCAAGGTCATGCTAGTAACCCTCAGTGAAATGAAAGTGTGTTAACAGCTGAAGGACATTGACTGTGTTGTGCATAAGGGCTACAGGGCCACAAATGAGGTGCATAGTGAGTACGTGGTTCCTTTGTCAGTGAGCACTGTAAAGCCATCATTTCTAAGCATATTTCCCATTCATATTATTGTTTTTCATTTTGTAAGCAGTATGCTGGCTTGAAAGCACAATTCCACAGCATTTTCAAGTTGGCTGTAATAATTAGAATAAAAACCAGATGAGCAGAGTTGCAGAGGTCTTATCGAAAGCACAGATATAGAATAGAATCAGAAAGTGACGGAATCTTTGAAGTTTCCCATCTTTTTATGACTCAGTGATATTAGTTGAATCCACATACTTATAATATTTGCAGAGGTGATGTCATCACCATGCAAGTCACCTACTGAACTGTACAAAACTCTTCATCAAATTTCCTTTTCTGACGTAGAATCCACCAGAAGATGTATCCTTTGCTAAAAATCATAATACAGTCAACCTTTACTGAGTTGAATCTATTTGAATGAAGAAATAGCTTTGACTTAAAGGCACATGGTCCCGGTGATTTAGTCAAATATGCGTACGTGGGCGCATGGCACAAGTTTGCTATAGAGACCTACGCTATTGACTCCTCTTTAGTGCTTACACTGTGATGGTACTGACCCATTCCCCGAGTCTGTAGAAGTCCACTGTAGTCACAGTTCAGCTCATGATTCGGCTGAGGGTGATGACAGCTTTAGCAAACTTCTTTTGTGATGTCATAATAAGAAGCATATATGCACACATCCTGGCATTACTACAGACTGCATGATGCGCAGAGAAGACAATGAAGGCAACGTCACCTAGCAACACCTACACGCTTTACTCTTGATGACAGCTCAACTTCGGCAATCTTCGTATCAATGCTAGCGGTGATCGGCAGTATCGTCAACAGCATCCTCTACACTACCGGGACTAGTGCGCCTTTAAAAGGGAAAATTCGGCTTTTGAGGGATTAAAGTCAATAGAATATAAAGAGAAGAGGACTTGAAAAGACCTTGACTGTGGCAATTATTCAACTTATGCGATGTCGACTTAGGCAGGGTTGACTGTAGTCTTGTAACCCCCCCCCCCCCAAAAAAAAAAAAAAACAAAAAAAAACAAAAAAAAATAAATAAATAAATAAAATAAGATAAGAAATAAAAAATAGAACAAACCCATCTAACAATAAGGACTTTAAGGGGAGACAACCATCATCCCTAAATATAGCATGTTTAATGTTTCTGTGTGTAAACCAACAGATGGTTTATGAGGGAGATGATACCATTTTCTCATCTTCTAATTTGCATATGTGTGGATACAACCAACATGACTACCAGTATTCAGTAGAAACATCTGATACTTTATTAGTTCCATGACTTCTATTTTTTTTTTCAGATAATGATGAAACTTCTACAACTCTGGTCATCCAATTTCACTCTATTACCAGTGTAGTCAACATGAATAGGATGTGGAATTGCACTTAAAATATAGTACTGTATAATTGTGTAGATATACATGTGATATTTTGTCGTATGTTTTCCAATAAAAAATAATGAAAGTAAATCACTTTCATGTACGCCATGAAATCATTTTCTTTTTAATGTTCTGCATGGTAGCTGCAGTGTAAAGGCATTCACATTATGTACATAAAACTTGGTTACACAGGTTAAACTATGTATAGAGAGGTCATTAAACCAGAAAATTTTGTATTTAATATCTGTCATTATTATTCACAAATACACAAAACAATGAATTCAAGGGCATTTGATCAATTGATTGAGACTACAGAAAAAGACTTGTTTTATTTTAGTTTGTCGTGTCAAATAAGATGGAAACTAGGCTCCTATTCTATGTCAAAATGGTAACAGAGGAACACACCACATGCATGAAGCATTCTGCAAGACACAGTATTAGTCCTATATTTAAACAAAATAGGGTCCTCTGTTGAGAAAGTATCACTCAGATAATACTGTTGATTCTAAAATACATTAACTGGTACATTTAGTGAGCAACAACAACAACTATCAGTACTTTTTTGATGAAGATACATTTTGTTACCAGTTGATTAAAGGCATAATTTACCATTTGCAGATGAAACAAAAACCCAGCATTACTGCTTTAAAATAGTTCTGAAATGTGAGTTAGGGACAGAAACAACCACTGTAAAAATCTGAATCGGTATAATCGATGTTAAGCATTGTTAAATGCACAAAATGTGAACAATAGTTGTAATAAAAATGTTTCCAGACTAAACCGTCTACAGCTATGGTTTATTGAGAGAAATACTGATATCTCCTTATATTTTAGGCTTTATTGCGAAAATGTTATATGGTAGGGTGTTTTGTGATACAACAGACCTACACATATGCATCAAATGTGATATCTTGAAAATTTTTTAAATCACTGCTCCCAAAGGTAAGCAGGACCTTTAAAATGTAGAATGCTTGTGGTCCGTTTGTCCTTGATTCTACAAAAGAAAATATCCTCTCTTCAATATCACACAGCCTGATGTGAAAGGATCATAGATTTGTGAGAGAAATTTATGTCTTTTGACTTTTATGTTGTGGATCAGAGGTCAGTTAACTGTAAGTTAAGTTTCTTTTTGCCTGAGATTTCCCTTTAGCAAATTATATTTACAGTCATGGACAATTCAAGATGAGAAATCTGCCTTTTTCCTAAAATGAGCAGCATTTGTGATGTCAAAATACTGTACAATGCATCAGTGTTTGTGTGTGTATGTGTGTGTGTGTGTGTGTGCAGTGCGTGTGTGTGTGTGTCTGTGTGTCTGTTTCCGTGTCTGTATCTGTTTCATAAGTTGTGCTAAAACTTCAGTTTTTTGTTTCATGTTACTTGAGAGATTACTGAGAGCAATTAGTGAGGGCAAGCAAATTTACATTCATTTTGATTTGATTTGATTTATTTGATTTATTGATTCCTGTATTATCGTTGTACATGAACATACATGTAGATGTATGTACTAGTATACATACATTGTTGGAGCCATACATACATAAACATCAGTTGTTAACAAAATATTATTTCTTCATTGCCTTTATACAATGTACAGCAGAAACGTATCAGCAATACAACCGTACAATAATTCAGTAGGCACTTGATTTGCGTGCAGCCCTCGTACATAATACACATAGAAAAAAAATAGGAGGGAGGGATGACTTGCGAAGAGATAGGATAGTAAAAAGGAGAAAGGGAAATGAGAAGTCTGTCTGCTTTCACTAAAGGCTTACACAAAGTTACTTCACCTGGATCACTGATCAGTAAGGCATGACAAAATATTTCTCAACGAGGTACAGGTGAACAGTTACAGTTCATGGTTGGTTACGTGAGTCACATAATAGATAACATAATAAATGAAATGCGGCGAAGTTTCTACGAAGGAATTTCGTATATTATACACTAACAATGACAACGAAATTACTGATATCGAAAGAGTATCATTGTTTTTACAGCTTTCCAAAAAGAATACAAGGACTTTAAACTTCGAATTTCAGAAGGAAGAGAGTTCCAAACATCGGGTCCGGTGTGTCTGATAGATTTCAGAGCCCTCACTGTTTTAGGATTATATAAATGAAATTTATCAGATTGTCTCGTAGGATAAGAATGTATTTCCTTGTTTAACTGAAATAGTGAGAAGAAAGAAGATGGTATTTTCGTTCATATTTAGGCCTGAAGGATAGATTCAGAGTTGGGTTTACACATGATTTTTATCTTTCATGGGGATGGATAGATGAATTTTTCAAGTGGCAACCGTGATGCGACAACATCGGATTGTGTGTGGGTTTATGTGAGAGTACGCAGTCATGTATTATGTTTTCTTTTTAGTCCCTTCCTCTGCTACCTCCATGCAGATCTTGCATGCATTTGAGACTTTTCCCCAAATAAAAGTATCATGATTTTTAAAAAAAAGTAAAAAACACACAGAATGGAACCCATTTGGTAATAGTTATGAAAAGCATGATAAATTTTACCGAGAATTTATGAACAATGAAAATTCAACAAGTTAGCTCATATGGCCTGTCTAAATAAAACCTCAAACATAATTTTTGAAGAGCAAGTAAAGTCAACCCTTTGTGAAAATCCTTGAGAAACAGTCACTATAATGAGTATGCAAGAGATGATACAAAGTGAAATAACATTAACAGCTCTTAGTTATTCCATGGTCCATGGGTAGGCCCCTATTCCTATAGTTGATGATGAGTGCAGTACGTTAATTCGATTATCCTTCAGTTTTGCAAACTAAATTGAAATGACATTATACAAAATTAAATGAAATAATTTCATGATGACTAATGAACTTGGACTTCACCGATTTCTTCAAGTTGATAGTTGTCATGAGTATAATTATGTGGTCATTACAAGGAGATGAACACTAGGAAACCAGGATAACACAGATTACGTTACCATTACTCAGGGTAATGGGAGAGGCAATTACAATATGAATTAGGGGCTCAAACGTGGTAGATTGCATTTTGTGATAAAATGCGCACCACTTCATAATCATACATCGAACATGTAGGGCAATGGTATATATAGGGTTAATGCGAAAAGAAAGGGGAATAAAATCAATACACGGAACATTGCAAAACTCATTTATTTCTCACTGTGGAATACTGAGCAGCTTTGTCAATAAATCTCGAGAAACGGGGTTCTTTTGACCCAAAATGACACCATATACAAGGTAAAGTTTTGTCAAGTTTCGAAATTTCCGTAAAAGCAAGCTACTACCCTGGATCCTCCGACGTTCAAAGGTAGAGTTCAAGTGAACTGTTCTGTGAGTAAAGCAAAGAAGAAGCACGACAAACACTTCGATTCCTACAATAATGTTTCAAAACAAACGGCAATTTCAATCGATTGGATAGAAGCTACAGGTGGGCAATACATAAGAAGAAAAATGACGTCATATGGCTATTTATAGCACGTCTGCCCGAACTACTTTCTCTGAACCTGCGAAGCCTCAACAAGGCTTGTCTTGTCTGACTGCGAAGCTGAGATGACGGTAGGTGTGGTGACTCACAGAATATGAATGGTTCCACGTCACCACGTATAGCCGTGGATCGCGTGTCGGGGGGGGGGGGGGGGGGGGGGGGGGAAGTAGTTTACTTCGACGAGACGCGGTTAGATGTGTGAGTGACACGTGGGGAAGGATTGGAATGCTGGAGATGATTCGTCTGATGATGATGCAGCGAGATATAAATTTACTACCGAAAATTGTCTCGTGTTGACTGTTCTCCGGGTTTACACTTGACACGTAGTAGGCCTATAATATATATCCTCAGATTAACCAGTCATGAAATGCTTTCAAGGAAAATACAATGTCTAAATTAATAAGCTAATTCCCTCTTGCTCGTCTGTATTTTTGATTTGTTTTAATATATAACCAATATCCTATATAGCTGCATCTTGTTATCAGCATAAAATGTATTTTGGTGAGATCATTTTACCGAAGTCTCAATTTGTGAAAAAAGGTTGTGTCTTGTCTGGGAATCACGATACAAGAGAAATGTAAAACGTTATTCACGAGCTTAGACTACAAGACCGGCGCGCCGGGGCAGGGCGAGGTTGGCTCAAAAGTGTGACTGCTATCATGAATGTCCAGTACACGTGTAGGTCAATGCTGCGATCATAGACCCCCAGAGCGGGAGTGGCGATTGTGTTCATATGTCTGCAAGATACCCGCATGTCATAAATCTAAATTATCTCTGTCTGTCTGTCTGTCTGTCTGTCTGTCGATCTATCTATCTATCTCTATCTATCTATCTATCTATCTATCTATCTATCTATCTATCTATCTATCTATCTATTCACCTACCCATTATATACCTGCCCATGTATATGTTATATGTATGTAGGTATATAGGCCTATTGTGTATGCAATAGGCCCTCTGTATGTATGTATGTATGTATGTATGTATGTATGTAAGTAGGTAGGCCTATATGTATGTATCTATGAATGAGTGTATATCATACATAATACATTGCATATAATAAACATATTATGATATTCAATAATCCATATATATCTATCTATTCATCTATATCTATCTATACTATCTACATACCATTGGGAATCAGGCGTTATGACACCGTCAGTTGACAATGACATACATATACAGTTCTCTGAGTCTCCTGTTACCTGCTGAGGTGCTTGGAGATGTCAAGTTAGGGCCAATACCTCATCACTGAAGAATGTGAGCCGCAATACATACTACCATGGCGCTACCATGGTACTGTACTATCATAGCTAGCTCTACCAATGCCAAGGATATAACCACTCGTGTAGTCGGCGCCTCGTACTTCCTTGGTTCAATAAGATCAACCAACCCTGAAAGCTCAGTTGAACATAGAAATAATTCTATGTTCAGCTGAGCTTTCAGGTTATATCCTTGGCATTAATATGATAGTATAGTAGTAGCTCCATGAGCTGTAGTACGCATCGCGGCTCACATTCTTCAGTGATGAGGTGTTAGCCCTAACTTGACATCACCAAACACATCAGCAGGTAACAGGAGACTCAGGAGGATTAACGCACACACACTTCTTAGCGCTCACAAGTACACACAAACCACGGATGTGAGACGAAACCTGCAACACATATTCACTTGCTCTTATTTGAAGCAGGGGTGTTTTTCAAAGCCATTTGGCAATCACGTTTGGCCGGCAGGCGGAAATACAGAAGAAATTATGAAAAGGGATATTTCTTTTTTTTGAATTGTCAATCCGAAGCCTTGCGGCTTGCATCATCGGAAAAAAAAAGAAGGAAAAGAAATATGAAACACTACAGGTACCAAAAAAAAACCCCAAACATAAACAACCGAAATTTATATAAATGTATGTATCATGAAAAGCCCCCAAAGCGCTAGTACTTAGGAACAAGGGCATATTCAGACAGTCATCCTCGCAGTGCATAATAATTATAGAGATGTACTAGTAAATCAAAGTAAAAAATAAGGTTGAGAGAGATCGACTAGAGATGGCGCTATTGCATATATGCACCCTGTGCCCTTGGTACGGGGAACATGGTGAGGCAAGAGGCACAAACCCCAACCTGTCGGGTGCAACGCTAAATGAACCAATGAGCAAGGAGGTTACTCGATATGAGTCATCTTGGGCATGACACATTGTGATTTAACGCCATGTCTGCGTCATGATTTTTTTTTTCACTGTGATACTTGACAGATGACAGCTCTGAATTTTAAGAGTTTTATTGCAAAATGGGCTAAGCGCCATTTCTAAACATTTTAAAATAAGTCCATCATCAGATGGAGCGAAATAAATCCTTTCCCGGAATACCTCACAGTCACTTGTAACATAACAATGAATATACTTGAAGTTATGATCAACATTCTTTTTTTTTCTCGTTATTTTCTTATTCTTTTTAGCAGCCTTTATCGCAACATTCTCAACAATAATGGAGATATAGTAACTCATTTACTATAATACTCTCTTGTTGTGTTCTCCTATCTGGCGTTTATCTAGAGTAAAGATAAAATGATAATTAAAAAAAATCCTTACGATATCAGTTCTTGCAAATTACAGTTCCTTATGTGCCGCCATCATTACATGATGGAAAAACAAACAGATGAATTAAAAAAAGGAAAGACTTCACAAATAAAAAAATGAGCGCTGAAGAATGACTGAATGATACTGATAGATCAGTAAATATGAAACATGGAAAGTAGGTAATGAATGAATGAGAAAATACACGTAATACATTGAAAATGGTAAAGCAGCAGCTGATGTTTCTTGCATTTAATGAATACACCGATATGTTTCACAAAACCAATAGAAAAAATTCAACCGATTTCTGTAAATACAGGAAATCAATGCAAAATTACAAAATATTTTAGACACAAAGTAATATCGATGTCTGGTAAAGCTCCCGCCTTCATTTTCATCACTTTACTGCATCGAATGTCATAGTCGTCATTTTCATTAGAATTCTTGATCTGTGATTTGTTTGGCAATATAATGTGGTTTATAGATACAAGGTTATTCTGACTGGAAATTATTAACCTTTTTATCCGCGATTGCGAGTTTAATGTAAAACAAAGGACTGACGTGCTCTTAATGTATAAAGTCTGGTTTGCATAAACATGTCGTACTTTAAGAGATAAAGTGAAAATACCTTACCGGTGTATAACAACCCTGAACATGCACGGATATTATATTGAGAAAAGATATTCTTTCCATCATGTAAATAATAACACTGGTTTCAATGATTAGACTTTGTATTTTTCTCCATTTAGAAACTGTAACAAATGAGCTCATTTTCACCAGGAAGGTTGGAGAGAAATAATATTTCCCTGATTCAATTTCAACGGTAACAAGTCGAAATCCTGACAGCCGATAGATTATTACGTCACGATTGTTTCAGCGTTAACGACGAGTTATTAGGCAATAGATGCCCTCTGCAATGATGCTTATAATATTCATGATTATGCTAACAATGACTTACATTCACAACCGTCAGACTTTTTTTGTTGATCAAGATAATGTACAGAATCAAGTCACGCATGATATTTGGATTTCTCTGAAGTAAATTTGTTACATCGACCATTTTTTTCCAATAATGTAGTAGGCCTTATAGGACAAAGAGGACAAACAAGATTAAAAAAGATATTGCTGAGAATATTGTAAGATACTTTCTCCTACAGATCACACATAGACACAGTACAAATGGCTTCAAAACTATAATCATCTTGAACTATTGGCCTTTTTGGACAAGCTGCACTTTTGAGTTTGAATGCTTGCACGAGTTCATGAGTTGCTTATAACAAGAAATGAATTAACAAACGAGTTCATAGTACTGTATACTGCTTTATTGACGTACATCATGAGCAAAGCTCTCCAAAAGATCAAGATATCTTTCCAATATTGCTAAAGTCAAGTTTGCTGGAACATGTAATAGATGCACGGAGAATATCATAGTTTATTCTATGTTGCGTTTTACACTGTTTTGTTTTAAAGTTTACATTTTTCTAGCAGTATAACAACAAGAACATGAACAACAACATTAAGGCACAAATAATGATGGAAGAACATACTTAATGATCCTGGTAAGACACTCACCACACGCCAACCAAAAAACTAATTAACATCATTCTCAGCACTATTGATATCAGCACAGTTAACAAACTCATTACCCTGTGCCCCCGGCTTTTCCACGTATATAATAAAGGTGCAAAATTAGCGGTAAGTTTGTCATGGCTGGGTGCGAACGTTTAAAATGATATCATGATTTGGAGTGTTCTTGAGGGAACAATCATTATATACAATTAGTATATAAAAAAGCATATAGACATAGCAATGCTGAATACGACTTGCTTGGATTAATCTTTGGTGGATTATTCATATTCATAGTCATAGCAGACTGTTCTTTCTTTCTTTTTTCACTTACTATAGAACATTGCCACAAAAATTAATACCACCCCATAAACTTAGTAGCTTAAATATGACTTAAATACGTATAGCTAAGCGTTATTGCAACGTTTTGATTACTGAACTCCACACACATATATTCGATCTTGAAATTGTTACGGACTGCAAAAATCGAGGAAAAAATACGAAACCTGGCTGCATAAACGATGCGCAGAAACGATCAAACAGGAAATGGTTATTTCAGATGAGAATATTATGACAAGATAACTCATTTCTGGGTCATGACGATATCAATGTCAGTACATGATATCAACAAATCGGTTATCGAGAGACTTCCTTTTCATGGCCTTATCTGAACAATAGCTGGTTGCCAACTTCTTTATAACTGGGATGTCTCACCAAAGTGATAAATATTTCAATTATTTGGGAAATTTTATTAGGGCTTTCAAGGAGAATCTTAAATTCCAATAGGCAAATTTATATTGAACACAGGAATATAGAAAGATAAGAAGAATAGACAATTTTTCAGAGAGCATCAAAGTAAAAACAGACAAAATTACAGATCCATTTCCATCTGGACAAGACAAGACGATTGGATAACCCATATTCAGCTGCAGTATTAGTGCTGCTGGTCTAGTAAATAAAAGGAATGTACTTGCATTCGAAAATATACAGCTGCCATTACCATAAGCAGTAGCATTGCCTATTTCCAATATTACCAGTTATGTGCCTGGAAATGTCACTACTTTGTGCTTTCATCTTTCAAACAAAGCATATTCTCTAAATCTCTCATATATATATTTCTCTCTCTTGTAGGTGATACATGTTCAGAATCATAATCTTTATACGTCATCAGAAGTCGATACTGTATAGAAAAGTAAAGAACCCTCCACTCCCCCCCCCCCCAAAAAAAAAAAAAAAGATAAAGAGAGAAATATCTCCTTACGTGCAAAATAAATGCCGAGTGAACTGCGAACTAATTCCACAAGACTGTGTGATCACACAAATTCGGAAAACATTCGACATGCCCCCGATATGACGTTATGTCGCTAATATTCTGACAATAATGAAGTCGTACCTTTCAAATCATTGTAAAATTCATTCAGATTATATTTCGCTTGATCTCTTTTGATACATTTTCTGTCGTCCAAATCAACTTTCTCTTTTTCATATTCTTCTCTGTCCTATCCCTGAGCCTATTTTCTGGTACTAAAATTATTGCTTCCAATCACACTAAGTAGTTTAAGTCTATGGTGAATAGTAAATGTACTGAAAATAGTGAGAAACCAAAGAACACAACATGGCCTCAGGTCCGGCATCATGACGCAAGTATGACATACTACACGGAATGTTACGACGGAAAGGACTAACAAATTAACCTTACAGTGCATACATGTTTTACATGAAAACACATTTGTCCTGTATTTTGTTCTTCCATCATCCGGACCAAGCAAATGTGAAAATATGGGTTCCCTTTCATTTCTGTCTTTACTGAATCCTTGTGAATAGAAAAGTGAAATCGTTTGGTTAGCATCACGGTGTCACATCAAATGTGGCCAGGACAATATGTCAATAGCTTTTCAACTTCGGTGAACTGCGTGAATGCACTTTTACCTTGGACCTGAGCAGTGAATGTGGGACACTGTCACATACGAATGTCGTCCTGCACTGTTTATGACGTAGTTCTAGCCTGGTATAAAACATTATGGTCTAGGAATTATGAAATGCATAGTACCCACCGACACCTCAACGCAGTGTAATGCCGTTGACCAACAGGAACATGTTTGCCTCGTTTACAACTTTCCCCATCCATGAAAGTGTCTGGCAGGACGACTCATAAGTGCGTTTCATACTTATACCTCCTGCTAACATGGTCCCACAGCTTTGTGCTGGTGTGAGTGGGCAAACCGTGTATAGTTACTGCCGAATCTGGTTCGTCCTCATTGCATCTTTTCACCTCGCCTATTGCTCCGTCGCTTCCTCTTCGCTGGGCTGTTCTGGGTACGGTTGTTGGTTTTAAATACTCGAACTGCTTTTCAAACGTTGGTAAGGTACTAGACAATTTGGGCGTGGGTGCAGTATTGTCATCGTCCACTCTCACCACAGTGAAACGGCTAGCTTGGTTCTTACCTGGGGAAAGACTTGCTGACTTCTTGGTTTGCTCAGGCGGGTTCGGTTTCTTTTTGCCGGCATCGGGATTGCATTCTGACGTTGAGGGCTCCTCTTTGACTTTCTCCACAGTAAAGCGACTGCCAGTCGACTTGGCAGAGATTTCTTCCAGCTGTGTTTGAGTTGCACCGAGCGTTCCCTTGCGTGGTCGGGTGACCTCTAGATATTGCTTTGTTTTTGTCGGAGTCTTTCCTTTTTGCGACTGACTTCCATCGCTTTGATGGCTTGCACTAACAGAAGGCTGTTTGGACGAAGATTTGGATGGAGGCGATGTTTCCGGTGATTTGGGTTTCAGGCGAGCATCCTCCGGTACCCTGGAGATGCTGAATCTTGAACCAACTGTCCTGGTTGGAGAAAGGGAGCGCTGTTTGGATGGAGATTTAGTCTTGTCGTCCTCTGAAACGGACGTGACCTGAAATCTGGAGGGACGTTTCTGATACAGACTTTGCATGCTTTCGGGAGACGCCTCTCTCGCATCAGATGGGTGAAACAGCACCACTTGAGGTTTTTGATCTCCATCTTCAGTCACCACTACACTCGGCAGCGGAGGCGCTGGTTTGTCCTGTTTCCTCGCTCTCGATGGCGAGTTCGAGGAGGAGCTGGCTTTATTCTCCACACCAGCGAAAACTACGTTATTTTCAGAGTCGAGTAGTTTGACTATTTCACTATTGCTGTTGGCTCTGTTGTAGTGGTGTGATTGGAACGGACTGAAATTGGAGGCATCGTCATGCTGGGAGTTGTTGGGCCGCGTTACGTCACCAGGGCCTTTCTGAATCTGCTGTAGCTGCGATTTCAGCTGCCTCGCCAGCTCCCCACCCGTGATGGTATTCAGAGTTGTGTCATACGGCTGACTTACGCGTCTGTCGTACGCATTAGCCATCAATGCCTGCCGCAACTCCTCGTCGAACGTTCGCTCAACGGGAATCGACTCTTCCTCAGACGATTTCCTGAGCCGCTGAATTTGGCGCTTGACTTTCTTGATGGAGTCCCTGGTGCAGCAGATGGCGAAGATGAAGGAAAAGACCGCCGTGAAAAGCGTTGCCATGCCGATGAAAATCACCTCCTTATGCTCCAGGATCCGATCCCCGAGGTAAAAGGGGAGGTCGTCTGTTCATGGAAAGAAACAGAGAGGAAAATAGACTCATGATTACGATGACACGTCAACCTCATTACTTGAGCGGGACTTTTCTCGAAGTGCACATTAGCTCATGCAACTTAATTATGAAATGCACGTGGCGCACAACACATGACTATGTATGAGATCATAATGTTATGTGCACGTGGCGAGGGAAATAATCTTCAAAAGTGAGTATAAGGAGAGATGACAGACTTAATGAACGTGCTGGCCTGGAACGCTACAGTTCCTCCCCTCATATAGTTATCTGGTGCACGAACGGTGCAGAGGGTTGACTGCAAACTCTGCCTTGCCACCTTCTTCCTCGATACAAAGACAGAAGAAAGTTCTAGACTTTACAGGTGAGTCATAACTTATTGCGTATGTCTAATGCGGCGACATAAAAGCATACATGTAGTTATAATGTGAGGTGCAATTCAGAGAGCGACAAAGCGCGAAAGAGTGAAAGAAGGGGAGGGGAACAAAGAGAGAGAGTGGAGATCCATAAAGAGAGAGAGAGAGAGAGAGAGAGAAGGAGGGGATAGAGATAGAGTGGGAGAGGAGTCTGTGTGTGTGTGTGTCCCCTATCAATCCAAGGAAGTACTCAGTAGATTTCACAGACAAGAGTTTGCCTAGCTTTATCTCACTATGCATGCACATTCATTGCAAAATGAAAAAAAAAAAATCAGACCAGTGGATGCCCATATGATACGAAAGTAATGTACTGCAAGATATCAAAATCTGCTGGTGCATGACTGTGTGGAGTCTGTCCGGAAGCTTTTTCATCTATTTGCTATTGATATCCGAAATTTGGACAATAATTTGGACAATAAAGAAATGAAATGAAATGAAATGAAATGAAATGAAACCAGTGTTTGAAATGGCTACTTATACAGTAGTTTCATTTTTGTCTTTTTATCACAGACATGAACCGCGAGATGTAACATGAACCTGTAGCTGAAGACGCGGAAGTAGTACCGCCGGCACCCGAATTCCACTGCCTTACGAGTTCACATGGCATGCATAGATTACTACCCTTTCCTGCGTAGGTACGGGGCTATCCCGTCTTTACGGAGTATGCTCATGACAGCATGGCCACATTATAATCATTGCAAATTGCTTGCAAAGCCAGGGGTCCCTGGGGTTCATCGAGAAGTTTGCAATGATTGTAAGTTGCCAGAACAGGGCCGATAAGCCGTGGGCATTTTTAAGAGCCACTCTACACCGTTAAAGCACAATTCCACGTAACATTCAAGTTGACTGTATACTACATGGAGTAAAATCGGACTTGGAATAAAAGTTACGGAATTTGAAAGTTTAAAATTTCGCTGTAAGTATGGTTTTAGTGGGGTATCCACTAACTCACAGCTCTCTCTCCGGTTTGTAAATAAAAATATCATAGAAATCATCTAGATTGATTAATGAGCAACCATTGTGATACTAGGGGCACTGTGGCATAATGGATAAGACTCTTGTCTTTCAATCGGAGGTTTCGAGTTCGAATCCTGTCCAATGCTTACGTCCTTGGACAAGATGTTTTTACCCAGCATGTCTCTCTCGATCCAGGTGTGTAAATGGGGTTACAGCTCGTTATTCCGAAGGTTCGTTATTCCGAAGGCTCTTTATTCCTAAGATTCGTTATTCCAAAGGTTCATTGTTCCGAATTTCATTTTCGGATTAACCAATCTTCGCAATAACGAACCTTCGGAATAACGCCACAAATTTTCGGACTAACGAACCCTTTTTAATTTTCGGATTAACGAACCTGTAGGTAAAGGGAATTCGCGTGTTTCGGATTAACGACCCTTCGGAATAGCGAACCTTCGGAATAACGAACAGCACCCTGTAAATGGCTACCTGGCAACGCTAGGGTAATACTAAAGGCAGGGCCCTCTATAGTAGAGTATAAGCAACACTGAATAGGCTCCCCTGGATAAAGGGGACCGTATTATTATCATTATTATTATTATTATTATCATTATTACTATTACTATAATCATTATTATCAATACATCCGGTAGCTGCCTTTTTACTCCTAAAATGGCTACTTGAATATTTAGAGATCTTGACGCGAAAGACACGAAATTTTTGTTTTCGATCTAACGTCAAAAAAGGAAATGATGTCAAGATGTGTGTGTAAAGATCAGTCTTCTAACACTTATAGGGGTCATGGCATCGTAATCTCATATTACTGCCACATCCCGTGACAAATAGTATCCAGTGCCTCCTGATCATGTGAAACCTTCGACTTCCAAAACCTCGACTATAAAGTTACTCTATTCGTTAGCTTTAATTAACACGATTAAGGTTAAACCATTATTACAAGAAGGCCTCGAAAATTCATCAGCTATCTCCGTTGGAAGAAAAGAAACTTGTCTGGCTGTTGCTATTTGCTCCAACAGTGAGTTGTTTTGGAGTATTTTGAGATCAAAAGTGTCAATTTTGATCGTAGTACACAACTTTTATTCCTGAAGCGTCCTCCTCATTCAGCGGTATGTTGGTAGAACGTTACTAGTATACGTGATGATCGATGGATACTGCTATACATTTATGGCCTGATATCACTGATGCAATCGAATCTAAAACCTCACGTACATAACGCGACAACTACCGGGTATGCTCTTCCATTGCAACAATCTCCGCGTACCTTTTGGGGTAATATTTTGCATTTTTCACAGTTAATCAAATGAAATTGTTTTGTCAAAGCGGTATTTCACACCATTTTTCTCTTCTTTAGAGAAAAATTTAATATTTTCTGTAGGCGTATGAGAACTGTATTTTGCATGCCTCTAACGCCAACTTGCACATAGCGTGGAATGGAACCTTCAGGCGCTGCAATCATTGCATCTTAAAAGTTTGCAAACATTTTCAAGAAATTGAGCCCCTGGATATTCCATATTGAGAGTGCCATCATGCACCTACTATACTATTACACACCAATGCATCCGGTAGTCTCGTCCGAGCTGTCACCACAGTGATCCACCGAGTCACATCGTAGAATGGACGGGATGCACCGCCCGTTGTCACACTGGTACGTGTCGTAGCTCAGGCACAGGGTAATGTCTGCATGATGAGAGAACAAACACACCTATCATTGGAGTACGTCTTCCATCTTATGATATTCTATGATTTCGCAGGATTGTAGTTTACAACATTTACAAGTGAAAAACTAAGGTCATGGCATACATCTTTTCATGTTCATCATTTCATGTTGCTATGCCAACATCTATCTGTTGGGATGCTACAGTTTGATATCAATGCATAATCCCTGCTTGGGTAAATTGTCTTTTTTAATGAACTCAAGACAAATCTTTTAAATCAACGCACACAACAGCAATTTACCAAATCTTATTGAACAATATTTCAGAGGGAGCTCCTTTTTTAAACGAAGAATATTTAGATAAATTCAAATAAAGTTGACGTACGTATATCTCCGTGAAAGTGGATGGAGAAACTGTATTTCTGAGGGCGCTTCACCCTATATACTCTAAACCTTGTCAGGGACAGAGTAAAATTCCAGCTTATCGTTTATTCACGGACAAAGGGATTTATATAAATAGAGATTAATATGCAAAATTATATACTCTGCAAGCTTTTGACCTCACACCAGGCATGCCCGATGGTTGTCATATACAGCTCATTACAACAGAAAACTGTCTGCTGAAATTAATGTTTCAATCAGCCCTTGAAACTACGGTATCGTTAAAGGGAACCAAAACCCAAAGAACAGTATGGATTGAGTGAAAGCAGCAACATTAGTCGAACACATCCGTGAAAGTTTGAGGAAAATCGGACAATTAATGCATAAGTTATGAATTTTTAAAGTTTTGGTGTTGTAATGACTGGATAAGGAGACTACTAGAATTTATGATGTCATGTGTGGACAACAATATAAAGAAAAGAAAAGAAGAATTCCACAAAAATTCAGTTTTCATGAAAATTACACATTCCATCAACTTGTTACTGACATATTAAGGGTAATATCATTCCCCCTGCTTTCTGAAAGAAGTTAGTCAAGGACTCTTTCATTAAGCTAGAAAAATGAAAGTATGTTGAATTTACTTTATATATCATTTTCTTTATATTGATGTCCATACATGATGTCATAAACTCTAGTAGTCTCCGTATCCAGTCATTACAACACCAAAACTTTAAAAATTCATAACTTTTGCATCTATTGTCCGATTTACCTCAAACTTTCCCTGTTGTGTTCTAATAATGTTGCTGCTTTCATTCAATCCACATTGCTCTTTGGGTTTTGGTTTCCTTTAATTGCTTAGTCTTCTCCGAATCGCAAAGTCTCATCCAGATCGACAAGAGCAGAAAGATCATTTATGATTTTAGGACTAAGAAATGATTTTTTTTTTTAAACTGACGTAAATAACTGATGTTGTGTCACAATGGATACACAGCAAATATGGTTATAGAGTTGGTCTTGAAAAATCACCCCGCTACACAATCTCACTTCAAAGGAGTGTATTCCGTGGATATGTTATCAGTAACAGTAAAAGACAAACATTATTGCTCTCTTGTAAACACTGATCCTATAGCAGTAGTCCCGGTATCCATATGGTTGTTTTCTACTCTGAAAAAGGTGAGGGTTAATTTTTAGACTCATATGGAAACTCCCCAGCATTTTATAGCACAAACTTTGTCAATTTTTTGGAGAAAAATAAAGCCAGTTGGAAATTTAATTGTAAATAATGTGTTTCAAGGTGCTTTTTCTATTGTGTGTGATCAATATTATCTTGTCAAGTGTTCTTTAGGTAATACAATATGTACTAGGAAGAATGTCTTGGATGTGTTCGGAAAGGACAAGAAAGCTAATGACTGGTTTAATCGGTAATACAACGCGATGCTACCCACATAATACGGTGTCTCTTTCACTCTATCATAAGACAAATGGCGAAAAGTATTGAAGAGTGGAAGCTAGTCTGATAAAGGATGTGTAATGCCTGTTTTTTTTTCTACAACATTGTCCACGCAATATTTCCCATACAGTCAGTCATGCGTGTGTCTGTTTGTTTTTGATTTAATTTTTGTATCGAGTGTATCTTATCTTTGATATAGGCCTACATGTTAAAGAGTATGGATGACAAGAAGATTGTTACGCATCTAAATGTCACTGAAAACTGTTTCTTTAGTTGTTCACGCAATATAATTAGAGTCAGACGCGGAGCGCATTCATTCATCTTATTTACGTTTCCATTAGAGCAACATTGACACTACACTTCTAACTGTAAAATAACTGCAACGTGTATTTATGCTCGTCTTTGTGTGTTCATGATTGGTAAAGATTTCATTCTTGTGTCGAGCGTTTTTATCTTTGATGTACAATGTACATAATTATTACATACGACGAGAAAACTGACGTGTCTAAATGTCAATGAAAACTTTTACTTTGTAACGTAAGCTATGATAGTATTAATATATAGACTAAAATGCCACAGACAATTCTCGCACGAAACATAATTGTGTAAGATAAGCCATGCCCCCCCCCACACACACACTGTTCATGTACCGTCAACTAATAGTATCATTTTGAAGGAGAATGCACTTTGAAGGGATTGTAATTCATTTGTAAAGAATGTTTAATGAACAAGAATAAATTACGTTTTCATGTTACAAAGTTGTTTCACAGTGTTTCATTTTTGTTGTCATGTTTTCATTAAATATACAGGCCTACACACACACTTGAAATTAATGTATAAACAATACCAACACAAAGATATATCATTGTACAGAAACCAAAAATCAAATACATATGTATAGAAACCTAAAATACCAAACACATTCAATGGACTCCTGAAACATGTATAGCATTAAGAAATATTACTAGTAAACGTAAAGCTTTAAAAACAAACAACCGTATAAAGTGTCAATCAATGTATCAATAATCGTCAAATATGATGAAGACGTGGGTAAAGAACATTTTCATTCCTCCTTTCATAATTTCATCATGTCATTTGATATTTTCATCATGTGTGATCATTTTTATCATTTCATCGTACTATTAATTATTAAAGAAATTTATCTCAACTTTGTACACAATGATGGAAAAGCAAACATATAGACACACAAACTTAATTACAAGTGCGAAGTAGCAGTTTGCAATGATATAAATCACACTGTCGAATTATTTATTTGATAAAATAAACTATCAGGAGAAAAAAGTTTGTCATTTCTTTCTTTTGAATGTGCGGAAATCAAATCTCAAATATATAACATTATATATATATATATGATATATATATATATATATATATATATATATATATATATATTCAGCATAAATAAAATTGACAGCATGATTATTATGTAGAGGCTGTAGCACGCAGGAGTAATTCTGCACTTTACGAACCCATAAATGCGGTCAATAATAGGGAGATTTGAATGGATTATCCTCGGGTGACCAAGAAGTTTAGACAACGGCATTGAAAAAAATAGACTGCTAGTATCCTTCACCTCCATGTGTGGACCTGATGTTTTCAACAGAGGATCTTCCTACAGCTCAATGACCCCCTTTCTTTTTAATTCATTTGGCAAAAAGTAAGAGTCGTAAGCTTTGGTGTTGCGTGCCAGAGCGGTAGTATTGTAATATTGCTCACTATAAACAACCATTCTGTAAAATCGGACAATGTGTTTTTCCCGTGGAAGGAAACATGCCTGTCGCCCCACAGAGGGCGCACGTCTCTTCACCACTATCCATGCATGATACTTTTAGTGTATGTACATTCCCACGTATGTGGGCCCTTGTGTGTAAACCCGTTTCCTGCGTGCACTCGAAATCAAGATATATTTATTTCTTTAGGCTTACTCTCTTTCTCATTTTGATAAGAATTCATGCATGGCTTGTAATTTCCATTGTCACGTTCTTTCCTTGCTTTTTTTAGTGCCTTTACAATAGTACGGACTTTGACGCGCAACGCGCTAGCACAGCAGGGCTGGCGCGGCGCCGCGTTTTTAAAAGTGTGTTGGTTGGGAAGGGGCAGTTTATCTTATGGTGCCACTTCCGGGTTTCATGAGCTAATCATGGTTCACAGACTTACCATGGTATCTTGAAATAATGTGTAACTTAAAGCACAGTTCAGACAGAAAATGTTCGTCACATGAAGTGTATGTAATCAAATTGTTTCTAACAGAACGTTCGCCTTTCTCGACATCACAGTCTGTCGTTTGACAAGCCCGACAGACGTTAAGACATTTTGTGATATCGAGGATCTTTGCCCATCTTGGACAATTTATTGTAGACAATATTTGGACTTACACAGGAATCATCTTATGGCAGAGATCACATGTAAGTGTTGACTACTTGTAAGGTACAAACACTATACACATTTGGATGGCGGACCTGCGTTTATCAAAGCTTCCATGTCTCGACCAGCAAGAACTATGAGACGATTAGGTGCTAGCACTCTTTGGAAAGCATCAAACTAACTTACATCTGGGAGTTTAATGACATCTCTCATGGAGTTCAGTGGTTTGGAGGTACTTTTCAAATCATACCATACTTCTTGGGTTCCGAGGCATTTCCAGCCGTTTATTTACATTGAGGGGATGATTGGGAGGGTGAATTGTACCGTGATGAACTGGACTGTGACAATATATCTCCAGGACTGTATTCAAAGCTTGCATCTTCATGATCATCGGTATAGAGGGTTCGGTAAATGTTTGGTTTTAGTCTTACACTTCCCACCTCTCTTTATTTTTTATGGTCTTGAACATCTTCGTTTTCCTGAAAAGTTCTTTTGATTTTACACGACCACCTTGTCGTGGAGGAGATAAGCAATCTCTAATAATTTTGATCGTCAAAATCATTATCGTCTGAGTAGAGTTGGACATTAACATGAGGAGGACCTGTATGAGAAAGCGTAAGTTTACAATATCTCGGCATATTCTCGTGGGAAATTGAGTTTGCTTTTATTTGAGAAGGCGTACCGGTGGGGTCACATGGTTGTTGTTGTTCTTCTTTACAACATTCACTGTACCCACGTTACAATCAACATCACGTTCACTTACATGTATCTCCATGTCTTGACGATCATCATTGCAATGAGGTGCTGATGATGGCACCTGTCGGACAAGTTTACACACACTACTTCAAGCTTTGTCGACAACCTTTTGTTATTGCGATGACGTCACATCGAGACTCGCTTTAAAAAAAATAATAATATCTCTCAAATTTGCCTCATTCGCTAAATGTTCAGTGAACCTGATAGCTCAGACTCGTGTGTCGATCCCATCGTCTTTCTTGTTCTTAGCGATGTGTGCAACAGCCTCTAGCCTCATCCCAGTGGGAAATGTGATAGTGGGTGAAGAGTGGTATGGGGATATTGTACGCTTCTAGGGAGGGATGAGGTGGGGTAGGACAATCTCCTTGTGCAACTGTCAATGGATGAAAACCGTCATATTTTACGCGCTTTACGGAAATTATGTCAGGTAATCGATAGAGGACTTTAAACATGGCTGTCGGGTTCCTCGCGTAGTTCTTTTTCTTTGAGTTTAATCCGTTGCCACGGACCCTTGAAGTGAAGGCGTCCTCTTCCCTCATTCCTCTGCTGCATGGTCAGCTCCATCAAAAGAGGAAGAAGGGCGCCTTCAACGTCTTCGCGATGAGACCGGAGAAGCTCAGCGATGTTCTCTCTCCTTTCACAAAGAGCTCACCATTCAGCAGCCGTCATGGCAACACCCTGTTCAGTCGGTCTGTCCATCTCAATGTCATTTGATCGTGTGTAACATCGCATATGAATAAGAATTTGTCCCTTGTAGCGCGAACTCACGATCATCTTGATGCCTGTTTTGTCTTTTGGAGAGGGGAATCTCAGTGGGCCAGCTTCTATGCGAAATCGCACTAAGTCCTTGTCCTCCCCCGTCATGTCTCAACTCTTCATGAGTTTTTACAGTCAATCTTACTCACAAGGTCCATTTTTTTTTTCGAAAATTTTTTCGAATTCGGTCTTTGTCAAAAGGGCTCGTGAGAACACTATCACGTTTATTAAATTGCGCCAAGAGCTGCCCATGAAAGACGATGATACTTAATGAGTGTACGAACATTGAGCGGGTGACACGAAATTTCTCTGTAGGCGTGTATGCTAACAATACAGTTCTTGAAAATAGCACACTGCAACGACTGCCCGTAGGTAGACGTTCGGATGCGTGTCCGTGCAGATGGTGTTGAAAAGCAATGAACTCACGATCTCTTCAATATGTTTACGTTCATGAACTTCAATCATCTTGACAGTGTTCAAGCGATGAGAATCGATAAGCGTTCCACAAGTTCTCAGTGCAGTCTCGTTATGCCTTGATTTGCACGGGACATCGCTGGATGCTGTGATGATTTTTCCAACTAGTTCATGGTCTGATGTGACAACTGAAACTCTGGTAGGCCTGTTCCACGTTCATGGTATGATATATCAGCTGCTTCCAACCCTTCCACGCGCCTGGCTAGTCTCTGCTTCTCTCCACTACATAGCTCTACTTCCAGTTCGTTCATCAGTAGGTGTGGTTTTTTTTTTTCAGATGGCCTATGTATGTGCGGCATCATCAACCAGTTCCACGGCACCCGAGCAACTTGAGGGTTAAAGAACCTTTCCATGCGATGAGGTTCCAGATGCTGATACCGTCTTGCGAACCGATAGTTGCGGAATCTCGCCGACCACCTGTGGGGGAATCTGAAGGTCTTCGAGTACTGTATCTCCAACACAGTGAGATGCTCTCTCAGCATCAACAGTTCCATTTTCGACATTGCCGTCTATATCTGCGGACACAAATTGACGATTCCCGATAGATCTGTAATAGCATAAAGGTGCCAAGTTGTATCTATGGATGTGCGTTAGGTGCTGCCTGTCGCGTTTGTGATGGGTTGGCGAATAAAGTTTCGCTTTTTATAAGTCGTTGCTAACGCATCCATATTGCGTCTTACAGAAGTATTAAATGACTCCATGCTAGCTTCACATTATGTTCTATTACCTCCCTCAATAAATCTCAAGACGATAAGACAAAGCCATTGATAAAGAAAACTACCAAAAAAAAAAAATCTTCAGGCCCCCACCCCCCCCCCCCCCAAAAAAAAAAAAAGAAGGAAAAAGGACTAAAGAGGTTAAGGCTAAGCTATCGAATGCAAGCTTCAAATTATGTTCGATTTGTTATCTCCCTCAAGAAGTCTTAAGAAGATAAGGCAAAGCCGTTGAAAAAAAAAGACACTCAAATGGAGAAAAGATTATAATGTCTTTAAAAAATAAAAAGTAAAAACCGTTTAAAAAATAAAACTTCGACAAAAGAAAAGACTATCAATTTCCTATTTCCCATCCATGGTTAAAACACCGAGCTCGTCCTGGACAAGCAGGGACATATCTGATGATCTCATGTTTGTGGGCTGTCCTACGAATATGGTATATTCATAATGTGTATAAAATAATGTGCATGAATTAGAAACCATTACGTCATAAATACATTAATATGTATATTTCATAAATCATATTTTATGATTCATAAGTCTGATGTTGTAAGAACAAAATAATATCATATGTAATTGTTCGATGACAACACGAAAATGATGACCATGAACTTGCATGAAGACAGTCTCTTACTACTGAGGTGGAAACTGGACAAATTCTGTGGCAGCGGTAATCGTCGGAATTTACTTCCTTACCAGACACCGTAGTAAAGATCCCAGCGATGCCGCGCCCGCTCAGGTGACTATCTGTTGCCATGCGGACCTGGAGGTAGGATCCCATGGAGACCACCTCTGATGGGGCGTCCCCGTCGCAAATCCGTCTCTTGGTGACATGAGCGCCGCTCTCGTCCCGCCCCTGGATGTGGGTTATCTCCAGGTAGTCCCTGCTGCAGTTATCACCTGACCTGAGGTCAACCTCTTTCAGCTGAAAAAGAAAGTTCAGTGATAGGGGAGGGAATCATACAGCGGATTAGATGAGATATGTACGTGAAAAGAGTTCATGCACTATAACATACTGGCAAAGCACGGGAGAGCATACGGGTTGATATAAGGGGCCCATATTGCATTGGAAAGGAGTGCCTCTTAATTGAAATACCGTTAATGATGTAGCTTATAGCCTTCAATGTAACGAACGGAATGCAAATCAAGGACCAATCAATCTTCACTAGCTCTGCGGCATACGAATACTGTTCTCGAATGTATCCAGAGTGTCTGGTGTCAAATCTATTCTCCCATACTCCCTCTTCCCTTTCTGTTAATGTACAGACAAAGTTTGGTCCATTATCATTTCCCTGCAAACAAGCTATACAGTGATACCAGTATAGTGCAGCTGATTCGCAGTAGACAGGTGTCAATAATGATATCACAGAACAGCTGTCCCGTTTACATTGCATGGATCAAAATAGATTGGCTTGGCACCTTTGCCCTTTGTTCAGAACAGTGAACCACCACTCAGTAGGAAAGATGAATTACAGCTTGAGGCAGATATGAAGCGCAATGAGTCAAACAACAACAAAAGCAACAACAGCATAATGCACAACTCATGGGTCTTGAATGCTAAACGTTATATTCTAACAACATATTATAAACTTACTCCTTAGAATATGAGCGAACAACTATAAGCTGTTAAAACATTCCCCTGGACATTAATACAGATTTATTTGAAGTAAGATTCATATACAGCTCTGCACAGTGTTTCACGTGTCATTATTATCATCGGCAGGCCTTGCCTTCTCTATGGGCGAGCTTTTCCACATTTTGTGTGCAATTCTGTCAAATTACTGAAATACTTTTGGCCATATGCAGACACAAGCATGTCGAGCAAAGAATTAGTTCTTTAGTCCAGCCTGAAAAGTCATATTGACCATAGGATGGTCCGTTCGCATGCCATCTCCTCAGTGCAGTCTGTCCACCGGGGGTAACCTCCTAAATAGCTCACCTACCTGCAAGAGTACCGATCCTTCCCCGACGGCCTGAATGGTGACGGTGCAGTTTGCGTTGGGTGGGTAGTAGAGACTCCCCTGGGACAGGATCAGGTCCCCCGCAGTGCGAATGGTCCGGCCGCAGTGATGCAACATGTACACTGCAAGTTGATTTGTAAGAGAAGCGAAAATATAAACGTTGTAATAAGGTTTAATTATATAACCTTGTCATCTTTGTTGAGAATAATCAAATAAGATTCTTAACAATCGTGCAGTTTGCGAGCAGTTTCTCCATATTACCAGTCTCGAGCACGCTATCCTATAATCACTCCTCTAAAATGTCATTTCAGGTTTTAGTTCTGTGCTGTTATTTTATGACCCGTATTCTCCTCCCTCTTTACACATGTTAGCTAATGAAAATTTGCACCGTCTTAGTTGACCCAGGGAGGTTTTAGAAAACGAGAGACAACTCTTCGTAATTCATGCAAACACATGTTTTGGTTCAAAGCGTTACAATGGGATGTCTAGCATTCCACTATACATGTATACGCTTTGAAGTCATGCTCTGCACCGCTCTAGTTGCAAGGCGAAGTTCGGAGACGAAGAACGCATTTCACCTTTCGTTGAATCACAAGCTTTATTTCCCCGTAAAATTTTAAATGCAATACTCGAATTGATTAAGAGTAGTTCAGGAAAGAATTCAATATTTTAAACATGTATTTCTAGCTTCTTCGTAATGCGCAAATTGAAATGAAATGAAAATTAGGCCATCTTAAAAACCGAATATTTTTCTATAATGCGCACATTTCCGCATGATAGTTTTCTATCCTTTAATCTGGGATATTTTGATCTTTCAAATAAAGTACTCCGCTAAAGCGTGCACCAGCGTGCTTTTAAACTATTTGCTGTTAAAATTGTCAGTTTTACCCTGCATTTTGATTCGCTGCTCCAATTCAAGGTACACAAATTCATTGTTGCAATCACATTGAAAGAGAGAGAGCGAAATGCAGTAGTGGCAAGTATTTCTAGATGTTAGAGCGCTAGTCCCGATTATTGATGCTCTCTTTTGTCAAAGCACCTGATTTCCACCTGTAGTTAAGCGCATAACTTCTCGGCGGTGCCGCGCATGACTTCAAAGGAGAACAGGAGTTGTCTCTCCTTTTCTATTACCTCCATGGTTGACCAGCGTTCATACTCAATTTAATTCCACCGGGGTTCAATGAAAGACTAAAAAAGTTGAAGTGAACCTGCGATAAATCAACGCTAGTCAGAGAGCGTGTATCAGGCGGATCGTGAGGGGAGGAAACCATCACTTGGAAAGAGAGGGAAGTGTGGAATCAGGAATCATGTGAAACACAGGATATGACATGATAAGCGTATGACTTGGACTACGTCGAATCCATAGTATCATCGCCGCAAAATTTCAGAATGCAGAGTCGAGTTCACTCCCCTTTTAAGCAGCAGAACGAAAATTGAGCGGGTAATCCCGCTCACACATTGCGGAATAGGGGTTTGACTTGTCGGCTCGTCTTCAAAATTCCATGTCGATATCTGTGCTGTTATAGTGATACTACCGCAGCAGCATTTGGCGGGATATTACCGTCAAATGCCTCCAGACATCCAACGTCCGTACTACGAGACTTTCAATCTGAAGAGACAGGGAATCTTATCAATTCAATTAAAGGACAAGTTCACCTTCATAGACATGTGGGTTGAGTGAATGCAACAATATTAGTAGAACACATCAGTGAGAGTTTGAGCAAAATCGGACAATCCGTTAAAAAGTTATGAATTTTTGAAGTTTCTGCTCAGTCACAGCTGGATGAACTTAAGACTGCTATAACTTGTGATGTCACATGAGTACAACAATACAAAGAAAGAATAAAGAAAATTCAACATATTTCCATTTTTCTCGCTTAACAAAAGAACACTCGACTTCTCTCTTTCAGAAGGCAGGGGGAATAATATTACCCTTAACATACGTCAGTAGCAAGTCGAAGAACTGTGAACTTTATTCAGAAAGTACAGTTTTGGGAAATTCTCTTTTTATTTCCCTTGTATAGTTGTACGCATGTGACATCATACACTGTAGTAGTCTTCTCTTCCAGCAGTAACTGCGCAGATACTTGAAATATTCGTAACTTTTGAACGGATTGTCCAATTTTCCTCAAACTTTCACTGATGTGTTCTACTAATATTGCTGCATTCTCTCGATCCTTATGTATATGAAGGTGGACTTGTCCTTTAACTCATTATTTCATCGACTTACGACATTACTTTTTCTCACAACGCACTTCTAGCTTTTTCTCACGGAGCACTTCTTCTAACTTTCTACCATTCCTGAAGCAGCACTGACATTGAAGTTTGTATATTAAATGCTATTTGGATAGCAATTGCACCATGTTATTCCCAAATAGGCGATGTAGGCGATCTTCGCGATGTAGCGATTTGAACTAAACATATTTATAGGACATGCATATACTCATTTATTCTTTGTAGATGTCAATTACAAATTAGCAAAGATTCCAGTTTTATCCTTCAAATCAAAATTCAGTCACATTCAGTCAAACTTGCACACATGCATGCCTTCTCGGAGTGTCAGAGGCTGTCTCATAACACTCCAAGCCAAAGAACATTTCTCCGGGGCCCTGTATCAATAGTTCTCCTTCTTACATAGATTGCCATTTCTGACAGTTGCAGCTAGAATAACATGAGCGAGGCAGAAACCAATAATGGCGCACGGCTGCAATCATTGTGAATCACAACAATTGCCAATTTCTATATGGAACCGCACCAATTTTACAGAACGTGCTGCTGTGCAGAGTGTTGACGATCGTGAATGCTCCTCACAAACTGTTGATATGCGCTCTCATATTTTAGTCTCTCTTCCATTGCTGGTAATTTTTTCAATTGATCCCTTCTGAATGCGAAGGATAACTTAACATTCAATGGCAGGTGGTTCTACATCCCACGTGTATGAATGTGAGTGAAATCCTTACAACAAAATTAGACAAACCTCAGCGAGGACTTATTTTGGTACATGTATTATGCACATGATTTACATTGTATTGCTTGTCTCCAGAACGATATCACGCACTCGTATTTTGTACCGATATCTTAATTTCTTTCACTCTGTCGTCAAATTATCACGTGATAAACGACGCGGGAGACATTTCTGGCGAACTACACCTACTTAACGTCTACAGTCTCGTTAAACGACTGATGCTCGCTCTAAAAATAATGTTTAACAAATACCAGTGTGGGGAAACAAGCAACGAAATATGCGAAGGTACACGGGGGATATACGGGGATACACGGTTATTACACTGGTGCCATGGATCGAAAGCCTTTCGTGAATCAGTTTCTAATATGTGAAGAAATAATCTTCTCTTCCTCATCCTAACACACACACACACACACACACACACCATCAAACAGAGGAACTATGAGCATGCGACGAAAGTTAATTTTAATTGTAGCTTGGCAACAGCGGCATTAGTTCTCATTACCCACAAACCCATCACCACCGCGATTCAAGGACTACATTCTGCAGGGGCAAAATGACGAGTTGATTGCATGAAATCGTCGTCATGTTAACAGTGAGGGAAAATGCATCGAGAACCATGTGATTGTCGACATCATGTAGTGCCATGGGTGATCTATGAATGAGGTGCGCATGTATGTTTAAAATCATCCTATCCTTTATTGCTGTATTCATACCACCACAACTGCCAGAGATGTGGGTGGCAAAAATGTTCAATCCCAGCCATTGCTATTATCTATTTATCAAGCCGAAATGTATACGTTCATTTTACGGGAACATGCGATGATGTGGAAAATATGCCTTGTATACCATCATCTTTGCCGAGAAGAGTATGCTTTTGATAGCGTTTATTGATTTGTTTGTTTGCTTGTTTGACTGTTGTTTACTCGACTGTCTGTTGGCATACAAAAAAAAACAAACAAGAAACAGAGTAATCGAATTTTGGCATAATATGCAGGGAAGTTTAGAAAATGGGTCACGTATCAACTGAGTATTTCTTTATGGGGGATGCTATAGGGTGATCGGAGTCTTCCTCTGAATACAGGAAATTTCGAAATACTTATTCAGCACTATACAGTGCATTATAAGGTTATAACGAAATTTCGGATACAACGAAGTAAAATTCAGGTCCAAAAATTACCATCTGCATATTTTTATACACGTTCCTGTTTGGCTATAATGAAATTTCAATAAAACGAAAGGAAATTGTGGGTCCCGAGGACTTCGTCATAACGGGAGTCACCTGTATAAGAAAGGGGCAGTTCCTCTAAATGTATGTTTATAGTTATAGTTCTGTTTCAACAGTTTATCAAGAATGCCACCATGGTAAGAGGATAATGACCACATAAGCTGATAATGATCACAAATCACTGATATTCATCACATAATGATACAGTAAAAGTTCCTTGTTCGTCTTTTGTCACTGATCTATGAATGCTTCCCGCGTACAAAATAGGTGGACAGGGATATCTGTGTATGTGGTGGCCGTAGAACCATTTGCAAACAAAAATTCACTTTCACTTTGCTGCTAGCGTTTCTTTGAAATATTTTCTTGCTTGTGTTGCATGAATTTCCGCTTCCGAATAAATGAAAATATCTGGAATAAACCTGGCACAGAGTACACAAGACATACATCGATACAACGCTTTTAAAATCAAATACGTGCAACGGAGAGGAAATGGAATTTAGCAAAGTCAAGGTAGCAAAGTTACATTTTCGGACGAATGGTAGAGAAGTGACTGTTTACAAAAAATGAGACGATAATTACTGAGTATACTAGTATCCCCTAATGTTCCGCTGCTTGCTTTCTACAACACAATTAAGAAGAGATAATCAAACTTAGCAGGTAAAATCTCAAGTAGTCACTTACTGAATATACTGAACAAAAATAACTTTTTAATTTGTGTAGTTTTACTTCATACATGTCGATATATCCGTTTAGATTTTGCCAATCAGGACTCGCAAGCTTGAATTTGGTCAGATGTAACTTACAACTCTTAGTTGTTGATCACTTGAAGTTACTATGACATGACCTCAGATGAAAAAATAAACGAATTTAATAACTGGAGTACAGCTTTCTGCTCACTGCTTCAACGACAATTTTCATGTAAAACATTATAGAATGTGGACCCCATGGAAGAACAGCGTTGCCATATTGGCAACGCTGAATATGGGCAATCCACCCGTTTTTTATTTTTATACGGAAATAAATACCATTCCATACCATAGAACCCGAGAATGTGGGGGCATTGTGGCATAATATAGTGGATAAGACTCTTGAATATCAGTCGGAGGTCCCAAGTTCGAATTCCGTCAACTCCCTTCGTCCTTGGACAAGATGTTTCTACCCATCATGTCCCTCTCGATCCCTAAAGTGCAAAAATGGGTGCCTGGCAACGCTGTATGAGGTAAAAGTAATGGTATAGCCCATTGGTATGATAGCGCAGTGGCAACACTGAATGGGCTACCCTGGGTAAAGAAGACCACCATTCCCATCATGATACCATGGGATACAAATAATATTATTCATGGATATACTGAAGACCCGCTCGTTTATGAATAGCTCATCAAGCCAACTTTTGGGTCTTTTTATTCCTTTGCTCATCAAGACCAGTTCAATCTACTTTTTCCTGTGTTAAATTGTATAACTTTTTATACTACCACATTGAAGGAATGTTTTCATCAGCACTCCCGTTTCTCAACTTTCAATCAAAATGTGTAAATTTTTTGCACTATGAATACAAAATGTAGTAATTCTGTATTAAACTTTAGTTTTTCTATCGTAATTGTAATCATGCAAGTCAACACAATTTAGTTTCACATCACTAAAACTCAAGCAAAAAAAAAGAAGAAGAAGAAGGAAGAAATAAAGAAAGAAAAACGAGGAACATCGGAATTTCTGAACAGTTAATTGTAATCATGTCCATCTATACTGAATATAGTCAGTATCTTCTCTACGTATGACATTGCATTTTATGGAGGGAACAAATGAAAACGGTTCGAATGATTGTTTAATTTATTTTGTCTTGAAGTTTTGAACCTTGAAACTGTAAATACGCATGTAGCCAATTACGTATACCAATACTGTACTAGTTGTTAAATCTGAATCGACGCGGAACGGAACGATACAGCCGGACCAGTGGTGTGATAGTAATTGCTGGTGATTGAAAGTGTGTTCGTGTGGTGGTGGTGGTGGGGGGGGGGGGGGGAGGGGGACAAGAAGACCTGGGGAATACCCCACCCTCTCTCCACGCACACTGTACATGCTATGACATCTGAAGCCCTCCCCCCTCCCCCATCTATCTCTCACTTTACCTCCCCTTTCCTCCCTCCATCCCCATACCAGTCTGTCAGTCTCTGAAGACTGTGGCAATAAGCGTCACGCAAGATTTATGCCAGAGCATGACTGTATGAGCTAACACTTCTCGATGTATTTACATGGATGATGTCATAAATAGACACACACACACACACACACACACACACACACACACACACACACACACACACACAGCGTCTTGTCTATCGACACAAGTTCTTTAACGAGGCCCCTTGAGGAAGACAAGCGTTCGTTGTCCATGACCGATCGTGTCTTCCCGTGAAATGATGCGGAGCCATGAGTGCACCCCTAATCACGTGAATGTCAGGCACGTCGCTGCCTAATATCGCTTGATAGATTGATCTCGCAAGAATTTATTAGATGAAGAATAGCGGTGGTACCTGCGCCTCCAGCTTGAATGCCGGACGCCGGCCGGCTGGATAGATGGGGGCAGGCCGATGGTGTTTACGTTCGGATGGATTCATATCTCACAGAGAGCAGAAATAATTCATCAGTATTTTCATCGCGTCACCCTTAAGGATTGCTAAACGCAAAATTTCCGGAGCTCGACGTGGAAAGTATTCTCCAGTGGGAGGTTATCGCGGTACGTCCGGAAAATCAGAAGAGAATACGTAAACAAACAAAACAAAACAAAATAAAATAAAACAAACAAAACAAGGCAAATGCCATAACAAAAACTGAAACAAAGCAAGCTGTCTTGAGTGTTAGGTTGAATCCCTTAAAATCTGGTGAAGATTGAGAAACAAACCTTTTCCCAATTTCACCGACTTTACAATCAACTCGACAAACACAAACAAACAGACAGATTTTATTAACCAGATAATTAACTTGACAAACGATAGTATAACTATTGGACCACTACGTCGCGTTCAGATGATAAGTTTAGCTAATATCCTGTAGAATACAATCTGTAGAATACAAGAATGCCAGCGATATGAACAAGTTTTTGTTTTCCATTAAGGACGCCGAACATCACTCATTTCCGGTTCTTCCAACACTGAATGATTTCGCTGAAAAAATACAAGATGCCCCATCGGGGAGAGACGGGATTTGCACACGCGCAGGCACTCAAACAAACAGGAAGCACTCCACAAACAGGAATACGTCTATTACACTGATCGTACTCTCTCGCAGCTCTCCCCTTACATTGCAATATCAACATGGATGGTTCACATCAACAGTGGTTTGCAAAGTGAAGCCAAAACAAAAGGGATTAATACAATGTGAACAGAAAGTAAGAAGCATGTCATATAAATAGATATATATATATAGAGAGAGAGAGTGTGTGTGGGTGTGAGAGTGTGTGTGTGTGTGTGTTTCCCCCTTGCGTGACAGAGACCGAGGGGTGACGTGTTAATTTGTGAACTATGATTATTGCTTAGTATATTCAGTAAATGACTTCAGCTGCATTTTAAAGACATTAACACGATACCATCGACGGTTGAGGGGTTGTTAAATTATGCGTGATATAATTTTCACTCCCTCTTCATAGTGAATGAAATAACTGCAAATAACGTGATTGAAATCGCGAGTAAAATAAAGAACGTATTGATGACAGATATACTGTGATACGTGTCATTAGGTGACAGAGACAAGGGAGAGCGGGAGATGTGTGCAGATAACCTGGACGGCGACTGTAGCAAACAGCAGCAGCAGCAACAACAACAACACCACCAACAACACTGTCTTATTCATCCAGAGGGTTATCATATCCTCTTATCATTACTGCTATTGTATTAATGCCGATGACACAGTATGGTATAAAGGAATATCGTGAACACCATAGACCACGCATTTAAGTAGCGAGCTGTGGCGGGATTCAAATTCGTGACCTGGCGTCTAAAAATCAAGAGCCAAAGTAATACCACTGATAAAGCAATAATGACCGACGGGTTTAGAACAGACAGTGTCATAAATTTAAATCTTATCGAAATCACTAAAGAACGCAAACATTACGTATAAGTTTGAGTTTCCAGACACGGATATACAGAACAACCTATTAATTCACATCTCACTAAACAAAATCGCATTTTTAAAAATTAATAATTAAACAACAACGACAAAGCTCTAGGCCTATCAGTGGGAATATTTGGTGCTGCTACTGCGTGGTTGGTGTTTTTCCTTGCGTCGATAGCGCAATATGACTTGTATTCCTAGCGAGGAACAGTGAAGTCCGCCAAATCCCACCTATCGACGCAAAGGAGGGACGCTATAACGACGCAAGGCATTTAAAGCCATGATGATAGTTTGGGTTGAGACGAAGCTTCAGGTTTCTAACTTGTTTTGTGAGATAACGAGAAAAAGCTTATGTCATATGAAAGAGCATGCAATTCTAAGAGGATTTCATACTTTATTTGATGAAAATCGGTTTTGAAATGGCTGAGATATCCAAAACAAAGTCATCTCAATAAAAGATGGGACCCACCATCCTTTATTAGGATCACTTTGTCTTACTTTGTCTTTGGATATCTCAGCCATTTCAAAACCGATTTTCGTCAAATAAACTTTGAATTCCTCGTAGAATTGTTTTCTCTTTAAAATTTCATAAAGTTGTCTCTGAAGTATCTCGCAAAAGTTAAAGGCTGAATCCTCATCTCAACTAATACCATACCATACTATACTTCTCTCCAAGATTTACACTGCGATGCGCTTTCCAGCACTTTCGCTCCAACGTCACATCACAAAAGATTACACAGGGTTAGGCTAAAGACTCGGGATAGGCTATCAAAATCTTGAATCGAAATGGTGACAAGTTTCGCCAAATGACAGCAGTTCATAACGACGAGATTATCTAGGAAAAAATGAAGGCATAATATTCATGAAGCTGCACAGCCTGCATACATGAAAAAAAAATAGAAAAATGAACCTTTCAAACTGTCAAGAATTTTAGGTGCGTTTCACTCGCGTCGATACAGCATGGACATCTATGACACGAAGGTCGTATTCAAACAAATAATCAAAAAATCTTTGCCGGGGCACAGACCCAATGAAACTCCAATTTGCTATTTATACGTTTAATGTATTTAGAATGACGTCATTTGCATTTGACAGCGGTTATTCGAAGTGTATAGACTGCTTCGGGCAGGCACCTATATATAGACAGCCGTCCGTCATCTCCAACGTGTTAGGTCGATGAACAGAGCGCCATTATGGAAGACATCGAGATGAGATGAACACGTTTGTGTTTGGAAGATTATGACGATGGTCCTCATGCAATCAAGACATCAGCGCAATCCAGAGACAGGTGATGTACAGTGTAATCATTTCACTCCACAATCATCATGCGCAAGTTGGCTTTCATCAGGAGAGTGAAAATTAGTCTGACAGAAATGAGAGTCGGACCCGAAACGAGAGAGTTGCTGAAAATGATCTAGAGTTCCCCATGTTCTCATAGAATCAAACGTGATATCGGGCAGCTTTGAGGCAATTTATGATTGCCTCACAAGCCTCTCATTGGCATACACGCAAACCTTCCCATTTCCTTTATACTCTCTGACAGTAAATCACAGTAAAATGTCATCTTCGTTCAGAAACTATTGTGTTGAATGTTACACACAAACCTTCACAAAAACATTCCTTTTTTCTGTACTCCAAATATCAATGTATATAGAACAATATTGACATATTATTTTGCATTGAATCTTTGTTGTGTTGCATAACCTAAAATCAATGACTTTTAAGGTCTATAATGATTATATAGATGCGAAATCAACGACCCTAAATGATCTGTATGCTCTTTTGCGCACAAACAAATGGAATGATTTTGAGTTGATTGCATCACCATGCACCTCAGCCTACTTGCGTAGTAGCGGTTGCGATTATGATCACTTTTTGGTGAAAACACGCATAAACTTAGAAATTAATGACTATTTCATTCAGGCTATCCATAAAAGTCTCTTTTGAGCCCCTTAAAGTCAAATCCCATATAGCACTTGTGATTTTACAGAGGCACGGAGGAATAGTAGGATAAGTCTCTGCATGCCATACCAAGAAGAGATCGTGGGTTTGAGTTATCTTGCTTCGAATCCCGCCTGGTACGTACATCCCAAGATGCCTTTATTCGTTTTGTCCCTCTTGGCCCAGTAAAAGAATTGCTAGATCTGGCGTTGCTGGGGCGGTAATGAGAAAGAGCTTACAGTTAAGATACTCCATTGGTTAGATAATAAAATCATGATCATGACGTCTAAGTCGTGCGACTTCGGCGCGTCATGGATACTTCCTGCGGTTTGAGCACAGCAGTCTTACTGACCACTTGATACCTATGGAACATGTCGAATACTGACTTTTCACAGGATTACGTTACTAACGACTAATTACGAACAACTTTTATCGAGACCAAATCTTATAATTGATGGAAGGTGTAAGATCAATCGAATCGTGCGAAACGAGCCGACAAACTGCAAACGACCTTACGACATAATGATTAGGCATTCGTGGCAGAATGCGTAGAAAAATTATCCGTGTTCGGCCGACACCTTCCACCTGCCTTCCACAGACAGTGCAAGGTTGCCACTGAATTTAATAGACAAAGTGGTGCCTGAATGCAGCCGAGATTTCAGGTGATGTAAACCGTTAGTGTTGAGCAGTTAATGGTTAAATTCTTCACGGCTGGTCTTTCGAGTCCCGCTTTCTACAAAAGTCGCATGACTTCTCTTGCAAGAAGACAACGCAGCTGGAAATTCGACTTTTCGGTTGCAATCACATGACTACGGAAGCTCGTGAGTGCCATGGAGAAGACGAGATCGCCATCTTCACTTTTTTTCGGATCCCAAACGACGAGATCCGAAATCTAGTCTTCTTGGTTTCTCGGGTCCCCGAGAAAACACGAAGGCGTGACATAATAATATCATTAGATCTCATCATCGCAACCGCCTGGGTGCGTGAAGGCGATGACATGAGATACTATGGTATCTTGTCTTCTCGACTTCTTAGATTATATAAGGCAAGAAGACGAGCTCTCTTAGTCATATCTGGCCTTCTGTGCATTATGTGTCGTGTTAACAACAGTCATTACCTTGGCCTTTCGGTCGCTGGTACAACGTTGGCTCTAATTTGTCACTTTTTTTCCGTTTTAGTATTGTGTGTCTCCATATAAAACAGAGCCAAGCAGTATCGCTTTTCGGAACGCAGCTCCATATTCTATAAAATCATGATAATCACGCGGGTCCGATTTGATGCTCTCGAAACACACGCTGGGACCTTTTCACACACATTATTATTATGATCGACAACCTGAAATACCACAGCAGCAGCAAGTCGACAACTATCGACAAACACAGTTCTCATGTGTTGCTCAAGTTAATGCGATCAAGTTGACAGGCCACTTCAAGTTTGAATTGACTTTCATCTATACAATGTTCAAGGACTTTTCGCCTTTTCAACTTCAAGTTTGAGTTGACTGCCTTCTGTACAATGTTCAAGGACCTTTCCTCTGTAGGCCCTAATACTCTCAATGTTAGGGAACCAATTCCTCAATTAAACCCTCTTTGTGTAAAACGTGTCATTGTTTGACAATAAAGATACTTTGGGTGGGGCTGTGCTAATCCTTTCCAATGCTGGAATGGTTGCACAGTGCATGGGCACATGAATAAAATTAGGCAACCATCCCAACCAATTACCCCTCAATGACGCGCCGTGCCAGTCAGAGAGAACGCATTCTTGATTATAGACTTGCCCATTCCTCGAAGCCCTTATTGTCTAATTAACCTTTTGATCGGTTTTTAAACTTTGATCAGGGCTGATCAATACACGAGACGCGCTTATAGATTATTATAGGCTGTTCGTCTTCCACGGAACATCTACTTCGTACGTGTCGTACCGTGTAAAGCCTGTACCTCTGAAAATGCCGGTGTGTAATTACTAACATTGACCATCGAACTATATATGCTGTGATATAATTCATTTAATTTCAACTGAATGTATTCGTGATAGCTTGTAAAGTCTCCCAAATTAACAAAGGATGTTAAAATGATAGATCGAAATTGACTATACTTTAAAGAGCTCACTTCCACGCACAGTGGCATTATGGTCATTAAGTTTGATGGAAGAAAATGACAAAATACGGGCTGAATACATGTATAGCTTCTGAGATCAAGAGATATGTTCTTCGTTCGCTGTTATTGGACGTCTTAAAGGTCACACTGACGCAGCTGTTGTGGCTGCATGAATGTCTATTATGCTTGATTGCAATTTGATTCCCTGATTCCCAGGAAGTTGAACTAAGCAACACATGAATTCAGTCACGTTAGAACCCCAGTCACGTTTGAACCTCTTTTCTCCTTTTATAATCATACCTTGGGATCGTCATTCTATATTCTATTATGGCTTGAAATGAACACAATAGAAATGCATTATATTTTCATTAGTGACGAAGTTACATGCACCACTACCATGGAGAGCTCTTTCTATTTCCGCGCAGACACAGGGTTACACCTTGTAGCTCCGTGTTCGGACATTGAACAACACCGGTTGCCCTTCGCGTCGCTCCAAGAGCAAGCAGCAAATTTGTGATCCAAACGTTACTATGCGCAGGTGATAACCTTCATACTACTTTAGCACATCCATACAATGTTGTTGTTGTTGTTTTGGTTTTAATGGCGTATACTATCACTCAAGGTTGAATTTTTACGCCAGTCCTTATTTATACAAGTCCTACCCCCTCTTTGCCTCTTGACAAGGCATCCAGGCTGAAAATGAGACTAACTGCTGTCTCGCGTTCACCCGTTTCTCACAATAATATACTCTTATACTCGGTGTTATGTGGCGAGTTAGTCTCATTCCTGAGCCAAGAGGCCTGATCAAAAGGCTAACCCTCTCTTGGCTTCAGCTGTCACAACGGGTATAGCCTTTTCTATGATACGTTGTGGGCAATTGGGCTCCCTGCTTTGATGGTTCAAGGTACGCGTTCGTCAGAACAAAGTCCTCAATTACGAACACGGCTCAAGATAATGAAACCATAATCAGTGCATCCCTTCCATAACACCAGGGCCCACTCTTCAGATAATGAGTGGCCCAGATACGAGAGGGTGGAAAGCTGCATCAACACATTTTGACGTCTCGAAATTGCGATATAGCGGCACTTGTGTGTGTGTGTGTGTGTGTGTGTGTTCAGTGGTATGACGATGTTGTGTGATCACATTATAAATTATACTTTGTAAATTATACGCAATTGACGAGGCGTATAATAACGCTATGGAATACAGATTTATGCGTGTGATTTATACTTTTATATAATTTCCAACGGATAGTGCGAAAAACAAAATTTAAAAACGCGTGTTTTGATGGGGTGCATGCTTGTTGTGCCGTGTGAGTGGTGCCGTGTGTGCCACTGAGTAAAATTGAGGGGGACAAATCCTGAAACAAGGAAGACATTACCCATTTCTTCTTTTTCGAACAATAAATAGACTCTTCCCCCCCCCCCCCCAAAAAAAAAACAAACAAACAAACAAACAAAAAAACAAGAGGAGAGGTAAGAAATATACACAAAATAAATGTTGTTCTAGCAGACATACCTATATAGCGGTGAACTGATGGATAACAGTTACTTGTCCCTTTAAACTAACGGATGTCGATGTGCGAAACGCGTTCACCAGCGGCTGTATCTATCCAGTTGCACATGCGCAGACACCAGAAACCACTCTCTATACAACTTTGGACCAATACAAAGGCATGCATGGGGGCTGCATTCACTAAGCATTTGATTTGGCGGTGCATGGTGTTTACAATCATCTCATGTGAACTTACCATTGCAAATTTTCCATGCAAAGATCAAACAGCATCAAAAATAAATCACGAAAAAAATCGGGAAAGATGGTATTGCCGTAATCGGTATAGGGAAACATTACAATCAATTTATTTTCAATCTTAGTTATACCCGATCAGGCCACCAAGAGATCTTTTGGACGTGTGGTGGCCCAACATTTTTAGTAGCCCCGGGCAACCGTAAATGTTGAGCTATGAAGAGCTTGCTTCCAAAAGGCGCTAAATCCAATTTGTATAAGTGGATTTACTGCCTTTTGGTTGAAAGCTCTTCATTTAGTGTTGAGTAATTCATAGTCCACGTGTTGGTCAGATTACTTATAGTATAGGACAACAGAATTCCAGAAATGTATTATGCTGTCAATATGGCCTACCAATGGTTCATTTACATAGAACACAAATTTCGGGCTTTGTAAAAAATGACAGAATGATGACTTTCTGGAGTTCTGTTCTCCTACCATTGATGATATACATAGATATGATATAAATCATATTTATGCATACAGAAACTATATAGGCCTATATGCCTATTAGTATTATATTAATTATATGTAAGATCTATTGTTTCTCAAGTTAGATGGGTGAGGTGCATAGGTAGACAAATATAACAATTCCTTATATTCCTTCAAATCCTTTGATTTCAACCACTAAAGTGTGGATACATAATACCTGAGATTTTAGCTGGAAGAGTTTCCATTACTGATGTTCTCTGTCAGGATAGATAAAACAAACAAACAAACAAACATGCATGCCAATCTACACAACAACTCAAGTCCATTTGTTGCAAGTAGTATAGATAGGCCTATAGATTATAGCCAAGGACAATAGTTTTCCAGCAGGCGTACTACAGTCTTTTAACACTGACTCATTTTTTTCTCCCAAAAGTTCTTTTTTCAAGCTTTATATATATAATTATATCCACCTCTTCTGTCGTGTTTAGCTATATGAGCTACAAGAGACTAGGCAACAAGCTGCGACCGCCACTTTACCACCACAGCAGCTCCACATTTGAATTTACACTTCAAGATTGTCTGCCGAGAGGAGCCTTTCTTTTGAACACGGCACGGACACCAATACAATGAAACAGACAAAAGCAAACATCATCCCTGAAGCACACAAGTTCACGTGAATAAACCAAATGGGAGACTGCTAAATTCATAACACGTGTAATCTTAATCAAATTAGTAGCGCTGATGCGCACAAACACGTCGGATTATTTCTCGATTTTGTTTTTCTTAAATCACTGCAATTGACTGGCAGTGCATTGACTGACGGTATATCATCAATTGCAAATGAAGACAATCTTTGTTGACTATCACTCGACACTGCAATCTGACTGGGTTAGTGCGCTGGTATGTGAAGGCTGCTTACCTGTTGCACTGCTTTCCCGAGCGAAGCAGCACAGGAGCAGAACGAAGATACGCACAAGGCCGCTTTCAACCCCCGTCATTGGTGTGTGGGTCGCCCCTGTCTGGCCCGACACTTGTCCGCCAGCGAGCCGCATCGCATCGGTATGTGTCTTGCCGGGTCACTCGCTCTGACAAATTTAGTCGCCGTCAAACTTGGATGTGGTATATATCAAGCCGATATATACGCCACGCCAATCTAAGAAATACATAGACATCACATCGTATTAAAATTGAATTGAAACGCGCTGTACAATGATGACGAGGGAGTCGTGTATTCCTACCGAGGGGCTCTGCGAGACATCCTGGTTGTCTAGCATACACTAGGCCTGCACGCGATGAACGTACATTATTGTATATCCAGTACGGCACTTAGGAGTTATTTGAGTGCGCGTTATTGTTTGCCGTGCGTGTTGGAACACAGTGCAGTCATGTGGCATGAGCCTACGACATGGATCAAGATTACAATAGATACGGAGAGCGAACAGTCATAGAAGGCTACCATGTACACACATTGGTTCTGGGGGCAAAACAATAAGAGAGAGAAGGGGAGAGAGAGGGAGAATTAATCCGAGATTGACTATAGATTAAATTGAGAAACCTACTTAACTCGGGAATCACAAGCTAATAGGGGAAATGTTCTTGCAACATAAACAGAGCGAAGTGAAAATAAAGGCAAAATAATTTGACTCATGTTGCTTACTGATGCTTGACGGTTTTTTTTAAGAATGTGCCATCGTAAACATTCCAATAATGCATAGACATATACACGGAACCTGAGGCATTATTAAAGAGATCGTATAGTTTTGGTTGAGACCTAACTTCAGTTTTTTTTTTTGTTTTTTTTTTTGTTTTTTTTTTTGGGGGGGGGAGGGGAGATAATGAGAAAACTCTTACAAATTGTGAAAAGAGTTTAATTCTATTAAAGAGGAATTTAAAGTTTATTTGGTGAAAATCTGTTTTGACCTGGCCGAGATATCCAAAACAAAGCGACCCTAATAAAAGCTGGGACCCATCTTTTAAAAGGATCGTTTTGTTTTACTTTGTGTTTGGAAATCTCGGCCATTTCAAAACCGACTTTCATCATAAATGAACTTTGAATTCCTCATGCAGTGGTTTTCAAGTATCTCGCAAACAATTAAAAGTTTAATTCTCACCTCAACCAATATTACACCCATCCCTTTAAGGGGGATGTGAGATGGGGTTGGCACAATGACAGCGAAGATATAGGATATATATATATATATATATATATATATATATATATATATATATATCATATACATATCATATACATACATATAATTATGTGACTCATGCTTTAGGGAAGCATTGTGTAGATAAGCAATGTAAGCAGTAAAGCATATGTGATTGAATGGGATATAACATAGTTGAAAACGTTAAGGAGACAAAAATTGCAGTGGTGGAATCAAGCGGGGACGCACCGGGCGCGCCTCCCCCCTTATTTTTTGTTAGAACAAAAGGAATAAAAAGAAAAAATAATTTTGTAAAGGCACCCCCCCCCCTTTACGGAATTCCTGGATCCACCCCTGAATTGTTTCCCTTATATAAGGACGAGTGTCTCCTTATAGGGGTACCTAATTATGAGCATAATGTTTACTTAAAGCTGGATCTATAGCCATATATGATATTGATTGATAACCTTTATACCTACACAACCCTTTAAATCGTAAATATTTTTTCAGAAGTTATCGCAATACAGCAAAATCTGGCACACAAAAGCGTGTTTTTTTTTGTTCGCGTCAAAAAGAAAGGACTCCAGTAGAGAGATTTGTTGGTAGACTGATGACAGACTATGAGGAGCATCGTTACATTAATGTAATATGCACTTCCGATTACTACCAGTATCGATGGTTGATGAAAATATGTGAAATTCTATAATTCCATAACGTAAGGTTTGATTTTGATGAAACAGCTGTATACCATTCTATTTGTTGGAGATTATTCAATCTTTTTAAGCCACTCGGATCATGGCGTGAAATCACACGTAAGTTCTAGTTTGTGCAATTATAAGTTTGTTCCGTTGATTTTTTTTTAGTTTTGATTGTCTATAGCTATTTATTGATGTTTTGTTTTTTGTTTGTTTGTTTGTTTGTTGTAACTAAAATTCCTGATCTATTCATATTTTGTGTACATTTATCTAAATTGCAGTCAGGGGGTCAATAACAGGGGTCGAGTAGAATTCCTCTTTAGAACACAGGCCTTGATTTTTGTATTCTTATATATTATATATTTTTAATGAAACTTGTCCTTCCCAAAGTTGTGACCTTCTCTTGATGACTACAGCATTGTGTCACCGGAGACATGTTTCTTTGATATTAGCCCACCAATGTTAAACTTTTTGATTTGTGTTTTGCAAAGTGTTGAGAGGTTTGAGTTCAATGGTTGCACACTTCTTCTCCACACTTATCGCAGCCGAATCACCGGCTACTCAGTTTATAGTATAGAGTAGAAGCTAGCTCGAGCGTGCGACTTTTGTTTTTTTAAAGGCATTTTCATACTTCGGTTGCCCGTCAATAGATGGCGCGATATTTCGCTGAGAGATCAGTACCTCGATAGTCGGACTACCACCATAATTATGTGCACTGATCATAGAGCTGTAAATGCAGCTCTATGGCACTGATCTAGATCAGTGACTACCAAACCAGCCAGTAGATCCAGAGCCCTTTTTCAATGGGTTCTGAGCAGATCCTTAGAATAGCGCCATCTGTTGTCCGGCAACCAATGAGTGAAATGTGACTAGACATACCACCGACCACTGCGGCCTATTATAGAGATAAATGAAAAAAAAAAAAAAACCGTCGCACAGTGTAGTCTTAATAATGTATTTTTTTTAAAATCTAGTAATCTTTATTCATTGACATTCAATCTTGCTGCGTCGCCGGATATCAGGCTTTTAGTTTCTCCCACCCCAGGTTCAAGTTGGCTTTGATATTCTCTCCTTTTTTTTTTCTTTTTTTTGAGCTCAAAACCGTGGATAAGTTGGCAGATGATTACGGCATCCCTTATTTTATTTTGACATACGGCTGTCACTAATATCACTGATTCATGAGAAGATGGAAAACGGCAAACTTCAACATTTGTCTGCAGAATGTCCTATAACGCTGAAATTTTAGCAATTCTGTTTATTTACTTTTCTTTGCTCATCCATATCAATCTAAACATGGAATGGTATTTTATTTTGATCGCAATGATGACTAATGCGCGTAATAATAAGAAGTTTTATGGAATTTGCATTTCTCTTACGTCATGACAGAGGTCGGTTTACCATCATCTCGATGAGTGGTACTTGTATTCATGTTTGTTTGTTTGTTTGTTTTTTGTAACTTTTCAGTCCCCTTGCTCTCTGTTTTCGAACTCACCCTGTTTTCCACCGTACAGGGTGGGATGGTGATGGTGGTGGTGGTGATGGTGATGGTCCTTGTCATATTTTCCCGGTACACGTGGTTCAGTGAGCAGTGTCCGGGCACTAGCATTGGTATTCTATATTTTTTTCCCAACCGGTGTATCTCAAAATAATTACACGTATATTATTATAGAATAGTATATAATTTACTCATTATTTATCTAGCGATCCACGTCCGACAAGCTTTGCTTTTTAGTGGATCACTATTTTCCATAATCGAATTTATTTTCCGCTCGCCCACGAAGAATTTATACAGTGTTTTTCCTAAATATTGTACATGTTATATGTTCTATAATTTGTCTCGTATATATATTACATGAATCTTTTGCAAACGTTTGAACCTTATTTCAACACATGTATACTTTGTACTATGTTTTTTATTTTCGATGATTGGAAATAAACTATGATTGAATTGAATTGAATTGATGGTGATGGTGACGGTGGTGGTGGTGGTGGTGATGATGGCGATGGTGGTGATGGTGATGGTGATGATGGTGATGGTGATGGTGGTGGTGGTGATGGTGATGGTGATGATGGTGATAGTGATGGTGGTGGTGGTTGTGATGGTGGTAGTCGTGGTGGTTGATGGTGGTGATGGTGATTGTGATTTTCAATTCAATTCAAACTTTATTTCATTTTTCGAAAAAAACATAAACATTTCACTTTCATTGGTAACAGAGAATAAGGTTACGTAATCAAAACAAAGTAAAATTGAAAAGAGAACATAATTGTGGAACCTTGAAGTAACAAATAATGTTGTAATGAAAATTGACTGAAGTGATATAGACGATATAACATTACACAAAATATCGAAAAATGGAGGGACCCACTAAAAAGGCAATGCTTGTAGAATGTGGGCCCCTCAGGTACAGAATGTCAGTAGAAAACGAACTGATGCAAAAAGGGGAAAAAAGATCGGGAATAAAGTCAGATTAAAAAAATGGTCTGGAAGACCAATAAGAAGACAGAGTAACGGACAGACACACATACACAGGCGAATGAACATTAAACGAGACTGAGACGACAAAACTTATGAAAGGGGACTTCAATACAAGACAGAACGAGACAAGGTTGACATATAGGAAGACAATACAGCGGACAGAAAGGAAAAACAGATCCAATGATCCTCGGACAGAACTACATGTATGTCGAAAAAATATTGGGATGCGAGGAAGGGATACATAAATATAGAAAAATAGAGAGAAATAGATGCGGAGGTACTGCAAGTAGAATTGAATCTACTCAGTAAGAGTCTCAGGACAACAGGACAACAGGGACGAGACAGGACGACAACAGGGACGAGACAGGACAACAGGGACGAGAGAATATGTGAGAGTATATTATTGGTAATCATAATTCTTCGGAAAAAATTAAAATGAGCCAACAGGCTGATTCACTTCTGTAGGAACATAACATTGCAATAGAAACAACTTTAATCTCCTTTTAAATGAAAATATAGAAGGTGAATTTCTTATGTCATTATTCAGAAAACTCCAATATGTTGGGCCAGTATAAATAAGTGTGTTCTTAGCAAGAATCGTTCGTAAGAGAGGTAAGTGAAATTCATTGGAACGTCGAGTGGGATAGTCATGGAATGATTGATTTCTTTGAAACATAGAATCGAAAATGGAGGGGAGTGAGTTGTTGCTGTACGTATACATAAATTGCCCCAAATTAAATGAATACAAATCTTTAATTTTTAGCAGCTTATTTGTGGCAAATAACATATTTGAGTGGGAGGGTATGAAAGGATAACTGATGACACGGAGAGCTTTCTTTTGTAGAAGGAACACTCTATCCAGTAGGTTCTGGTGAGTGTTGCCCCAAACTAAAACACCATAATTAAGATATGGCAATATCAGTGACGAATACAACATAAGTAATGATTTTTGTGGGATATACAATTTCATTCTATTTATCACACCTATATTACGTGAGATTATGTTGGATATATAATCAATATGTAACTTCCAGGAAAGTTTATCGTCAACAATAATTCCAAGGAATTTAAAATGTGAAACTTGTTCTAAATGAAAATCATTCAAAACTATAGCTGTACTCAAAATGTCAACAGTATTACTAAAAATCATATATTTCGTTTTTTGGGTATTCAATGATAATTTATTGGCTCTTACCCAATTATTCACTTTTTGTAATTCAGTATTGACTTTTTGAACAAGAAAATTAACATCATTGTGGGCAAAAAATACACTGGTATCGTCAGCAAAATGGATAAAGGATAGTACATCGGATGCCTGGCAAAAATCATTGATATAATTAATAAATAATAGTGGCCCTAATAAACTTCCTTGTGGAACGCCAAATTCACTTCTCTTATTACTGAAAAATTGTCTTTAATTGTAACAAATTGTCTTCTATTTCCTAAATAACTCCTGAACCACTCCAAGGCCTTCCCACGTATTCCGTAATGTGATAACTTGTGGAGTAGAATATCATGATCAACTGTGTCGAAGGCCTTGGAGAAGTCCAAGAAAATAGTAATTAAATGAGCGTGATTATCAATTGCATGAGCCACTTGATCAACAAAGTATAAAAGAGCATGAGTGGTATTATGCTTCTCTCGAAAACCAAATTGAGAATTAGTCAAAATATTATGCAACTTTAAAAAATTAATAGTTCTCTTATAAATGAGTTTCTCTAAAACTTTGGACAACGATGATGATAGTGAAATTGGACGATAATTACTGACTTCATATTTGTCACCCTTCTTAAATAATGGAATTACTTTGGCCAGTTTCATCTTATCAGGAAACACACCATTAGAAATTGATAAATTGAAAATATGAACAAGTGGATCAGCAACTGAAGATATAACACCTTTAAGAATACAATTATCTATGTCATCATAACCACAACTCCTCTTGTTCTTAAAGGAAGATACAATATCCATAATCTCATGCCTATTGGTTGGAGTAAAATAAACAGAATTGGGATTGCACTGATCTAGGTATTCCGTAAAGTGATGCTCTGACGCAGGGATATTTTGGGCGTAATTTTCACCTATCTTTGAAAAATAAGAATTGAAAACATTTGCAATGTGAACAGGGTCACTGATGATTTCATCATTCAACTTAATATTATCAATAGCTGAATGTTTACTCGAAACATTCATAGCTTGCTTTAAAACATTCCAAGTGTTTTTCATATCAAACTTATATCTTTGCAGTTGCTTAAAATAATATTTTTTCTTTTCGGAACGTAAAATCATAGTTAGGGTATTTTTATATGAAGTGTATTTATGTTTTGATCGCTCAGTTTTTTCCAATTTGTATCTATAATATAATCGATTTTTCCTGTTAATCGACCGAAGAATTGATTTTGAAATCCACGGTAATCTAGGAGTCTTTTTATAGTCTGGTTTCTTTTTTTGCTTTGGAATTACATTTTCCAAATGAAAATTGAATATTTCCATGAAATAATCAAAAGACAAATTGATGTCATCACTTTCAAATACTCTAGACCAGTCAGCATTTTCGAGAACCGCATCAAGACTAGCTAATTTTTCAGACGAAACTCTACGACTTAATAAAGGAGATCTAAAAAATTAACATTATTAACAGAGGTTTTAAGAGCAAAATGGGTCATAATTGGATAATGATCAGTCATATCTGAAAGAATTATATAAGAATCAGTAAGGGGTAGGGTGTTACTAAACAAATTATCAATAAGGGTAGCAGAGTGATCTGTGACACGCGTGGGTTTCGAAATAAGCGGAAGAAAAGAAGAGGACAAAAATGTCTGAAGAAACTCGTTTGCGACAGTATCATTTCCCGACTTAAGTAAGTCAATATTAAAATCGCCGAGGAAGAAACAATCTTTGTTTTTAAAAACAGGGGATTTTACCAAATCAGAAAGGTAAGTTAAAAAATCCTTGATATTGGAGTTGGGAGGTCTGTACATAATGCCTACCACAATATTTCTAATTCCTGGTATGCAAATTTCTAAAAAAAGGGATTCAACAATATTATCCATTCTCGAAATATCATCATGAACAATACATTCAAAAGTATGCGATATATAAAGTGCAACACCTCCACCACTCTTATTGGGTCTATTATTGACAAACATTTTATAGCCGTCGATCGAAAAAAAACTTTCAGAGTTAGAACTTAACCAGGTTTCACTTAAACCAATAACAGAGAATGACTGATCAGCATCAGTCTCTAAAAATAATTTGAACTCATCAAAATGTTTGTTCAAACTCCGAATATTTAAATGCAACAAAGAAAATATATCATTAGAAAAACTATTGCACATATCTTTACATTGATTCACCGTCATATAATTACACGACATATTTTCATTTAACTCTTCACTGAAGTCAGAGGGCAATTCATTTACGGAAGAGTTTAAATTGTCAGCGACAGAATTGTCATAAAACATTGATCGTGAATCAGATGCTCCACCAACTGAATCTGATTCTAACCTTATTTGCCTGAAAAGCTCAAAAAAGTCATCATTTGATAGAGAACTAAACGGAGCATTCGGGAAATTAGCCATTGTAAATGTGGAACATATCTATGAGAGTTTGTGTTGTCAGACAATCCACAATTACAGGAACGAGTGAGCATTGCAAGAAAATACTCAACCAACGGAGTGAGGTAGGACACTGGAGAAGCCAAAGAACATGAATTTTGTCAAAATCATGATGGACAGAGGATCGCTGTGAAGAAGACGAACAGGGAGGAAAAGAGAGCAGTACAAGGTAGACGAGGAAGTTCAGTGACAACGAAGAGAAACATGGAACACACATAACATGTAAATGAGGACAAATTGGTTGTCTCCGAGGGCTTCCGAGACGATGACAATAGAGAATGTATAACACAGAAATCCGAGCGGACATTGGGAACGACATGCATAGTTTTTGACTGGCTCCCGTTATGTAAAGCTAGTGCGCTTTGAGCGCGCGAAAAGGTCCAGTAGTGATGTAGTGAATGGACAAAAAAAGAGAAAAGAATTACTATGTTGAAGAGAAAGACAGGATAGAAAAAAAATACCTGTTTGAAAAACAAAACTATCGAGTTCAGCGTCCTGCTATTAAAAATAAGATTGGTGTGACACACTTTACGCCTCTCAAACAAGGGCATTCACCCATATAACCTATTCTATGCAATTAAGATGTGACATTGCGGGTACACACGCATGGGAGTTCCCTAACATGTCACGCCAACTCATTGACAGAATCACAAACCAAGGCCGAGTAAAAATTACCATTAAACGCATATAGAAAGCTGTGAGTGGTGCGAGGTATTAACCTATCGGGTTTAAAAGACTCCCATTATGCTGTAAGCGGTGCGATGTTTTAACCAATCGGGTTGCAGAGACTCATCGTTATGCGTAATCAATATACAAGGAAAACATGGGGAAGGATTTATAAACATAACAGGTTTCGGTGACTGAATAATCCAACTTTAAGTCATTGATGTAATTCGACGTGGGCTCATGGGAATAGAACAACAGCGGGTGGCAGGACAAAAACAAACAAAACACGGGCGGGTTCGAGAAGGCTAAAAGAAGGCTAATGCACCTGAGGTATTCAATAGTTTGTTAGACTGAAGAACACATGAATTTACATAGTGATAACACGGAATTATCGACAACGGATGTGTAACGAGACTAATCAGTTGTGGGTGCTAAGTACATAATACGTTACAATAAAGGTTATGCATGCCTCAGAGGAGAAGGAATCTGGAGCAGGGTTGACGACCACAAAAAACTGTACACTATAATGTAGGTAGAGAATGATATGAAAGCATTGATAGATCGGATTGCCAGTGTAAAGAAAAAATGTGGACTTAAAGTAGGCTGGAGCACCTGAAGTATCAAACAGTTTGTTTAACTAAAGAGAACATGAATGCGCATAGCAATAACACACATTATAGGCAACTGACATGATTGTATCGAGAATAATCAGCTGTGGGTGCTAAGTGCGTAATTTGACTATAAGAGAGACTGTGCATGACCATAAGGTGGAGGAATCTGGAGCAGGGTTGACGACCACCAAAACTGTACAATATCATGCAGGCAGAGAGTAATACAAAAGCACTAAAGAATCGGTTAGCCTGTGTGAATGAACTTCATGTAAGGTTGAAAGAAAATTACACAGGAATCTGGAACAGAGGAATCTGATTTATATACTAGATTGTTGTTACGCCTGAAAATCATCGGACACCTATCCGGTAGTTGGGCGTAACAGTCATCTCGCGAATTATAAGTACGGCCTGAACATACAAACACCCCGGTTCAACAAACAAATTGGAAAGCATAAGCAGAATACACGGGGAAAATGTTCACATGGCAGGTGGCTGCTAGCAACAAACTAACAAAGGATGCGTTCATCGAGGTTACTCAAGCTATGTCGGTATACGTAAGGCACATTAAAAAACAGCAGAAATGCATTGAGCAACCGAAACGCAGAACAATTATATAATAAGACCTGCTTTTAAAGGGACGGCGCAGCATCAGCCAAGATTCAGCCTTTAACTTTTTCCAGGATACCCAGAAACCACCCTATGAAAAACCAAAAAGCATCTCATAAAAAACTTTCCATCATCATTTAATTTTAGGAGAAAGAGAGAAAAAAGGAATAGAAAAGGATAAGTCCCAACCGAAACTGTACCATCCCTTCAAGGAGACGCTCGAGCAATGCAGACAAAATACCGACAGTTACCATATTCAAACATGTGCAAAATTACCTGCATTCATACTCTGCATGTAGTTTTAAATGAAAGTACATTGTATACATTGCTTGTTGTGTCTTGAAAGTCAGGGAAATCCATCAAGGAAAAAAAAAAAAGAAACCCAGAGTTCAAACATGTGCAAAATTTCATTTTCAACATGGGTATAGACATACACGCACCCAATAAAATGTAACAAGCAGGTTTGTTTGAGAATGTGAAAAAATTGGTGCATGATACTTGCTCCAGTCTAACTTTAAATACACTTATTGAGGTCGCTCAACTTACGGTATGGCTACATCAAATAACAGTATGAATGCATAGAGCAGCCGAAACACGAAACAAACAGGGCTGACTCTTAAAGGGACACTCTGGGCCATGCGGCAATATGATATGCATCTCTATATAGGACAAACTTTTGTTAAAAGGTCACAGAATCTGAACCCATACCAGAGACACTAAAAGGTCTAAAAAAAAACAGTATGAATGAGAATTATCTAGCTATATGACACAACGAGACCAGTCATTTGAATAAAGAAATGAAGAAAAGGAAAAGAAAACCGCAACCCAGAACAAAAAAAAAATATATATATATGTTGCAAATTGAAAAAAAAGACAAACAACTGGAGGGTATTAACACAAAATCAAAGTAATCAGTTATAATCAGATATGATTTACACATCTTAGATATACACTCCGATATAACAATTATTATCTGCAACATTGTCAAATAGATAAACCCTATATCAGAAAGAAAAGGTGGAATCGAAAGAAAAAGAGGAAGAGGAAGAGGAGAGAAAGGAACATCAAAAGCCGATTGTAACCGGAAGTCTTTCGTATATGCTGTGGCTTGAAGAAAAAATTGATATCTGATCTCCTCATTCAATATTTCACTTTATACAGGAGAGTAATGAAAGGAAGTAAAAATTCTCTCCATGAAAATGGAGCAGAGCTTTACATCAGTAGGAAAATACACACCTGCCTACCACACTGTGTACGTAAATTCTTTTCTCCCTCCTCTTCACTTTCACCATAGCAATTATTGTTCGAAATTAGCACCCCCAACAATAACAAAAATATAAGGAGAGGAAAGAAGCAAGGCCTCTAATTCATGGGTGTTGTCATAAACGCTATGCAGTATAATGCTGTTATCTTACTAGGTGAAGCAAGCAGTAATACGCCATTGCGATACAATATTTTTGTTACAAGACCAATTTCAAGCATAATGGAGTGAACATCGTGATTGGCACTGTGCGGTCATTTGAAATAATGCAAACGACCACAGTTAGAGTGATAGAGCATGGTGAAAATCTAAATAAATAAATAAATGCAAAATGCAACTACAGATCTGCCTATATTCACGTATCCAAAACAGTGAGATTCCACATAGCAATCGGGGAAATATTTGTGTGTTACATGTATTGCAATGGGTGAAAATAATTTCCAAATCAGGGATTTTCTAATGTTCTCTGATTTCAATATAAACAGAATATGACATTATCAGGGAGACTCCAGTCGAAGAATCAAGGAGACTTGAATTGGCAGCATCTGCAGTTACATAAAACGCGAAGCATAGTCATAGCTTACTGAAAAAAGAAAACACATTAGTTGGGATTAACTCTAAACACTTTAACTCTTATCGTTCAATCGCTGAGCATTTGTCTAAAAAAAAGAAGAAGAAAAAAAAAAGAAAACTGCTGCTTATTCAGACAAGGGTGCACCGTGTATACAGTTCAAGATATATTATCAGCAATGTTGCATTCATGATAGCTGTTTTGAAAAAAAAAAAGAGTAAGCAATCGGGATGCAGCCCAAACCTCCCGTAATACTTCTCAATATATCAACTTTATGTAACTTACAAATTTAACATACTAACATTTTTGCCACTTTTTAAACATAAAAAACCCTCGACATGAGTACAAAAACTGTATGGCGAAACAGCACTATGACAAGAGGTAAACTTAGCGAGTATAAAAAAATGGTAGCATGATATAGAATGATTGCTCTTAAACAAATCCAAAAGAAAAATGTGCAACGGATACTCTTACTCTTTCCAGACAGTCCAAGGAGTCTGCGGGCCGCCATCGGCTTTCGTCTGGCGGGTCTGCAGGAACACTTGAGTTCCATTAATGCGTATACGGGTCGACAATTTTTTCTCTCTGCGAAGGTTGAAAGCAATGGAGGCTAGCCGGCCCCTCTCGCGCTTCATTGTGGGCGGTAGGTCGGTCCGGATTGTGATCCGGGAAAAATCGAGCGTGGGAAGATGAGTCGCGGGCTGTGGACCGACTCTGGCAGCGTAAGTCGCGGGTGTTGGGCGAGGATGAGCAGTTGAATGACCAGGTGGTGAGGCTGGCTGAGCTGATGGCGCAGGTTGGGTTGGGTGGGCTGACGCGGCGCTTAAGGCGGGCTGATGACTCGAAGAAGGTCCTGGTCCGCGTTTCGGTTGCTCGTAAGCCTGTAGAAGGGCGTCTCGGTCGGCCATGTGCGAGAATCGGACAATGATTGGACGGGGACCTGTGGGCTGAGAATCCCGTCGAGCATATAGAGGGCAGTCGATGGGCGTTGATAATCGGGATATTTCGTGCTTCCTCCGGACTTACATTGAGAAAATGGCAAATCACCATCGCAACGACCTTGTAGATGTCTTCGTCTTTGCCGTCGGGCATCCCGTAGATGAGAAGGTTCTGTTTTCTTTGGTGGAGTTCTAGCAGGATCAGCTTTTCCTCTACGTTGCTTATCTTTCTTTCCATTTCGTCGTTGATTTTCGGGATCGTTTCCTTTTCTATTGTTGTAATTTGACTGGCGTTGAAATTGACTGCTGTTTCGATGTCTGCGACGAAACTTTTCGTTTCAGCAAGATCATGTTTAACAGCGCATATTTCAGAGAGAACAGAATCCATCTTAGCTGTCATTTGTGACGATAAATTGGTGAACATTCCTTTAAGTTCATTGAAGATACCGATGACAGAGGCAGGGACTGATTGGTCCCACTGGTTGCCAGGGGCAGCGGGCGGAGCGACAGCCGTGGAGACAGCCGTGGAGACAGCCGTGGAGACATTAAGGGCCTGCTCAGGTGAAGACGAGGATTCGGGCGCACTTGTGTTTGATCCCGGGGGAGGTCCGGAGGCAGCTCTTGCCGACTCATCTTGGACGGGAGGCGGCTGGTCCACAGACGAGTTCGAGGACTGCGATAGCTGCGAGTGACTAGCAGCAGAGGAGTTTTTCGCAGGCATTTTTGGACGTTTAGAGGTAGTTGGCTCTGGCTTTTTGTTGCTTTTTGCCACGTAGGTTTTTCTCAGGTTGTACGTTTTGGTCCTACAATCCTCAGACATGCTTAACTATAGCCGAAGAGTGGAAGACTCGAAAGTTACATAGTAACTTTAGCAGTGTGGATTCACTGGACTGTGGTGGGTGGCGGGAGCCGAGACAAAAACACGTCCGTCTCCTACGATGACATTCTGCAATTGGGTGATGATGAGAGAGGAATAAAAGCTTTAAGTAATGAGAAGGGAAGGGAACGGTAAACTTTGATGGCGTGTGTTGCCTGAACCCTCCCCTTCCACGCCCAAAGCCAATACCATCTTCTCTCTTTAACCCTTTTTATATTTTGAATAATTATTGATTGGCACAGAAACCCCCCGTAACCTCATGTACACTGTCCAAAGACTCTGTCACAGAAAGGGTTAGCATCTATTGATTTCTGTCCCCCCCCCCCCAAAAAAAAGGGGGGGAACAGGGTTACCTTACATACTGTGAAACCGGAAATTTTCACAAATTTCGCGAAGTTTCGCCAAGTTTCGCGAAATTAAAATGTACTCGAAAATTCTTGTCTACATTGAATTGTATATATTAAATGTCAGTGGCAATTTGCTAAAATTTCATTCCGCGAATATTTCTGATGGAGTACTGTACCCCATGTACTGACAACAGCGCGGCATATCGTGAAGTAGCGATGGGGTATAGCGCCATCTTGTGTCAGAATGATGTCTGATAGCGATGTCACACTGAACTTCGTGAAGATTCCTCAATGGCGGTCTGACATATTATATTATGTCTCTATGTACTGAGCGTATAAAAACGGTAATCCAACTTTGGAGGACTACTATTTCATTGTCACCAATCGAGAGAGCAGTGTTGATTGTGAGAAAAGGGGAACTCTTCCTCTTTCCATTGATGCCTAATTATGTTGACAAATATCAGGCATGATTGAGCACATGAACTTTAAAGACAGCAATGACAAATTGCACTTTTTTTCCAAGTTTGAGTGTTATCGTGAAGGAACAATGAATGTCTCACTGAATGGACAAGATCTGTCAGTAAAAGTGACCAAAATAAATAGGTCATTTGTGGAAAAAGAGATTAACTGCGGGCTCGATTTGAGAAAAACGATTGAAATAATTATGTTCGTTTCTGTCGTGACATCCATCTGTAAGTTTGATTTAGTCCTAGATGCTTTGCGATAGGATGTAAGAAATGAATTATGCACTATATTAGAAGACAAAAAACAAACAAACAGAACGAGTGTTAGGGGGAATTAAGGGATTATTAGTTTATCTCCATTGGGATATAGACAGTCACTTCAAGACAATAACTTTGTTACTTCTTCATTCAGAAAGACAACCATGACATAAGACTAGTCTCCCTTTCACCTTACTCTCTAAAAAAAATCGAGTGAAAATTTTCACTCTAAAAGGAGTGAATACAAAAAAGAGTGAATTTCGAGTGAAATTGGAGTGAATTTTGAGTGAAAATGCTCATTTTCACTCATTTTGGAGTGACGTCAGGGATCACTCCAAAATCTTCGAGTGATCCCTGACGTCACTCCAAAATGAGTGAAAATGAGCATTTTCACTCAAAATTCACTCCAATTTCACTCGAAATTCACTCTTTTTTGTATTCACTCTTTTTAGAGTGAAAATTTTCACTCGATTTTTTTTAGAGAGTAGAATATAAATGCGTTCCTGTTAAAACGTGAACCTTACTATTTCATAAATCTTTCATATCATGCTGGCGATGTCCGCCCACATACGTGAACTGGTTGTAAACTAGGCGGACTTGAAAGTTGTTAATAGAAATTAACGTCTGGAAAACGTAAGTAGATTGGATCAAAATAGATCGAGAATTGTATTTCTGCGTGTACCACTCTTAATACACCCACGACGCGATCAGGGCCATGGTAAATCCGCCAGTAATCGTAGAGACAGAGAGGGAAAAAAAAGCAAATCCAATAAGGCGGTGTGCTACGGCTACTTGCCAGGCCGTCCCCCGGGACGCAGCGGCGCCGAATCGTCGTGGCGGTGACATGCCGACGGACAGGTGGCTGAACTTGCGTCTTTGATGCCCCACGACTCTCTCTCTTAAGGGGATGTTATAGTTTTGGTTGAGATGGAGATTCAGGTCTTAACTTTTTGGGAAATGATTAGAAACCATTGAAATGAATGTTTAAGAGCATACAATTCTAAGACGAAGTGAAAGTTTATTTGATGAAAATCGGCTTTGAAATGGCGGAGATATCCAACAACAAAGTTGTCCAAATAAGAGGTGCATGGATCCCACCTTTTATAAGAACTACTTTGTTATACTTTTTTGTCCATATCTCAGCCATTTCAAACTCAATTTTCATCAAATAAACTTCAAATTCCCCTAATGGTATGAACTTTGATAATGAAATATTGCAGAAGTGGTTTCTAATCATCTCGCAAAGAGTTTAAATATGAATCCCCCCCCCCATCTCAACCAAACCTATACCATCCCTTTAAGGGAAGTTGCTTCTAAGTTTGGTGCATGTGCTGCCAACCAACACACGCCATGTCAACGGAGATTTCCACCGGTGAAGTGTCAGTCTGTAGGAGTACATGTATATGCATATTTACCATGAATCACACCCATTGTCCTAATTATAATGATGATGATGAACCAACGCAATTTACCACGGACCCGGTCCATGGTGTTACTATGTCAGTGTTTTGCAATCTTTAAAACAATCGGCTGTGTACCCAAAGAGAACTTGAATAAAAATCTACGGAGATAAGATGATGAAACAATATCTCATGTCTACTGTCCCCATGAATAATTAAATGAAACACATTTGACATGATTATAATGTCCTTATAATCAGGTCTAAAACTCATTACACAAAAATGAAGCGTGGCACGGGAGCGAAGATATCATCTGATTCACATCGACGTTTGCTAATACACGTCGTCCCAAATTACACTATTTTCTCCTTTCTAATTTCAGGATATTAAAACCAGCTTACCAAGTAACATGATGATGCAAATTATAAATGCATTTTTATTTTGTGTGTGGGCTAGCGCTAAAATCTAGCCAATGCTTGTATAACCATCTGGTTCTTGAAGTCTGTAAAAAAATAAAGATCGAGAGCTGATTTTGAACAAAAGCACTCAGAAACTTCTTCATCCACTCGTAATTTTCTGGTGCTACTTGACGGATTTTCGTTTGAGGGTGGCACGGGCAAAGAGTGTGGCATTGTAAACACTTTTAATTCAAGCATGAAATGCATGTACAAGTCCTGAATAGAAAGTTAACAATAATGTTGATCAGAAACCCTTGAAAACCAAGGTATCTAAAGGCTTCGTCATAATTATGTAGTAGCCTAATTTCCTCACATGACCCAAGATAGAACGTACTTATATAACTAAATTTGTTTCAGAGACTTAGCCAGAGTCTTATATCCAACTATCAGCAACAATACAATGAAACTGGAATCAGGAAATTGACATGGGGATAAAATGGGAGCAGCTGAATTGAGCACCTTGTTCAAATCATTAGTAAACCTGCCTGTCGAGAATCCAGATCTCCGAAATGATGACTGTCTAGAGTTGCCCTGAGAACATTCGATAGAATGTCGTCATTCCGTCTGTTTGTTTTATTGTCTGTCTGTGTGTCTTTCTCGGCTGTATGTGAAACCTAATGTGATTATTACATTCGAGTATCTAATGCCGGGAGTGTAATGCAATGACGAGTTTGGTGAGATATCTTATGACAAGTCCTCGAGGTGAAGACAGGGAAAGGAGTATGGTCGATCACTGGTGAGACATTCCCTTTACCTTGGAGGGGATGTCGACGAAGGGGGTTATTTACAAAATTTCACATGCTACTATTGACCGACAAGATACAGTTCAAGAGTATCAATTTGTTCCATCAACATTCTTATCAAAGCAGCACACTGTGCAGATGACAAGATCAAATGCCTTAAGGAATCTTTCCAAATTCCCCCGATTTCTCTCGGAAATGTAATCTCACATCAGACATTCCTGCTGCATGGACTCAGGATTATAATTCCTCTCCTTGTTCTTATAGTTTCTTTGAAGCAACAGCCTTGGGGAGAAATCTATGGTTGAAGACAAGGATACCAGAGGACACGCGTGCTTCAGTACAGTCGAGAATCGATGGCTAAAGAAGTTGTTATCCAAGGACGCGTGGGCAAGAGCGTGCAGCAGGGACCGTGGTGCTTTAATGGCTTGATTCGTGACTTGAATTTTCCCACCTGCTCGTCAAGTCGGGAAACCAGAGCGAATACCCTCGATCTGCTGAACCATTCCAAGTACACAAAATACTACTTTCCCCTTCAGTATGTGGTAAGTCCTGTCTGGGCCCTAAAGGTGTCGTAACCTGTGATAGGATTTGATTTGTATTGGTATAAAGGGAGTGGTCCCGAGCTTATACATTAAAATGTACGTCTTTTGTCGTAGAAGGGAAATCCTACTTGCTCAGCCTATACCCCATTTTGTGCTTCAGAGATACCCGGTGATGTAGCTGTACACAGTTTTTGCAAAGATTATAGAGTGCCGTGGTTTAAAGTGAAAACATATACGAGTAGTTCTCGTGTGCCTGAAGAACTGTCGATTTTTTTCTCTGATAAGAAATGTGTAAAAGAACACCCTGATAAAACGATTACTGATGGGTAATGACGAAAATGGGAACTACATGTATTAGCCAAACAATTTGCCGGAGGTACTCGGGTATCGGGTACAGAGCTTACCCGATCGTGGTTGCTATGTGCTGTTTTACATTCGATTATATCGATTACAATACATCGGGCCGTAGCGGTATCCATCGCGGGCAAGAATGAATTGCATGCAGCTTGTCTGCATGCAATTCAATAGTACTGCTTGGACACGATTGAATCATCACTAGTTTCCAGGGAGAACTTCCCGATATATTGCTGAGAGAGCTTCCGATATATTGCCAGCAAATTTGAATTGGCGAAAGATGAATTTTGAGCTCTTACGAGTAGGCCTACTATGATTTAGCTTTAGAGAGGAAATCCAGTCCAAATATAAGTTAATATGATAAGAAAGAGTAAAGTATTACGAGTTCAACGTACGCATGGCTCAGTATGGATCAGTAAAAATTAGTGCATGATGACTGACCAATCAGATTGCAGAAATTCTAAAGCCCATTTTGTGATATACAATGACGCAAGGGACAGAGTGGATCGGTGAGAATTGGATGCGCGAGTCTAACAATGAAACTGTTTAAACCCTTGAGCGCAGCTGGTGTGTTTTAGACTATATCCCATTCTCACTGATCCACGAAATGGGTCTGTGCATCCTTCATTTTATAAAATGGGTCCGTAAATTCATGAAATTCAACCTTTTCCCCATCATGCATCCGATACACCTACATCGTTGTGCAAGGCTTGAGCCATGCATTCGGATTTTATACCGGACGCATGGCTCAGTATGGATCAGCAAAAATCAATGCATGATAACTGACCAATCAGACTGCAGAGAATCTATATTTGCAAAGCCCATTTCAGAAGAAGAAATGTCATACTGCACGAAGCACTCTGGAAGCAATCATACATAACTTAAACCGACTAAAAATGTTCCGTTTAAGGCTTTTACAAGAACTTTCAACGGTCATAGTTTACAGTGTGGAAACATTTCGTATAGTTTTGATTGAGACCTAATTTTAGATTTCTAACATTTTTTGGTGAGATAATGAGAAATCTTTTATGAAATATAAAAGAGCATGTAATTCTAGGAGGAATTCAACGTTTATTTGATGAAAATTGGTTTTGAAATGGCTGAGATATCCAAAAAAGACCGATTCTAACAAAGTGTGGGACCCGCACTTTATTACGGTTGCTTTGTTTTACTTTGTTTTTGGATGTTTCAGTCATTCCAAACCCGATTTTCAGCAAATAAACTTTGTATTCCTCTTAAAATGGTATGCTGTGTAAAGTGTTTTCTTGGTATCTCGCAAAAAGTTAAAAGCCCAATTCTCACCTCCACCAATACTGTACCATCCCTTTAAATCTTTCATTTCCTTAGACGATATGAAAAATTTCAGTCAGAGAACTGGTGAGGGAGAGATAAAAAGTGATAATCATCCAAGAAGTGTGATTTTTTTTTTACTCTAACTTGTCTTTGAATGTGTGCAAAGTTTATTAAGAGAAACGCAGTCGTGATGTCCTTAGCATGTCTCGCATAGAGTCATAAAGGTTTCCTTTGTTTTTTTAATGAATAAACTAAGATGGCGGTTTTCCAGCTGAACTCAGATCTCGAACTATCCGCATATAAAATTGCGATCATGAGACGAAGTAGCAACATTAGGATTCCCAAAGGGGTTGATAGTAGTAGATGATTCATGCACAGTGGTATCAAATTACAAACTGTATGCCCAACATTCTCAGTTTTTCGGTCGATTTTGCTCAATTACACTGTCTTTTGCTATCGTGTCTTAACCGTTTGTGAATCATGATAAGTCATTAAGTTGTCATGAAAATGACCTATGAAAATGCTCTTAAACGTCTGTAAAAAGAATGCGGTCTTTATACATTAAGGTCCTGGTGGGGTATGCAGTCATTATTTTGATCTTTACATAATTTGGATCATAATTCTACCTCCGATGGACTAAGTATTTGTATATAATATATGTGTCTATATGTGTTCATGCGTTAATGTGTATATCATTTTGAATGTTGAATATACCCTTCGTAATGAGCTGTCGATTTAACTAAATTACAGACTCTTCTTGTCGTTATACCACTCTCATTTAGTAGCACGCATAATATTTCTGCTGACAAAGTGAGTTACTTGTGCATGTGTTTGAGTTTGTGTTTGGGTGTAGAAGTTTCTTGTTCACGTGGGCTTCCTTTTTCTTATGTGTTTGTTTCTGATTTTCATTGCGTATTCTTACTGACTCATACCTTTCAATGAGCATTGGGATCCATTCGTCTTTATGACTGTGTCTGTGTGTGCATGTGTGTGTGCGTGCGTGTGTGTGTGTGTGTGTGTGTGTGTGTGTGTGCTTGGACGAGCAAGAGGTACATTGTGGGGGTTACATCTTATGTTTCGCTTCAGACACTGCGGAGGTAAAAATGACATTGTGGGAGTATAATCGTCTATGGAAGAAAATAACGGGGTACTCCCACAAGTGCCTATTGTTGGAATACGTGTGTGTGTGTGTGTGTGTGTGTGTGTGTGTGTGTGTGTGTGTGTGTGTGTGTGTGTGTGTGTGTGTGTGTCTGTCTGTCTGTGCGTGCGCGCGCGTGTGTATGTATGTATGTTTTGTGTGTGTGTGTGCACTCTTATTTATGCGTTTGTGTCTCAATGATGAATTGAATCGTAGGTTTGTGTCTCTTATCTACGCCCTCTATTGGACAAAGGAGTCAAGAATTAATCACTGCACAGAAAAATAGAGGTATTCGTTATGATTTGAAGTTTTAATGTATTGAAATTAATGTAAGTGGTAGTCCAGGTACCGTTAAAGATAATGGTGATAGTTTCCATACGAGTATAGCTATTGTACACACAGCAAACTCAATCAAATATATCTTGACGAACGAGAGGAATGTGAAATATAAAAAGAAGGTCAACTAAAAAGGGTAACACAACAATGGTTTGATATACAACAAATGAAATCAAACGAGATACAATAGGTGGTAGAGGAATGGTAATGTGATTGATACATGCACACTGAACTCAAGATTCGTCATAAACTCAAGAGACATGAGTAAACGAAGCTACTGTAAGAAAACGTAGCTTTCATGACGTAAGAAATAGTACAAATCTGTAAAATACCAACTGTTTCTTCCGCATCGTTGTATGTCAATTTCCATGCACCAAAACAGAGAGATGAGCAGAAACCAACCTGCATTTTCTTGCAACTAAACTCATAGCACCATCAGTATGTCAATGGAAAAGAAAATTGCACTCCAATGTAGGAGATTACAATACGTAATGCAATGCATTGGTATCGTTTTCTAAAGGGGTGGGGTGGGGATAGGGGTGGGGATAGGGGTGGGGGGTGGGGGATGGCCGGGGGTGTTGGAGGAGGCATGATTAGATGTTACTGTCACGCACTTAAGACAGCGATAACTAAAGACGTACATCATGAGCAAAGGGACTTGCACAAGAGTTCAGGAAGAGGCCTTTGTTTTTGCAAAAAAGTGGTCACATAGAACATATCAATAATTCACAAATGAAAATTAAAACAAAATGAATCGGATTCATGACTATCTTACTACAATGCACTTCCGGAGGTGGAAGCCATGTGGAATGAGCCAACGTGCTCTACATGAGAAGACAAACAATGCTCCTTTCCCTCTTTTTCTAATCATATTATTTTCTCCACAACATACCACTTCTTTGTGCACTGAAAGCCTTCTCGATTCACACCAAAACCGGAGAATGGAATGTGACGTTTTCTTTCACTTCGTTTCCTCTGAATCGTTCATTTCATTTTACCTCCTCTTAATCATCTTCAAATGTTATCTATTGTTGCACAAATAACAATTAATTGTATATAAACAATCTGTAAACGGAAACTTGTAACGATGCACTGCTCTGACACCGGATTTAATGTCCAAAGGGCAAACGTGCATGCTGCATAGTTATGTGGAATATAGCTCGACATGTACATTATTTGATTTCCTTTTTAAAATACTTTGAAAGATAATTCTTGTGCCAGGTCCGATTTAAGAATCTTCCTATCTTCAGCATTTACTATCGTTTGACGAAGCAACGGGCAGACTTATATTTACGAATCGCTGCCTGAGCAAATTCTCGACTTTAGGGATTTTGTCCAAATTCTCAGCTTCATCTGAGCAAATTCTCGACTTTAAGGATTTTGTCCAAATTCTCAGCATCATCTCCTGTCGTGACTATTAAATAAAAATAATGTTATCACACGTAAGTCATAATTTATATAGTCGCACCTGTGTCAAGATGATGCAGCCAAAATCCATACCATCGGATTTCATATGAATCGGAGTAGGATAAAGCCGATATATTATACTACATAAGGACATGTATCAGCACATGACTTTAATGAATGGAAGTACATCCCCCGCCCAGTAAACTTTTAGTGCCGCAAGAGAGATATATCCTCAAAACAATGTAAGTACTTACGTTCTACCACACTAAATAAGTTTGAGATGCATTTCCTTCAGCCGTTGTTTCCGAAATATATCAATAGAAAAAAAAGCACCAGAGCTCTATATGAAATGGTGATTACATATTTAATAAGCATAAAATGTACTACAATATTAAAATTTGTCTTATCTTGAGCAGGCTGACACACACACAAAAAGACTGAGAACATAAAATTTGATTACATTAGTAAACTTCTCTTTTTTTGATAGCGATTGTTTAACGGTTCGTATACATTTAGTCTTGTTTTCTCGCCAAACTCTCTTCTGTTTAATCAAAAGATTAAATAAAGAAACTTTCGTTGTCCCACCTTTTATGAAGCGCAAGAAGAAAACACACTTTCAACCACATATTTTCCTCTTCTAAAATGATTGTTCCAAGACCATTGCAAGCATTGCCGTTCGTTCTGTCAAAGATGAAACTTCTCATCACATTACATCATGCCACTCGTTGTCTTCACACAGAGATTCTGCATAGACTGTTGTGAAGTCTGTTTGACCAAACATATGTTTTTTCTTTTAGAATGCATGTTTCTTTCTCATACAATAACCGAGCTCATAAATAAAAAAAAAATGCAAACACAATATCATCTAGGAATGATGAGAGACGACGGAGAAAAAAAAAATCTGAGAGGGAAAAAGAGAATCCGCATTTACATGCATTGATTCACAAAAACTATGCAGTGTGAAACAATGAAAAGACGCACAAGTAACGCCAAATGCACTACGTTGTTTTTTCCCCATAGAAAACGTCTGCATTTATCATGTTTATCAGATCGTACAAAAACGAATAGTGATTCATGTTAATACACATTGTAATACTTTTTTTTTTCTCATATGGCTAATGTTAATACAAAATCATCATAGGAATGTTGAATACCAACTGAACAATAATCATCTACATACGTTACAAGAAGTCTATCTACAGTATCTTATACATAACTGGTGGTAAATAGTCATCTACATAATAATCTCCATGGATCTCTTCATCATCCACAATGGTTTCCACTGGCAGTATACATCTGGGCCACAATCCATTGTTCCCATACAACTGCAATCCACACTAGGTGCAGTTACTGTGGCAGTAGTAAGCAACAACCAACCAGCTTACTAATATTTTAGCTGTTGTTGTTGTAAAGTGCGATCATTGTAACACCCTCTGTAGTTGCTAACCCCGTTAAGAAACGGCCTCCTGGTTTTGTTTGTTTGTTTGTTTGCTTGTTTTTTACGTCGCCGGAAACGACAGAATTGAATGTATAAAATGTTGTGTTTAATCGTTAATGAAAAGATAGACGCTGTACTCATGTTCATATTGTGCATAATTTGAGTGTTGCATTTCTTTTTCTTTTTCTTTTTTGTAATATCAAATTTTCGATCTGTTTCTACCCTATTAAGATCAAGGGCATGTTTCTAAACAGCATGACCATATCATTCAGATTGCATAAAACACAGCCGAGTCATATCGAATCTTATATCTCTGTGATAAATTTATCTCCATGGTAATCTGGTTGCGGTACCTTATTTTTTTAATGGAGTCACATTGCTCCATTATTATATATCATAAAGCTTGTTTAACTGTCGCATGCTTTGTTGTATAACGGGACTCCACAAAACCTGCGGTTGTAGTTTAAACACAAGAATTAGCTATGTTAATATTGCAGAACAAAAAACTACCGAAAGCATGTACTTCTAAAACACGTCCAGACTATCCCACAGGAGTACACCCTTTGGAAAGCTTTGATTTTAAGAGCCTGATGGAGGGGTATATCTCGTTTGAATTCCTACATACCATGAGGCCCTTGAAAGTTGCGAATTATTTCCTAAACTCTTTCCTATGCTACTAGCACCCCCTTCAAAAATGAAACCTGCAACCCAGTTTTGCAACTTCTCTTGACCATTGTTAAACACAAAACTTTGTCTTCACGCTAACAACATGACACCAATATCTTGTGTTCCGGTGATCTCCTACTCGTCAAGCAAGAATTTCAAGGTGAACATTTTTAACTTTCCGTCGTAATTGAAAGGAAAATCCTTGCAATTTACAACGGAGAAGGCGAGTTTAACTGCAAGGTGACGATCGACAAAAAATACACAACCGGGTGTACCTTGCTTATTCGTGGCGTTGAGGTCCGCAGGACAAATCAAAAGGGGAGTTTACATAGGATTTTTCTACATTTCTACATCTGTTTTGTGTGTATCATAAACACTCTCCATATTCCAAATGATCAAAATATTTAGGGGCTACTCAGGGACTGTAAATGAAGATAAGGGATTGCCAACAATAAGCCTGCGAGTTTCAATGATTATAATCTTAAGTGTGGTAAACCAACTGTCTGCTTCGAGCGAAGTTCATGTTCACTGACAAGTCCTCGTCACCATTTCATTCCAGTATTGTTCTATGAGAAAGGACTCAGAAGTAAAACAATGAATGAAATCCTTCCACAAAATGCGGGGAAAATAGGTCTAATGAACTACGACACCGGTTGGGCCTTCGTCATACGGTGGTTTCGTACTGCAGCCGACATCGTCGCGGGTGATCGACCTCGTCGCGGGCCGGCTGGTTGCTGCCACCGGAGGGCAAGACTCGGGCACAGCTCGGTCCCAGTGAAGTTGTCAGGGTCATGCTGATGGGTATGTGGTCTGTGAGGGTGGCAAGCTGAGTCACGAAGGCGTAGTCCCGACACTCCTGAAAAGTTACAAAAACAAACTAAAAATACAACAACCGATATATTGTCAGTGATTTGATTTAATTTGATTTGATTTGATTTTGTTTAATATGGGTTTATGCGATTTGATTTGACTCGACTTCGTTAGATCTGATCAGAGTGGACACATTGTGAAGGTCTCCCAGCCTACACTCATGAATTGAGTGTGAAGTTTGAATCGATTTACACAAATTTCCTTAAATTCTGGCATTTACAACAGACGTGGACTGACAGGCGTACAAAATAAGGTTTCCACACAGAGGCGAAGACGCCGGTTACATTAATGCAGTCTAGAGAAAATCTCGTCTATAGAGAAGGGTATATCATCGCTCTTGTAAAAAATCAGCGTAATTATTAAGATATCATGAAAGTACAGTACCGTAAGACTAGAATGTCCAAAGTAGGATGGGGGAGGGGAGGCTGAGGGGAGAAAACATTTTTAGCGGGGCCTTTCATTACCAGCATTTCCGTTTTCTAGATAGTATGGGGTGGATGAATCCGAGGGTTGCACAATGACTTACCTGCATCATGTGCGTGTTGTAGTTGCTGTAAAGGACGTAGTCGACGCGCCGTTTCCCGTTACCATGGTAATTGCGTAGGTCAAAGGTGCTCCAGGCAAACTGGCCCTCCGTTCCCTCCCACACCTCCACGTCTTCCACGTACGTACTCCTCTTCTGACTGTTTTCTAACACCCTGCAGGAAGAAACAGAATAATACAAGAAAGAGGTAATTTCAATGAGGAATTTAATCGCAGAATGTGTTAGGCATCATTTTTAAACATATTAAACATTTTTTAAGTCGACCATCAGATGGAGAAAACTAAATCCTTTCCGGAGATGCCTTACTTGTTACATAACAAGGAATAATTTTAAAGTTGTGATGAAATACCACTCATATTTTCTTTTGTTGTTGTTGTTGATTTTTTTAGCGGCTTTAATTGTAAATTTCTCAAATCTACTAGAATGGAGTTATCTCGTTTTGCTATAAAACTCTTCAAACGTTCTTCGACAGTTCGCATATCACAACAAAATAAATGTTGTAATTCAAGTTACTGTTACCACTACTAATACTAAGGTCTACTTTATCCAGGGTAGCCTCTTCAGTGTTGCCACAGCTCTACCAGAGGGCCCTGCCATTATTATTAACCTAGCGTTGCCAGGTGCCCATTTATACACCTGGGTTGAGAGGGACATTGTGGGTAAATACATCTTGTCCAGGGATGTAAGCACTGGGCGGGAATCGAACTTGGGTCCTCCGATTGGGAGTCGGGAGTCTTATCCACTATGTCACAGAACTCCAATTACATAATGTTTTAATGATTTCATTTTTAACAGTGTATAAGTTGCTTTGACTCTATGGAAGACACATGTTCAATTCGTCTAACTTTGTATTAGGCAATGTTTATATTTTGTAATTTCTTCAGAAGTTGTTTGTTTTACGTTTTACCTTGAATACTCATTTCATGAACTGTTTCTTTCTTCTTCTTCTTCTTCTTTTTGTCGCGTGAAAAATGTCTACTTCCTTCAATTGCACATTTTGTAATAAGTGCACCAAGCGCATCAATTCACTTTATTTCTTTTATTGGGAGACAGAGAGAGAGAGAGAGAGAGAGAGAGAGAGAGAGAGAGAGAGAGAGGTGCAGAAACAAAGAGAGAATGAACTATTAGTGATATTTTGTGTTATTAAAAGAAAATATTTTGAGACCTACATTGGTAACGCTTCCATAGGAAAAGATATTGATTGGGAGAGAGAGAATGTTCGGTATTTTGGTCACTCTCCATGCTGTTGATAGAAAATGAAATGTAAATTGAGAAACAATTGCAATAAAACAAAAACAAAATAATGGTGGAGAACCAAGAACGTGGAAGGCATTCAGTCAATTTTTTTAAAGCACGACCAACGAAGAAAAATGTGTAATGAAAATAGTTTTGTGGTACGTATGAGGGAAAATTATCCGAGTCTGAAGAAGACAAACATAGTCTGCATCGATGACTGGAGGAGGGAAAACACAACATTATGACAGAAACGGACGAATCTCGAAATTGTTAGTTGCGATTCGCCGTCAAACGGATACAGTTTCAATGTTTTCTTCCAGGCGCTCCGCTGAGCAGAGCAGCATCTGGCCAAGTGATGCCTCTAAAGGCATCTCTTTTGTTATCTCTTCTCTCTTCTCTCCCCTTTCTTTCCCATAATCTTCTTTCCTGTTTTCTTTTCTACCAGTTATACCCCCTTCCTATATTGCCCTTTTGTCTGTTATCTCTGTTTCTCATCCCCTTCCCTACATCATTATGGACGTGATTACACCATTCTTTCCAAAGATAATCGATCTTTTTTTTTTTGCTTTCCTCATTAGCACATTGGATGTTGCAAATTCAAAGCCTATCCCCTGAATCATCGTACATGATAGTTTAACATTTCGAATGACTTTTTTTCTTCGTGTACTATATTTAATGTCAATTTATGTTTTTCCCGATGAACAACCTGCTATGTATTGGCTTTTGTATTGAAATGCATTTCTTTTCCATGCAGATTGTAAGTTATATCAAACCATATCGAATCAAATCAAATCAAATCGAATCGAATCAAATCAAATCAAATCAAAATAAATCAAATCAAATCAAATCAAATCAACACCATCGAGTGGGATCAGTGCACTCTGCGTTGAACAGTATCGGAGGCCTTCGAGTTCGTTTCGATGGGCATTAAACGGCAAGGAGTCATCACTTGAAGGGGAAATAAGAATGGAGGACGGATGCCTCGTCATGTTTGTCTTAGATCAAATGAAGCCTCGGAAACAAATAGCAAACAAGCTGGGAATGCTTTGAGAGAAGACTCGCCATCCGATTTCATGTTAGAAAAGAGAGTACCTAGCCAAAATGTCTCTTTCATCCTTCTCAATATCATTCTACAGGAAAAGACATCGAAGGCAAAGCGGGAAACGCTAATGGCACATTGCCTTTACTAAGTACATACATTTCTTTCCTTTGTTTGCTACAAAGATTCCAAAGCAGGATATCAAATGACACTATATACGTTCTAATATCTCGACGAAAATATATTGATAAATAAGAAAGTGTTTCTTACACACGAACAAAGTACGTATGCCCTCTGCTTATCTTTTGGATAACCAAATATCTCGCTGATCATCGAACTGAACAAGGTTACGGCATTTAACTCTTAGAACCTAATTGAATTTCCTCTACATATTAGTCAGGTTGATTTTGAAAAAACAACAACAACCCTTGTGAAGTCAAACAAACAAAAATGATATAGAAAGCTTCATTAAAACCGCATAAGAATGAGAAAAACATGGCATTTATATATGAACACGCCACTATCGACATATAATAGATTATCGTTATCTCCTTCATGTTATCTAAGCTTTAACCAGAGAGATGACCAATAGAAAAGAGATAACCCCTTACTTCGAATAATCTTTGTAAACCGAAGAATGCTTTCCCAAAGTTTTCTGTTTAAACAACAACAACAACAACAACTACTACTACTACTACTACTACTACTACTACTACTACTACTACTACTACTACTACTACTACCACTACCACTACTACTACTACTACTACTACTACTACTACTACTATTACTACTACTACTTACAGGTTACGGTTGAGACTACGCCGGGACTGTAGATTGTTTAGATTGCTATGGTTCTCGGTTAATCAGAGGAGGCATCACATCTCATTGTTGTTGTTTTTGTGTGTGTGTTTTGGTTTTTTTTGGTTAATCTAATGTTTGCAATGATAACGCCCACTTTGAATACATATGGGCATGCACCCATTGGGACCGACAGTCTTTTTGCATCTATGAAGAGATCCTCCACTAAATTTTGGGCAATGTTGATGGAAAGTACTCAATAATGCATTCGTTTCTTCGAGATATTATCATTAAACATCAGTAATTTAGGAAGTAATCAATCACAGATAACAGCGATGCACTGGTAAGTACTACGCGAGAATGATGTTCTCAAGATTTTGACGACAATGAGCTCGTAGTCATTTCAGAGACGCAGTAATAAATGCAAGTTTGATCTCTATCACACGTCGGTTTCTCCATTGGGCCTTGGAAATATTGAAATAAAAAATCAAAGTGAAAAGAGGGGAAAAAAGAAAAGATGAAGGCGAACATATTCATAATCCTTTCACACACGGTGATGGTGAGACGTAACAACAGACTTTCCTTTGCTTCCTTAAAAGAATAAGAAACAAATAAACTCAAAAACTTTGAGCCGTTTAGAGAGAGAGAGAAAAAAAAAACTTTATTGTAGCGCGCCCCCTTGTACAACTTCAACCATCCTTAATGGCATTCTGCTTTCAACGATCAGTAAAACTCTCGTTTGTTCTCAGTGTTAATATTGTTCTTAAAGAGGGAATACAACCTCCTCTTTATGCAATCAGAGTTACCTCTCTATTTTTCCTTCATGGTTGATCTGCATTATAATACGGATGACTACGTGGCGACAAATAGCGACAGAATGACAACATGGATTTTTCAATTTGCCGATATTTGATCGGATTTGTTTTCAGTGCGGGGCAGAGATCGGCCCAACGGCTCGGGGAAGACAGCTGCAACAACCGTCCAGGGATGTACGACCCAATTACCATAAGCCATGAAGGAATGTTTAGCGAGCCCTATGATGGGGAATGATGCGCGATAATACCATATTCCACAAAATTACCCAGTAGAGTACTATGGTATGAGATCAAGGGAGGTCGAACTTAGAAGACGCGGAAGAGGAGATGGTATCGTTGAGTGGTTTGTGATGGGAGGAAAGAAAAGAGAAAGAAAAAGATAAGAGGGTAATCGAGGATGCCTTTACTTAGTGACGTCACAATGAATATAAATCTTGTAGTCTCTGTCCAATTCACCCAGGATATGAGGTCATCTATTTTTGTTTAATAATCTAATCTCCATAACCAAATTGTCCACCATCACTCAAACGAATAATTAGGGCCTATAAATCAAAATTATTTCTTTTACGAAACTGCCTGTCATCATCGAATGCGAACACGGTAAAAATGAAACGCTCATATCCTACAGCAAATACTTATTTAGACGTTACAGTTATGGTATTGCATAAATAGTGAGACATGTACCACGGTCCTATAGCATCCATACCTTGCAGGTATAAACGGTCATGCCAAGTGCTTGATGCTTGATCATGGTGAATTAGTGCATCTCGGAGGTGGCGTTTCGAAGGTTGTTATAACTACTGCGTATCCTTATCTGTCTCTATCTTCTTTCTCTATCTTCCCCGCTCTAAGTTTCTCTCCCCTTCTCCCTCCCTCCCTGGAACCCTCCAGATCTCCCCTTTACTTTCTTTCTTTCTCCCCCCCCCTCCTCCCCACTATCCCTCTCTCCCTTATCACCCTCTCGCTCAGCTTTGTGAAACAGGTAGCTGTCAGTCAAATTCTGACTATGACGCGGTGTGACGCGACGAAATGCTTTCAGTCTTTAATAAGTGAATGGCTGGTATCATGCACCTTCTTCAGGCACGTGCAAGCCGATACACACACACACACACACACACACACACACACACACATACACACACTTGCCATACACACTCCTGATTCCTATGCTGATTCTGCCACACTAAAAACAATGACAAAAAGAATCCTACAAATATTTAGATGACGTGAATAACGGGAAAAAATACGCATGAGAATTTTACGAGACGTTGCATAGCCTCGGGCTGTGCAACTGCGGGAATTGTCCATTAAAGCGATATAAATTGCTGTTTTGAAATAACGATCGAGTGATAAAAACCAAGGACGAGAAAATGCCTGCGCTGGAACGTTGCCGTGGGGCTGTGAGCAGGAGAAGAAATACATGGGGATGTATTTTAACAACGATGCAGGTGTGCGATATGAATTCAATCCGCTCGCATGCGGGGAAGAATTTTTTGCATAATTTCTCCCTGTATGCGGTCACTGACCTGAAAAGATCGCCCCCATTTTTCTTACATTCAAACAGTGACCAATTTGACTGACGATTTCTTCTATGAATTGCAACTCAACACAGGATTCGAGAGAAGTATATCGTTTCAAGGTTTCAGTATCTCGTAAGACATGGTAAACCAGCCTTCACTCTGATTCCCTTGAAATGTTTCCCTTCCATTAAACCTGATAAATTCACCTTATCGTCTCTCGCTTTTGAAAGAATAAATTCAACTGAACACTCGTAAAATGTGTAAATTCAAAGGAAGAAATGAACTGATTGCTGTTTGAATATGGTAATAACTATAAATCATATTGCTATACAAGCGTTTACGCATGTACATTGTGAAAAAAAAAATGGAACCAGACGGAAAGTTTTACACTATAGCGAAAAGACACATGGCATTTGAAGAATTAAACCACGGCAAAACCCAATTCGCTCTTTCACAACACACGACTGGGCAAACCAATGAACGACTCTTCATTCATCTTTACTATAGGGAGGTTTGGTATTTTGTAATGAAAAAAGTCAAGAGGGACGTATTTTCTTTTCGACCCAAGTACAATGTACATTGCATTGAAGATGGCTTTGCGCGCTCCCATACGGGGGAATCTCATATCAAACTTCTCAGAATTAGACGTATTCTGCTTTAAAAAAAAATCATGAAATATAATATCTACTTCTGTCTATGTACTTTGAAATTACAGGCGGAAGTTATACGTATACTTCAGTAGTTTGCATGTCCAGAATTATCCCTACCTTTTAAAATTTTTACATTCCTACATGATGTAAGAGTGATACATTCAACTGCAATGGATCCTACGTATTCCATCAATTTCTTAAGGAACAATCATTTTGATTATGGATGTTACTAGTATATAATTTCCAAGGAATCTTACACATCTTGAGGATACGTCCAGAGGAAAAAAAAAATGTTTCTAGAGAGGTTCTTCGTTCTGTAGATCAGTAGGAGTCATATTCGTCAACTCCCACCCCAAGAAAATCAATCATTCACATCCAGCTGACATGTCCTGTGGCATTTCATGAAGCACTTTGTCCGACAAAGTTGTCGGACAAATTTGCTCTTAGCCAATCAGATGCAAGGATTTCGGTAGCTTTTAACAGTTTGTCAAAAAGATATCCGACCAAAACGCTTTTGGAGGGTTTAATTTCCTTTGGCATGGATTCGTCCTGGAGTTTCTTCGTTCCAAAAGGTAACAAGATTTATTTACAACAAGAACGAGTCATGCATTTCCGCCATTCCCAGTGAATCGTACTTACTACACCATGGATTCAACCTATACAGTTTACTATTTTTCATGAAAGGTATTGCAGTCATTCATTTTCAATCCCAAATAAATTACGCAGTTATTTACGGGGAAACGTTCAGAATTAAATTCTTACCTCTGGAGGTTCTCCGGAGTGGCCACCTCCTCGTCGTGTAGTCTCTGTGACCTCATGAGGGTTCCAACGGTCCACGCCTTGTCCACACCCGGCTTCATTCGGCATGGATCCTGGTAGATGAGGAACAGCGGATGACTCCAGTCCCCCATGTCAGCTGGTGGTGGGATGATAAAGAAACAGAGAGAACAGATTAGCCCACAATCCGTCTCCATCGCAGAAGAAAGAAACAGAGAAACACAATTGTGAAGTTCTTTACTATATTGGTAACACTGCGGTTCGGTGCAGGAGGCCAAAACAGTATAAAGGCGTTGTTGAACACTAATTTCGATGTGTTTTCGTTTGTTTGTTTGCTTGTTTGTTTCATTTTCCATCTGAGAAGATGAATTGATAGCCCATTTTCAGCTGCACTTGCTGGTCTGCCATGGGGTCCAGTTGGATGCGAGACGAACCACTGCACCAGGTTCTACACCCTGCTCTTTGCGATGAATGAATGAAGCGAGATCTGTTACGTGTTGGAGTTGTGACTCTATCACACACGGTACTTCCATCTGTAATGTCCTATTAGAGGGGCAGCCACTTGAGAAATATAACATGGGCTGCATGGTCTACACGCTAGAATATTGGAAAATATGAGCGTCAACCTTTTGTTGTTGTTGTTGATGATGATGATGATCGAAGAAAATATAACTTTTTTTGTGGGGGGGGGGGGGTAACTGATGTTGTGCTATAGTCATGGGTGGTTCCACATTATACATACAGACGTGCTTTGATTATTTTGATGTGATGGTGAATGTGACTGTGGACTCTATTTCACTGTGGATTATCAAAATTAGTCCGAAATATTCTGACCAAAAAAAACACCAAGATTTCCAATATCACAACGGTGAAATATATTTTGTATTATACTTCGTGACTTGTATACCTCGCACATTATTGTTAAACAATATCAAATTTGTAAAATGTATACTCTGCATATTACGCACTACCTTTTGTTTTTAGGAAAAATATAATTGAAATAAAAAAAAAGGAAAGGGTGGTAACAAGAATGTCCAGTAATGATACAATAATACTGATACAAGCGGTTAATGATGATAATAATTCTTTACTTCATCATGACAATAACAATGTATTGATAGTGTTGCTTAACTAGAGTAGAGTCTTCAGTGTTATTAATACTCCTTGATTTCATCACTATACCTCCGCATTTTCCGGTACCCACTTTGACACCTCATAAAGAGAGACATCGGGAGTAGAAAGAAACAAGGGAGCAAGCACTGAGCGGGATTCGAACCCCCTGTTTGAAAGGTTTCAGCCTCATCTCCGATACCGCTGCTTGTGATCTCACAATATCCTGTCAAGCTCTCCGAGCTGTGCAACAGATTTTTTTTTTTTCGAGCATGTCGCAAATAAACGAGAATGTGAGTCATGAGCTTTTCATGTGTTAATATTATTCCCTGGAGAACTCGTATGGCGGAATGATGGTAATGATGCTGATGAATCTTCATGAAATCTCACGCCTTAACCCATATGGGAGAATCCCTGCAGATACCACATTGGTATATTTTGGTACACTGATGCTGTATCTGTTCATCATCAGTTTTCATTATTCATTTGAAGCATTTTGTTCGGTAGCAAATTAATGTATACATCTTTCATTTGGGCTTGTTTTGGTAATAATCATACCATTGTTTAATTCCGGTCTAGAATGAGCAAAATCCATTATTGCTAAGTGTTGCAATGATTCCTTAAATTGGAACTACATTGTAGAGAATAAAGTTCAATATTCTGTCTCACCTTTTCAATATTCATTAAATTGATCAATTCCATATCTCTCACCGATTATAAAAAGAGCAATTAAATTCAGAGGTACACATTTATACTGATGTCACAATGATGACTCCCGCAAAATAAGATCCCCAAGGCTTGATGGGTTGACATAGAATTAAAGCAGAGAGAATAAAATTTGAAATCCATGCCTTTCAGTGCCCTCTTGCTGCTAATGAGACATACCACCAGACATCAACCATTGTAATATATAGTTGCACGTTGTGCTTACTTGTCTTGTCGTAGATGGGCTTCGTGATTCATGAAAAATATATAGAAGCATATAATAAAACGTGTTACCCTCTAACGGGCATTCGACTGGTTGAGTAAAATCAGTATCAAAGATATGGCTTGATTAGGTATTCAGCTTATTGTTCATTTATTTAGTATATTATTTATATTATTACTTGTACACGTGGATGTACATACATATCGCTCCTTATAAAGGTAATCGATCTGGATATTGTTAAACTATGTAGATTGTAAATATCTTGATCACAGGAAATCAAAACAATCCAAACAATAAAGCATTGCATTACTTTATCGTGATCCTGATTGCTTTGACTAAGTTTATAGAGGAGTTCTGGATTGTAGAAAACTCATAAAACTATATTTTAAAAATCAAGTATAGGAGATTTTTTAGGGCAGACATCATCACTGCGTAATCCGCAGTTATAGCTTCTTGTGACTACTTTCAATGTTTCATGAAATGGCCATAACTTTCCAAGACTTTGTCCTTGAAACAGTCAAATGTCACGATTCTCTAAGTTTTACTGTAGATCTATTCTTATATCAAGTTCAATTTGAAAACGGGGTTGGAACTTGATTACATTCACAAACAGAAATACTCACACACACACACACACACACACACACACACACTCACACACACTCGTGACGAACTATACTTGACACCACAGCTTCTATCTTCGGTAGATATGGACACACTATTATGATCACTACGAACAAACATTTCTTTTCTCGACCATAGGAGCACTTGGATTTTTTTTTTGTTGTTTAAGAAACCTTTGTTTACTGTTTCAGGACTTCCCCTTGTCCTCTGTTACAATATGATGGGTGTTGGCTGCTGTAGAGATGACAAAAACTTGCATGGAGCACACCCGTCGCTCTACACTATATGTTGATATACAGCCAAAGTCTAGAAGAGTGCCTCCTTCAAGTATCTTGTCATAAAAACACACGCCTCCCCTCCACCTCATGCCTTAAAATGAAGCCGTCGAAATGTCGCAATGCACCGTGTAGTGGGTATAGAGGATGGGATTATTGACAACCAGGAGGGAGGAAGTTAGGCTAGTAGACAGATTTCATGAATAAAACAGCTCCGGGACCAGCCGCATAGAACAAACAGTTCTTTCAATTATCCCCTCGCCTTCCCCCGTAGGCCCGTGACAACAACAATACTTTATTATGACCTGGCTCTACGAGTGAGTTCAGCGGCACGCCTCGCATTCGACCTCGAAATTGAATACGCGCGGCGCGGTGCGCGAAGTCGGTGGAGCGTGATCTCGGATCCCACTAATCTGACCGGCCTGATGGCCGTGCTGCTTTGGCAGAACCAACCCTCAGGTTGTATTCGTGCAGGAAGCCAAACAACGCCAAACCCCATCGAGCCTCCCTAAAAATATCCCCAATACCACGTATTAAAAGAGATATACGTGGTACGAGGGGGAAATTGAGTGTTCTAAAACACCACATATCAAACAATATAGATATATCACTTCGCCTAAATAGTACTAAGGTTTCTGTAACTTTTTATCTTTTATTTATAAACATTTAGAAAAATATAAGCACTTGGTATTGTTGGGTGACTGGAATTCTGTTAACGCTTTAATCACGTTCCCCAAAACCCAAGATTCTTAACAAAATTGTTGCTATGATTGCTGCATTTCCCTTGCCGCACATTCTTAAAAACTGTTTATACTACAATTCTATTTCAAATTCAATTTTAAAGTCATTTTCAAAATCCCCTTCTTATAAGTGGTGTTAACTAAATCAACACAGTACACAACTTTCATTAACATCAGGAGTTAGGGACATGGAGATTGGAGAGTGATAGTAGTTATGAGCACATTTGGAATTAGGGAAGATAAAGAATTAGGCAAAGATTTGTGCGAGGATCAATCAGAGATTAATTTTGTGAGGCGATGATATCATAAATTTTCGTCAAATAATCTTCATAGAGATTGCTACCAATATCACTCTGTGAAAACATAGGAAAACAGCACTTTCCAATAAATGTCTCATTTTAAGTCAGCATCATATAAAGCTTCTATCCATTTGTCCTTTTGACTTTCACTCTGCTTATGGCATTAACGTCATCTCAATCATCATAAGCTTGAAATACTAAAATAATGATAATAATTATGAAGATATCATATTGCCATATAAACTATGATAAATTCAGGTTTGGCACCTTTTCCTTGAATTCCTGTGAACGGGGTTGATAAGTGGTCGAAAATTGGATACTATCATCTTTTCGCAATATGGAATTTGGCGACGACAGATAAGATGGAAGATAATTCCTTGACATTTTTGAACTGCCTGCACTCGCCCTGTACAAGTGGCACATTAAATCATGCATCTTGCCATTTACGTGTGGTTTACGACATGGGCCTCCTATTCTCCTTCGCTCTCTGTCGAGAGACTTCCGTACTCTGTAATCAATTCAAATATTCACAGCTGTAGCAGCTAAGATAACTGACGTGCGACTGGCCGGGTAGAGTGGCGGTCATGTTAAACCTTTCCCCTTTCTAAATGCCTTCTTGCGTTGGTCAGATTTCAAGTCTCAAGTATGTTTATTGATTAGTTTTTTTTTCTTCTGCTTAATTCTTTCGAGACGACCTCTGGGTCGGCCGAGTGACTCGTCTGGCCAGGACACAATTATGAAGATCTATACTAATCAGGACATGACTAATACTCGTATATCCGCTTCACTGCAAACAGATTTGTGCAATTGGTGGTGCTTCATCTTTCTTTAACCTTGTCTAGCAAGGTAAACCTTACGTACTTAGAAATGGTGCAGCAGTCAATGTAGGCATCTACTGACTATATAGAGATTTGCCGATACTCTTCAAAACTGGTCAAGCTTGATACGGCTGTGCCTTTTATAACAATGATGATATCCCATAATAGTAAACATTTTTTTTTAATGAGAGAGAAAGAGAGACAAAACGAGAATGAGGAAAAAATGATGATATGCAGTCACTGAAGTGGAGAGATATTTTGACAGGTAAATAGATAAAACACCTAACGAGCCGATGAATTATTATTAGTCATCGACTCCATTAGACCTTGAACACCGTATCTTTAATGAGTTATTCCACAAACTCGATGAATGGATGTTTTCTGCCTCTCTCTTTAAAAAACAAAACAAACACAAAAACAAACAACAAGGACGGTTCAAGCTAATTCACGAGACGGAAACGTCGCCTGTAATACATCGCGAATGATCGACCTGTCACTCCTTTCCTGCAGTTATACGTTTATTTTTAGGGTTAAGGTTCTTTGAGTCACGTGCTCATGATACCTGCAACATCATTTCGCGCCTTCGTTGCAATCGACACTGGCAGAGGCGCGAGAAGTGCTGTAACTATACCGGTTTAGAAACACGGGATAACTCATTAAAAACAGTCGCTATACTACTACTAAGAACAAAAAAATGGTGACAACTTATGGTATGCCTCATGAATTATTCATGCAAATTACCATTATTGGTTTCTCATCAACATCCAATGATAAGAGGAAAACCCAGTACTTCTTTTCTCACGAGGACCAAGGATACCCAGGAAAAGGGAGCTATGTATAGATTGTTCTACCATTGCCCATCCTCATTCGCCTCCGTATATCATTGATTATGAATAGGCCATTACTGGGGTAGACTAATGGACCGACAGTACGGACGCAGACGTGCCCATCATTACTGTATATCATTAAGAGGTGAGTGACGGACGCGGAGGGGTGAAATATTGACATTGCAAGTGTGCGAGAAGAAAAAAAAAACCGCAGCCAGAGTTACCTGAGAGGAATAACCCCCTTAAACATGCCATTACCTTTAGGGATTTAATGACCTGAATTATGGTTCCAATATCCGGTCAATGTATGCAAGTACCTCCTTGATGTATTGATGTATTTTGTTGCACCACACTAAAGTATGTTCAATAATCTCTATGATCTCTGGGATTCATTTCTTCAAAATGCAGTATTTTGTTTCCCAAGACTAGTGCCCACTTTTAGGTGACTGCAAATATTTCTCTTACATCCAGAATATTCGTTCATTTGTTTATTTGTTATTACATTTACATATATTTCTACTGTACCTTTTTAAGGCAATTAAAGTCAACCATCGCTTTATAAAGGCAGTTTCTGATTTCGGGTTTGTTTGTTTGGTTGGTTGGTTGGTTGGTTGGGTTGTTCCTCCTTTTTTTAGTCTTACAAGACTGGCATATAATGCCAAATTGTTGCCCAAATAATCTGAGAATTATTCTAACCTAACATTGATGTCTGGGTTTATGAATTTATGGTTTAATACGAATGTTATGTACCAGCTTGTTTTTCGCAATATTCTGTATGTTACTTCATAGATGTCGAAAATGTTCAAACAAAAAAGATACAATCAGAGTCAAAGCACCGAGTGACACGGACGCATTCAACCTGATAATCGAAAGAAAGTATAGATTTCCGATGGGTAACATTGCACTTGACGCTTCTGTGTATCCAAACCTGAAGCATGGATTTCCTGAACTCCAGTAGCTCACAAAGCGATATTGCGCACGAAAATTCAAAAAGTAAAATATTTGTTAACCCGTTGAGGACGGACTGATTTTGCTATGGTTACAACACGCATTTCCCATAGACACCTGCCCGAGTATACTCGGGACTCGTCCTCAACGGGTTAAAAACTTATTATGCGGTTGTTGAGATCAACAAATTGTAATCACATGATATTATGATCAACCCTCCACGATCAATCAATATGACTCAACAGATAGTGATTCCTGATCTTAATTTCAGCATGGGCTTATAGAATCAACAACACGACCATATCTTTTCGAGCTCTGTTTATGTTGATGTAGCACACTTTTTTCCAGCAGTGTTTCAACCGTCTGTTCTCAAGGAACAAGTTCGAATCAGCATGGCAGTGAACGAAGCGGGGAAATATTCTATGTCGCAAATATTCAGCCTATATCGATATCCCTGGTCCGATGAGAAGCTAATCTGTAAGGGCATAACCTCAGGAGATGATTTGTTATTTCGATGGCCTTTCGATTTCTCCTCCCTATCTCCATCTTTCTCTTTTTATTTTTAACGAAGGGGGATGACAGGAATTTAGCACATTGGGAGTGGAGTGTGGAAGGATAATCGAAATGCACTATCTTGGCAACACATAATGACGATCCCATACAATTGTATGACTCACTGATCGCCGGACAGGCCCAATGGAATAGATTCACGCACCTCCTTTACATTTCTGCCCCACACTCTCGACTGCGGAATGAAACAAGCATTACATGAGTTGAAACGTGAGTTCCCTCCTGGGCTGGGAATGTGACGACACGATGTTGTTACTTATGCAAAAAGTAATTACATTACCAATAATGAGAAAATGAATCCCTCCGTCTTGCTAATGATGATCGGAATAATCGATTAAATCATAATGGAAAGGTTTCATCAAACTGCTAGATGCCAAGAGAGTGTGGTGTGGGATAGTCGTGAGAGTCTCGTCAAACGTCACATAATTAGACGCGATGATACGGACCATGACGAGAAATTGAAAAATGGTTCATCTTCGATTCTTGGAGACACACTATCATATCTATTACCGAAACAATTCTGTTTTTCCCCATTACTATTCTTGCCGGGTCTTATCTTGAGTGCGTGATCAATTTGAGTTGCGTTGTTAATCAATCTTTTACGAAATCTTTCTAGTGTAGTCTAGTACGTTCATGGCCTAAGGAATGCTTAACTTGAAATATTATGGGTATCTTTGTGAACGGGAAGCTGCAGATCCATTTCAACAAGTTGTCATCGCAAACCGCTTTCAGGACGACTGCAAGCAGAAACTTCCATAACTTATTCGTGAAAGCTTATATTTTACGTTACAATATGTTCTTCTTAGTACCTACATGAACTCTTACGCTTTGCTCTGTGAATTCAACACCTACCCACAAACTGTGCTTCTCTGTAATACGCCACGCTCTAAAAACCAGATCAAACTTTTGTACTTAGTGATGGAAAATAGCCACGTTTATGCTGCTTTTGCAGACAAGGAAAACCTAAACTCTGGCACAGTTTGAAAATTGTCATTCTATCCAAACCTCTCTGTAAATGTATCAAGTCTGTTTTGACAAACTGATTTTTCTAACCTCCAATCAAAGTTCGGGTTGGACACTTACTTTCCTACAAGAAGTTCACCCAGAATAGGAGTTTCCTCAAAGTCAAGAGCATCAGACGAGAATACCGTTTATCACGCATTATCATGGCCTCAAGTTCATGGAATAAAACAAACAACGAAACAAAATAAACAACCAAACAAACGAACACACAAAACACACAAAACAAACAAAAACAAATTGTATGTGTATAGCGAAGAGACATCCCACTTGTTTTTTTTTTTTAATTTATGAGTTTCTTTGCATTGTATCATAGGATCTTTTCCAGCTGAAACTCATCCTCAGAGTCTTAGCATTTCTTCGTTGTCCATCGTGTTTTCTGCATGGAGTGCACCAAAGTTCCAAAAATAGACATAGCTTCTCGCACAGCATGCAGAATGAAATGACAGAACGATCGAAACTTGCATAGTCCTCAGGGTCACATTCTGCTCTACCACGGTGTTTTTATCCTGTTGGTGTTGATTTGTCAGTCCGATAGGTGTGTATTTTTTTATGTTAAATCAGTTGGTTAAGTGTTAAGGTTTTGGATTTAAGAATATTTGAATCGTGCCAAGTGGAACTCTTCTCTCTTCGCATTTGAAAACAGACTGTGTATATAGTAAAGAGAAAAATCCGTGGCGCTCCCGTTACTGGTGAGCTACGTGACCTTAAAACATCCCAGAAATCAGAACACTCCGTAAGATATCGACGTACTACTGCAACAAGTGGCAGGCATAACCTACGTTTCTTGTTGTTCCACTAAGACAGTTATTACACCTATACGATCTCGAACACATCGGCCTCCAATTACGTCGTGCATCTTTGACATGAGAATGTATCTCACCTGCTTGCCAAGCGAAAATCTTCTCTGATAGCCATCCAAAGATGACCCCAAACATAAAGTGAGTATCGGGGATTTGATTGATTGTAACAACTAGCTATCGATTGCCAAGTTTGTTTATAAGTTTGTGACCTTCCTGTGATGGAAACAGAAATGGGACGGGTTATTTCTTGTTACGATTGAAAGACTTAGATGATTGGAGACATCTCAAAAATTTCCAAAGGTTAATTTGCCGTTATGTATGTGAATGCCGAAACATTAATAGTACACATCTGCGAAATTTGAGGAATATCGGAAAAACAATTCAAAAGTAAGAACATGTACAGATAATTAAACATATCTATAATTTTCTACCATAATGAAAGACCTCTTGATATACCTCTTTCAGAAGGCAGTGGGAATGATATTACCCGTAACATTACGTCAGTAACAATGTGTATATACTTTTCATATGGATTTAATCAAAATTGAAAAATTTCACATATTTTGCACCAATTTCCAGACTTTCCTCAAACTTCCCTACTGTGTGCTACTAATATTTCTGCACTAATTGAATCCATTTACCTTATGGTAAATTTCCCACCAAACATTTTCCTATTTGTCGGGTGGGATGTTCAACAAATTCCTTTGACGGATTGATAAGTTGCCTGTATTGATTCAGTTTTAAAAGAGACGTTGAAATGAAAAAAAAAAAAATCTTTCTCAGATTAAATTTTGTGAGATCTGAAACTGCAAAAGTTTTGCTTGATTGCATGCAAGTCACGCGATCGATACCTCTTTTTGGAATAAACTGTTTGATTCTTTGCATCAGTGTCTTTCTAATTTTGAAAAGAGAAACGGACGCCAATGAATCATTGTCGACATCTCACACTTCTGCCCTCTTTATGACACGACCAACATTTGTTTTTGCATTTTTATTGATTGATAGCAATTTGAATGGTTTGGTGACCTCCCAAATAATGAATAAGAAATGGAAAGGCTTTCTTTTTTAGTTCTAAAATTTCAAGCTCCAGACATCTTATGAAATAAAAAAATGTGCCCAGCAGCTATACGACATGATCACCACTCTTTGAGTCATCCGGTCTGATGTCCACCAAAGAGAATCGTGGTGTCACTACAGGCCGCTGTAATCCGTCAAATCACTTTGGAATATATCCTCATTAGTTCCCTCTTCTTTTCGATAGATAGATAGATAGATAGATAGATAGATAGATAGATAGATAGATAGATGGATGGATAGATAGATTGAAGGGAGAGAGAGAGAGAAAGAGAGAGCTTGGGATGCGGGCTGCAAAAAGATTGGGGCTCTAGCTTTATTCACTTCTTCATTTTGGAGGGCCTTTTATCACGTTTACGTCTTAGTGACGTGATATATTTTCATATATTGAAAAAAAAAAAAACACCACCCAAAACACATTGAATCAGTTGTCATGCATCAATGATGAAAGAAAGAGCCGGAAAGCATATTAACAGGTGTTAATCATGCATTAAGAAAAAGTAAACATGACATATTTCAGAAGAATTAGATATGTTTTTAAAACGTAGCAATTGCAATTACAACTTTAAACTGTTTTTCCTTCAATACCTAACCAAACCTAGAGAATATTACCTTTCATTCATTGGTTAGTTACGCAGACTGTATCTTTCCGTTACTGCGTGTACATTTTTTGCGCTTGCGCTTCAGTGCGCTTTATTTCTCCAATGGACTCGCGTCTCTATGATATTGCAAATATGACATTAGAAAAAGGGCATAATTATGTCGACAGAAGAATCACTGCTGGTTTAGTGTAAGACCGTTGTCATTACGCTAATGGGTTGGCGAAATCGTCCCGACGAAATCCGATTTGAGCTATGAATGAGCCAATGACTCATCGCTCTGGTTGCAAATGTTTGAAATGCTCTCGATCCTACAGAAAGCGGCGGACTGGAAAGATCGGCTAGCCGCGGTGCACTCGGGGTGAAAATTGGTTTAATTAAGGACGCCGGGAAAGGCTTTGGATCTATGTATTGTGTTACTCTGTGCGCCACGTAAATTATCCGTGGTCTGCAGAAAAGCATAATCACTGTTCAAGAGCTAACGACGAATCGATGATGAAGTTTAGGGGCTTTTTGATGGTTCATCCTAGTACTGTTGCAATTTGCATATCGAAATTCAGCTACAGCATACTAAAGCCATCATTATATTACTGACGGCGTATGTCTTTGACGTCAGATGGATACTCATTTGATATATTTTCTAAGATTTATCAAATTTCTGCGTGCATCGGAATTATTACGGTATTTTTAAACAGAGGAGTATAAAACACGTCATTCTGTTGGTTGTTATTCCCACCCATCTCCGATAGTATGCTACACCATTTTCCAGCTGATGTTTACCCCCCCCCCCCGAAAAAATCACATTAATCATTGATGAGTAATATCTTATTATATTTCATTCATAAAATAGATAAGTTGCACTTATCTACTTTATTTCCTTTCGAGCAACTATCGTTTGGTGGAAAAAACAAAACAGATTTGAAAACGTCAACGTCTGAGTAACAGTAATCATGCACTACTTCTACAGAATCCTTCTTTTATTCTACTTTTCCCTTTCCTTTTCTCTGTCGCTCTCACCCTCTCATTTTCAAATTCTGTGAGATATCCAGCCAACAACCACACTTGTCGAATGGTCCATCTGAAGATTTTTATGTTCCGAATATTGTTCATAAATGCCATATGTGCGGAAGGATGTCAATTATTGTTTGTACCCGAACACCACCTGCACTGAGTAACCCCCCCCCCCTCCCCCACGCAGTGAGTTCTCAGGCTCAACTGATACTAGACTATGTCCTAAAATGTGACCTATACTGGTATACTGTATTCTGATTACTGTGACAGATAGATAGATAGATAGACAGATAGATAGATAGATTGATTGATAGATAGATAGACAGACAGATAGATAGATAGATAGATAGATAAATTAAGTGAGAGAGTTAATAAGTTACACTGCATACTGACACACAGTGAGAAAAGGAGAGACAGAAGAACAGAAAGGCAGGCAGCCAGACAGACAGACAGACAGACAAACAGCAGACAGACAGAGAAAGGAGGGATGGGAGGGGAAAAAGATGCGAGTGAGCAGGGAATTACACGCAGATAGTAACCTCTATAGCTTGCTATTAGACGGTTACAAAGGTCAGGGCGCCAATGGGAAAGAGGTAGATGAGGATGATTTGGTGGTGATGAAAATGGGGCATTCGTAATACGGCTGAAAGTCTTTTTTTCCCTTCAGGCGTTTCCGCTCGCTTCCTTGAGAGTTCTTTTTCTCCCCGCTACTTTTCAGATGTAAGAGCAAGTGCTTACAGTATAGTCTTCCTCAATGAACATCATTCCTACCCAACCCCACGTCGAGAAACCTACCTCGTGACCATATGTGTTCATATACAGAACGTCGTTTCAGCATGGTTCAAACTATGTTTGAGAGTTACATCGTCCTCATATCAGTGTATTTGGTTAAAATGAATAATGACGTCGGAATGATATTAGACTAATCAAGTAAGAACACAGTGAGGCCCGTTGAAGTGTCTAGAACCACCATAAACGCAGCCTCCTAGCAGACGATACCGACACAGTTGATTCGCCTCATCTCGACCTTTACATCAATCCTCGTAGACAAGATTCACTCACTGTACTCCTGACATGATATAAAGTACATGTTCCACATCAATTTTCGCCGCTAACCTTTGGTATTTTGAGGGTGCACACCGCCTGTTCGGGGAAACCAAGGAGAGATTTATTTTGGCGGGAAGTTGTCGTCCCACCACAACCACCACCCACCCACCCCTCTTCTCCTTTCGCCTCTATAAGAGCACGTATAGAACGGCCCGCACGGATTCATAAATGGCGGATTTATTGGCGAGGGCGATGGCAGAGCGGATCAGCGTCGATTGACTTGCGAACTACCTTGCGACGGGGAATCTTCCCCAATTACTCGTCGCCCCAACCTTTCCTCTGGCCGAGATCGATCCGGAGGGCTCGGGGACGCAGTCTGTTCCTCCGAGACCCAGTTACCCAATGGTTGGAGGAGGAGAGAGGGGGCGAGGGAGTAGGTACGGCAACGATAGATTCTCATTCTAAAGCTTCGAAACAAGTTGTAAATAAGACGGGGCCCATGTGAAAACAGCTCACAATTACATGGCGACCTGGCGTAATAAATTGGTAAAGTGCGTTCATGAATGTAGGTGACTTGACGCGACAAGCATTGACGGCATGGTTCTCTCAATGAACTTGATACGAGAAATGAAGGGCAAATGTTTGATAGTAGGCTCTATGACTGTAATATGTGCAGGTTAAAGTGGTTGCATGCGCATGCGCATCTGTGTGCAAGAAAAAGATAATACAACCCCCAAACAAAACAGTGTTTTACTGAAAATAAATCGACAAGGAATATTGTATAACATAAGGGACAACCTCTCATAGTTTGGTTACTTTCTGAATGATTAAGATAATAATTAAGATAATACCTTCATGCTTACTATTGCTGCTACTGTCAGGCCTATAATGTTACTACTGCTTAATTACAAGCAGAATATGTTTTGCCTTGACGGGCCTCAAAACACTTGTCGATGAAAACGGCTGAGACTGCGAGTCTAGTCCACTTCGGCTCCTTTCTATGCCGAGGGCCGCGTGACATGTCTGTGAGGGCTGCGAATCATCGTGATCAAGATTTGATTAGATCGCGATTACGCGCGTGTCGCCTTCCATTTGGCATCGCGGTCCACGCCGCCATGAACCAGCAGCGGAACGTGGCTTTCACAGCAAAAGGGAAACACGTTCCGGCTTTAACATTACACACGGAACCCCACGTGAACACAGAAATGGCGCCACAAGTCACGAGTCACCCCTTACAGTGAAGCTCCAATGCACAGCCATGTTGACTTTAATCATGTCTGGTAAAAATCATTACAACATGAACATAAGAGAGAAAGATATCCTCATAAGAGATGAATTAGAAAGTGTTATGATTCCAGAAGGAGGTATTTATAAGAGCAGCTGTTCTAGTGGGTGATTTAAAGACTTAATATATTATATTGATTTACATGTCGAGCTCAGAGTTTAGCTCTTAGTTGATGACGTCTCATATTATGTCATTATATCTTATATCACTGCTGTGAGAAACCACCAGAAACGTTGAAGTTTCTCGACTTTCTAATACATTGCATTATATGAGATATTTCACGAAACATTATACTAACTACTCTGTTTGTTTGACTTAATGCTCCGTCAGTTCAAGTAAACATGGGCGTGGATTGACGTTTTCCTTTAAGCAGCTCCTGCGCGATACTCATTTTTGTAGGAAAGTAATACGCTCTCTACGTCCCCGAGTAGTTTCATTATGTCCCGCGATTTTGACTCCAGGGGGCGGCGTGTGATTTAGTCCCGTATTAGATGCAGTTTTCCATAACTCTTCTTGTCTTGCCACCGCAGACGAACAGTCTCTACGCCCATATAAATACAATTTATTATTATTATATCATGTTATCATCTACGTTGCATCTATCGTGAAGAAAAGCGGTCTCACAGACAAATAAGACAAACAAAGATTCATGTTTTGAAATCCCATAGAAACGCTTCTAAAGCAGTCGACAACGCAAGCCTAATGAACCCTGAGCAATAGAGTATATCAGAACTAGGCGAGGCGTTACAGCCACCCAAACTATTTCTTTTCTTTGTCGGTTTCTTGAGACCATATTTCTAACTTTCGCAATGAACTTCATTTGAGGGACCCGCAATTTACAGGAATTATCTTTAGTGAGTCTCTCCGTATTTATATAAAAGCTCGGCCTCGAAATGAAAAAGAACTTGTATGAATATTCATCGTGAATTGTATTCTTTGTATTGTGCTTATAAACAATGTGATTAATTATCACTTTTGCATTCTCACTCGATCTGCTGGAAAATGAGCTAAACGTTGAATTGAATTCAAATAAGATTAGCCAAAAAAAAAAATGTGCTGGTCGACTTTCTCTGCACAAAAGTAAAACGCTTCTACGGGGAGACACAAAATATGAACAAAATGTTGATAAACGGTTAAGCTAGTGCATGCATGCTTTGTAGATAGAGCGTTATACCTACATAAAGACATGAAAATACTGATCAAAATCGAACTGCTCCGGGATAAACAGATAATGTGGTAAGCATTTTTCACCCAGAATGGATTTATCTCAATCTCGTCATGTTCGCAAGCTCCCGTGGTAAAATTTGGCAGTGTTGTTCTCGAATCTGCAGGATTTATTCTGTTTACATTAATTCATCTTTTGAGAATTTTTTTAACAACATTACAATTGGTATGATCACGATGACTTCACTGATTTAGGTAATGGTGCTTTTGTTCCTTTTGACTGCAGCAGGTTACTATACGAAGTCAGGAACCAGGGACATATCCAGGAATTCCGTACAGGGGATGCGCCTTTACAAAATTAAAGGGGGCGCATGCGCCCCCTATTTTTTCTTTTCATTTCTGTTCTTTTATTTCTTTTGTTTTAACAAAAGATAAAGAGGGGGCGCATGTCCGGTGCGACCCCGTCTGGATCCGCCACTGGGAGCTAATATTGTCAGTGATCGTGTTCACTATCGTAAAAGATGGTGGTCAGTATCGCCAGTCACGTGGTCATCGGCTCGTAGAGTTCATTGACACTTCGTTTTATTCCTTGCACGACCCCAAGAAGGTATATCATTTTTTTTTACCGTGCATAGTTTACTTCTATACCATTCAAAATGAATTTCTCAGATGATATTGGAAATACCAACGTCATGAACGTGGACAAAAAAAGTACTTGCCCAATGAAGGTAATGGCTGCGGAAGGACATGTCTGCACTCTGCATGTAAACGGCATTAGACAAAAATATCAGATTTACACTTTACTTCCACTTAGAACGACAGTAAAATGTTATTGAATTATTCATTAAGGTTAATCTTACTTTTTGTACCTGAGAGAGAAAATATGCATACAATGTATATAATAATATGTATAATAACGCTTTGGTAGAAAAGTATTACCGGTAAGCAGAATTAACATTTTATAAGAAGAGGATAAGATATAATCGTCTTCTTTTCTCAGTGTCCTGGTTTTGGTGACCTTTTCTCCCCTTCCAATATCGCTATCCACCTCCTCGGTAACCCAATTCGAAATAAATTCATGACTGCGATACTGATCACAGAGCTCTAGTCCCCTCATCACCCTCCTAGCCCCCCTCCCTCTCCCCCTTCCTCCGGAATATTGGTTACTCAAGGATCTGAGCTCTTTAAGGAATGCTTGTGACCAGATATTTAGGAATTCATTCCGACTCTTTTTTGTTTTCTCGTTCGTCAATCGTGAGTGATAGAGTGATATGGATGAGAAAAAGAAAAAGAACCCACCAAAAGTATGGTGAGGGCCTTTCCATGCATTATCAATTGGAGAAAATACAATTCCAGCTGGAGAATGCATGACAGAGAGGAGATTTCAACGAGAGGCGAGAAAGATACAGAGATAAAAGAAAGTCGAAATTGAGTGGAGAAACCCAAACCAAATACATTGATGGAAATAGCAAACAAAAACAGAAGATGACACAAGGGCAGTTTGTGACGACTTTAATGGTGAAAACGACGAAGTTGGTTAGGAAAACAAACACGAACAAAGAGAAACTAGGAAGAAGGAGAAGAATATTGGCTATGATATAGACTGCACAGCAATATATATATATTCATATATATATATATATATAGATCGAGGGAGAGAGAGAGAGAGAAAGAAAAAGAAAGAGAGAGATGAATACGAAAATGACAATGGGATGACACATGGAATGTGATGTATGCCCAATGTGAGATACAAAGAAAGGGAAGTCGGCGTACTTTGGTCTATCAAAGATAACTGGATGAGTACAGCGGATCTATTCACGGTGTGTCTCTGCACTGAGCCTATGTACTGCGCCGCCATTTCAACTCCGCTCTGTGCGCGTGTAACATCATTGAATCTGAGCAATCCTCCATTCCCTAATACAGCGGGTTGCGGATTTGTTTGTTTTATTCCAATAAGTACCAATAGCGGCTCCCCTTGGCTTTTTTCTCTTACCCGTCGATACGTCTTAATACAAGCATCACCAGCATACATGTGGCTTTGTCAGGCAACAACCTGGATATTGTGCCTATAACGGTAGTAGATAGCTGAATCCGATAGTTTCATGACTTTTGATGAAAGGTTGGGGAAAAAACCCAACAAAACAGAAGCAGGTTGATCGATTGACTACTTGGGATTTCTTGAAGTCACGTGACAAGGCTGGGGAGGTTTCAGAGGAGCAAAACGATTGCCTGAAGCAGCGATCAGCATTTGGTCTAAACAAGAAAAAAAAAGAGAGAGAAAAGAGTCGAATGAAATAGCCGTGAAATGAGTAAAAAGAAATTACTGACGACGGTGAGAAGAGTAAAAAAGGTGTGTGGCAACTTGATGGGCTGCGGCCGGTGGACGCAGCGGGGTTTTGTGACGCTGAAGGAGAAATAAACGGACGACTTAACGATTAAAGATAAGTTCTACTCTCATCGTATAGGAAGTAAAGATAAGAAAATGACCAAGCGTCAGAAGAGGGGAAGTACACGTAAAGCTTTGATAGTGAATTTTGAATAATACTTTGATGAGTATACTTTCAATGATTAGTTACTTTATCATAATTATTTGCAAGCACAGATGCGCATAATCCTATCGTGGGTATGCATGACCTATGAAAATGTTTACTGTAGTTTTTACAGTAAATTTTTACAGTATACTCACACACAGAAACAGAAAACCTTACTCATGCTCAGTCATTAGTAAAAACTTCCGATTGTGTGAGTATGATCATGACTTTCAGTTTTGTCGTTATTCCAGGTAGGTTTTGCTTGACCACGTGACATATCCCATCAATCCCACTACTACCTTTTTGTGGTTTGGTGCTTCAACTTTTTAATATAATTCCACCATTTACTGTTAGTTTTTCATCAGGTAGAAAAATTAAAATTTCTCTTTCGCGTTATGCTTTGGCCATATGTCATTGTTTATTTCGGTCGCATGTATTAACAAAAGCTTGATCCTTTTATTGGCAATAAATGTTAGAAGGCTAAAACGAATGGTTTTCTGTCAAATTGACAAAGTCTTGTGTTTTTTTTTGAGCTAGTGCAATTTTAATGAATTCAACCAGTTTAATCTGATTCCCCTCAAATATATTAAGATATGCAGTGAAATTCAAAGGTACCAATTAATGACACCATGGACGAGATGACAATTTCTACAGCATGGGCGCTCCAGGATCTCAAGGGCCATGCGCACTTATACAGAAGAGTACGAGCAATCAAGCAGTCTAACTGATGGTGGTATGTACCGACAGGAGGATATACGGAAACAGTAGCCGCATCCAAACAGAGGTTGAAGGAATTGTCAGTGTAAATATCGTGTCTCTGAACTGCTAGATGTGTTTATGATTGGTTCCATGGATAAACCTGTGGGAAATTGAGATGACGCCTTAGGAAGTAAAACGTCCAATGGTACAACTCTGGCCATTGTTTTATTTCTGATGGATATATATATATACTGTATAATAATAAAGGGTGCGTTACTCCTATAAGGTTCGTTAATGGAATGGTAAAGTTTTTGGTGAGACCTGGCTTCAGGTCTCTTAACTTTTTTGATGAGATGATGAGAAACCTCTCATGAAATATGAAAGAACATGTAATTCCAAGAGGAATTCAATGTTTATTTGATAAAAATCGGTTGTGAAATGGCTGAGATATCCAAAACAAAGCAACCCCCCCAAAAAAAACCCAACAACAACGTGGGATCCACCTTTTATTCAGATCGCTTTGTTTTACCTTGTTTTTGGATATATACCAGCCATTCTATAAAACCGATTTTCATGAAATAAATTCTTAAGCTCCTCTTAGAATGGTATGCATAGGTGGTTTCTTTGTACCTCGTACAAAGTTACAAGCTCGATCATCATCTCCACCAATACTGTACTATCCCTTTAATCCAAAAACGAACAAAAGGTGCGTATTACTGAACCTCCGGAATTACTTACCTTATTTCCCTTTCGGATCAATGAAGTTTTTTAATAACAACTTTGTTCATTTTTTGATAAAACGTACCTTCGGCAAATCGAACCTTTGGCAAAACGATCCTTATTCCATTTTCGGATAAACGGATCTTTGGAATAACGAACCTTCGGAATAACGAAATGTAATCGATATAGTGACGTCCCTCGTGAATGAACAGTGTTTGTAGCACGCTCCTTCCAGTTATTTTTTATGTGTTTAAGTTAGGTAGCCATATATGGAAAATGCCCGAAATGGTTTCCCGCCTTTCACTTCAAATTTTTTACAGATCGTGGAGTGTCAGATAAAATGATTCTTTATGTTCGCCAGTGAAGATTTAAGGACCTTTAATGAATAAACATATATTCATGGACGATAACAACACTACGTTTATGGCATAGAGTACTACCTTGGCACGCTGGACCATGGTACCAAATAATACAAGCGTCAATCCTTTCATTAAAAATTATGATATTATTTATAACAATAAATCATCAGACTGAATCTTAGCTTGTTTATTTCTTTTAAGGTTGGTTCTTCTTTTTTTTCTTTCAAATGGAATATTTCGAATCCTAAGAAAAGTTATAAAGGTATAAGGACAAGTATAAGAGCGAATTACATTTTGCATGAGGATAGTTCTACCAATCAAATTAAATGCTACAGAAAAAGAGAGGTTGTTCTCTTTTAAAATTCGTTTGATACATTCCATTCGCAGTATTTTTTCGAAGAAATTTAAAGATGTGAATATACTGTACTGCTTGCAACACTGAAAAAAAATGCTCAATCGTATATAAAGAATATCGAAAAAAAAATACGAAGAAAAATTTCCTGCTAAATTGGTTTTGACGTTCTTAACTCGACCCTAAAGACGCATGGACAGCTGGAAAATATAAATAAATGTGAATCATATTGGAGACTGCGTTAGACAGAAATGTATCAGAACATACGGTCGCGGAATCGTTTCTGAATGCAGGTTAAGTGAAAACTCTCAAAGGGAAAAATAAGAAAAGTGCACTCATTCTGCCTATCTATCATTATTTTGAATACAAAATGAATTGATAATATTTTGTATGAATTTGATGTACTCGGACGAAATTCTTCGTCAGCTTCAATATTCTCTGAAAGCGGTAGGTTTCCCCCCCCCCCTCTCTCTCTCTCCCTGTTCAAGGTAGTCTTCTTTTCATACTTATCTCACTGAAAAACGTAGAAAAAATTCTGAATCAATAATTGATCGCAGTTTGTTGGGTTTCATGTTTATCTGATTTTGTACAATTACTGCGACAAAACAAATCAACCGGAGTCCCAAGGAGCTTTTGGAGACTCCTAAAGTTACGTTTGGAGTTATAAGTAAAGCCAAAAGGTTTGAACATTATGCAGTCGACGTGCATTTGGCATTCACGTATAAACTTATCAGAGTTACACTATAACGGGAAGGTAACTGTTGCTTTTTTTTTCATTGTTGTTATTAAGGATATCACTGATTTTTATGACTTCTCAGAGGTTAATAAATCTCTCATGTACTGAAGAATATTAATTGACATATTTCATTCAAATTCAGATTCTGATTCAAATTCAAATTCAAATCATATTTTATTTCTTATGTCACATTTTTCCCGATAAAATTACAAAAGCAAACTAACTATGTAGTGTACAAATATGTAAACATGATCTAAAACGATTTGCTCAAATACTAAATTATTATGAACCACTTGTATTCCAAAGGTAACTCAAAGGGATATCACTGATTACTGACGAGACTGCAATTTTTCACCTGCAGAGAAAAAAAAGAACAGTTTAAAGTCAGACTATACTGAATTGCAATTTTTTTATGCACCAAGGTAGAAAGAGCAGATGAATTTGTATACTCATTAGCGATGATAACGTGACCTAACAGCAATCAGAATAACATACATTAAACGATGAAAATGGATGTAATACGTGTCACACAGAAATTATCAAAACCTTCTTTGCCATCGTCCCATCTGCTATTAGATGTATGCGTCAATTTTTCATGAATATCGATACGGAAAAACAGTGACAGAACGTCATCGGAGGAAGTCTAGCGGAACCACTTGGTTCCGTCTCTTAGCGCGTTACAAGGTTGTCCCTTGCGTCAGTGGTAATAACATGAAACGTTGATGTCTCGCTCGACGAAGAGACACGTGCATTAATGTTATATTTCTAGTCACAGATATTGACAGATGCAAAAGTTACAACATGATACAAGCAACACTGGTATTGTTCTGGCGCGGTGTAATAAACAAAAATTCTCGAATGATATCAAGTCGTTGATAATAATGATAATCACATGAATGTACTTTTGTAGTATTTTTCTGTGTATGACGAATCTTACCCATTTTTTAACAAGAAAAACTCGAATTTAGGATTTCCAAAAGTATAAGCTAACATTGGGCGCTACAGGCTGATGAAATACTCTATAGCTCTCAAACTATATTAATGTACTTTGATGTATATGGCTCGAAAGGAATGTGGATCACCTCAGCCATGTCACCTTGTCAAGCTTCACTTTAGAAGAACGTGAGAATGATATGATTGGTGCCATAGCTATATTGTTCATCCCCTCCTCAATGTTATGGATGGTAAAAGCGACAACTTTGTGAATTGCAAGTAAAAGAGCTTTACAGAAAAATCGTTATCCCTAATCGAAATACATCAATGAAATGTATCTATTTTGTTGTATTTTTAATATTTGGACAGGTGCCACGTTGAGGAATGTCAAGCAGAGAACGGTAACACTGCCATTTTTGTTTTAACTTCCTGCCTATTCACATTGTGCACTTTGAGTGGTATTTCATACACCAAGCACTGCTGTCAAGGGGGACACAAGGCGGGTAAAAGAGGCATGCATTCGTCGGAATTTCCCTGCATCGCATCGCATTTTGGCAGGGATTTATCTCAAATCGGTGATAAAGCTCTCTCGGAAAAGGCGATCTGGTGCGGTCTGAACCCCCCCCCCCCCCAACAAATCACCTCGTAACAGATTGATCGCCGGCAAAGACAGTGGAAATAAACGTGAAGAAATAGCAAAGTGATGAGATGGCCGAGGAGGATGGAAAATTTGACCATAGTTATTTCCCTTTCATTGGGCTCTCATCACGCATTACTTACACCTACGTTCATTTAAACCCTTTCCTTACGTAATAGTTAATTTTAGTAACCCTAAGCGCAAGATTCCAACTATAATTCCCGACAAAACCACTAAATATAATAACAGATAACCCTTTTCTTCTGTTTCACTCCCTTTATCAACCCGTTATACCTATCACACTATATGCCTATCGTACTATCACATCATACCGTTTCATTAGTCACATTGTCAATACCTGTCAAGGTCAATCCTCATTAGTCACATTGTCAATAACTGTCAAGGTTAATCACAATGTCAATGTTGTCTCAGATTCATAAGACGAAACATACTATACTCTGTACCGTTCTCAATGTCCTGATGCAGAGAGTGTATTTAGGCATTCGTCATTAAGACGACAATAAAGTAGCTCTTCCTTTGCAGTGCATAATACCTTTCCTCAGACCTCTATAGGCGCTTGAAATGAGAGATAAAAAATAGAAAATAAAAGTGAAGAAGAAGAAGATTACTGATTGTGGGTAGGAGAACTACGTCTTCTTTGAGATATGATTTTGCTTTCCTCCGCAAGTACTGCCTTTCCCCTACGATCTATTTTCTCATATTTTGCCTTTGATTATCTCAACTATTTGTTTTACAAAGTTATTACTCATCCTCTTCTCCCGTTGCGAATTTGCAGAAACAAAATAGATGTTCAGGTGTCATTCGGTATGAGGGGAGATTTTGTCCTCTTTATCGTAATTTTGGTCAGGTTTATGCATAATGCGTTATTCCTCTTCGCTGAAATATTGCGCAAAGACGGGTCAGTTCAGATGAGCTCAAGAGAGACTGTTTGCATAACGCAAGATACCTTTATATCAGGAAGGCCATCAGGATTATACCCATAAATACAAGCTTAAAGAAGAACATCCTGCACACCGTTATCGAAAAGTGACGATGAATGAAAAATAGCAGCGTTTAATGCGTTGTGTTACCTTTATATGGCGTAATACAGGGGCGGATCCAGGAATTTCGTAAAGAGGGGGCGCGTTTACAAAATTAAACGGGGGGCGCACGCACCCCTCCCCCATTTTTTCTTTTTATTTCTTTTGTTTCAACAAAAAATAAAAGGGGGGCGTGCGCCGGTTGCGGTCCTCCCTGGATCCGCCCCTGTAATAAATGATGCACGAAGTATAATGCAACATTTACACTTTTCTTGTTGATTCTTGATTGTTTGTTGATAACGGGAGTCAATCGACACTTTGAAAATTACTGAGTGATTTTTTTATGAGGAAGTGAATAGGCAGTTATGTGCAATTTTTTTGTCAGTTAATGTGTTTGCATGTTTGTTTGTTTTAAGAAGTTTGTGAGGCTGTTTAAGTCTCTGTGCTTTAAGTGTTTTAGACAAAACAGTGGACAGGAAATGAGATATAATAATTGAGGATATTTTAACCCTTTTTGTGCCAATGAGTGTAATATGCTCCCATTTCACACTAACACTTACGGACAGGAAATTGATATAGCATACAGAGTGTTGAGCTCACACACAAAGCGATATATTATGCTAACAGATGTCAAGTACCCTCTAATACCACGCGCAACTCCCACATCGAGAAAGATCCAAGGGACATTAAAATCACACAGAAACAAAGTTTTTTCCTTCGATGATTTAGTTGCGACATGTCAATTGAATCATCCCATCGAAAATGTGGGTATCACATATTAATCATATTCAGAATATGATTAATATATAATAATAACAATAACTTGCTTGATCTTATGAAATCGAGTCGACATCCCCCCCCCCTCCCCCGCCAAAAAAAAGAAGCATATTCAGTTGTTTTATTTATGAGAGTGGAGAGGTGTTACTGGAGCCAATCTGTCGCCGAATAAATCCCGGTGTCTACCATGTCTACATTATTTATTACACGCTCGACTTTCCCTCTTTTCCAGGGTTGAACACGTTCGATGGACGAAACCACCAAAAATGCGTACTGCGCCAAAAAGTGTCCTGGGACAACCTGAATAGGACTTTTAAGAGCAAACGGACGGCCCAGGTAGTCTAGGAGAATAATCAGTATATGCTGCGAGACTTATCATTAAATTGGCCACCCCGAATTCCGCTGTTTATCCTACATAGACTAGAACAAACTGTTCAATCCATTACATTTCCACAAAATCAGTGGAAATCTTTTTTGACAGTCATTTAGAGAGAGAAACAGGGATTTTAATTTTCTCAAATGGTTATGATATGATTATGAACACCAGAAGGCTCATATTATGAAAAATATCCTCTTATCCTCTCAAATCCTCTTATGAAATACTCGCAACGAGAAGTACAGTTTAGCATTATAAGGAATAGTACAAAGCCTCAGACGTGATTTCGGGAATTGGTATATAGGGAAGAATCAAAATAAGAAAAGCGCAATTTGAATAGAGGGCAAACGGTAGAAGTAATTTTTCATGACGTGCTTATTAGTTACAAAAATGAGAAGAGGTATTATCAGAGTGCTTATGATTGTGAAATCAAATATGATCATTATTGTCTTCATTTATGTTATTTGTATAATCATTATTTTCCTCTTTACGACTTATTCGGCTGTCATACACATTTATATGATCAGTATCACAATTAATCCACTGAACAATGGTTGAATTTTCAATGATATCATCCGGAATGTCTTTCAGGAAAGTGTCGGCAAGAAAGAATTTTATGCTACAATTTCATATCTTTATCATTCTTATGCAAGGGTCTTTATATATGATGATAAGAATAACAATTGCAGTGATGATGATCATAATGACAGAAATGAAAAAGAGTATTTACAATGTTCAAAGTACAAATTCATGTAAATGCTGTAATCAGGCAATGTTCTCATCCTGATATGACTAAATCATTTGTTTTGTTTGTGAGGCTTTTTTTTCGAAACAGGAGCTGATTTTAAAAAGTAAATCAGCTCATGTCCTTTTCCAAAAAAAAAGAAGGAATGAGTCTTATCTTTCTATTCAACCTTACAGCCGATATTTCCTTGTTCTAAAAAATTTGAACTGTTTCCGTGTACATCACACAAATACGTGTATATTACAACATCACGACAGATTTTCGTGTTTGAAATAGAATCTTCATTACAATCTATGCAAGGATCTTCACTGCAAAAGTGATACTGGGCAACTAACAAGAAAAATAAAGAAAAACAAGACTCGAACACAATGGATCAAAATCATTCATGAGATCTAAATTTGTGCTCAAAATTCTGCTTCAGAGGCTGAACAAAAAATGCATGAGGCACAGCACGAAGTACCAGTTCCAGACATAACAAGCACTTCGTTTCATTGTACACTGAGTTTTGGTCATAGCTACATTGAAATATTGTTGATTTGATGATTCTTAGTTGTATCCTTTAAAGGTAACGTGAGTCAACTGAGTCCTATAATGAGCCTAAGAGTCTTTGGCTCATGAAGAAGGCATGCTGAATACTGAATATCTCATTTGAGGGTTTGACTTGACGTGTAGATTAATCAGATCTGGTGGCAACATTTCTGTTCGTCTCATGACAGACGGGTAAGCGCTCTCAATGTTGTATGGGTGCACTGGGGAAGACATGACGCCCACACAATGTTGGTTAGACGACGCTTAAACGGGGGGGGGGGGGGAGAGAAGGGATGGTTTGTGTGACAGTGCATGGGAAAGGAAGAGGTGATGTATGAAAGGGCATAGAGAGACAGAGGGAGATGGGGGTACAGAAAAAGAAAGAGTCAGAGGGAGAGTGTAGGAAGCGCGATGAACAGAGAAAGCGGGATCAAGACTCTAAAAGGGAGAGAGAATAGAGTGTGAGAGAGCTAGAGAGAAGGAAAGTGAGAAGGAAAAAGTAAGAGGGAGAGCTAGAGGAGGATTGAGTCAAGGAGAGAGAGAGAGAGGGAGAGAGGGAGAGAGAAGGGGAGAGGTGGGTAGGAATGAGAGGGGGAGAGAGGAAGAGTGGAGGGAGAGGGAGAGGTTAGCTGGGATAGGGGTGGGGTAAGGGGTTAGGGGAATGATGGAGTGTCGAAGGCGCGGTAATACTTCTAGACCGTAGGGGATCAGGTTGCGTCTTAAAGACGCGACACTGGGGCACTAACGAATTCATCATCACGGAAATGTTATGAAGAAGGTGCGGATGGAAAAAACAACAAGAAGAAGAGCAAAAAACAAACAGCCAAAATGGGACTCGCTTCATGGCCCACGCAAACATTTTCTCTCGCGTTTAACTTCGCTTAGGAAGATTACGCCTGACATGTGACAACCGCGGTGTTTGCTCAGGTTCAACTTAAGTGACATGAGTTTTCATAATTCGCCATCTTTTTTGTCCCTCGCACTGAATTCGATTATGTCCCTCCTTTCAAATTTTCTCCGAATTGACAGCTAATATATTTGATTAAAAAAGGAAACAATGTTAACATTGAGCACACTTTGAACATCTTGCTAAGATCAAACAGAGCAAAATATAAATTTAGCCTTGGATGAGAGCCTGCCCTGCAACGACTTGCGCAGCTGTGTATAAGACAAATATTGAAATGTGGGCGATATAGGAATAAGAACATGACGTGTTCACCGTTGAGTGGCATGTGTCGATGTATCAACTAACACTTTCCATCAATTCAAGTCTTTTATTTCTGCAATCGAGTTATTAGCAGAACACAGTAAAAGGGTTACCTCATTTGGGTACGGCTAAGACAGAGCAATCACCACGGGTGCACGTCACGAGCGAGACATCAAAGAGCAAAAAAAGACTACGAGTTATACAGGTCACGAGTAATCCAGTCCACTGGATAGCTCGACACCAAGTGAAAAAGGCGCGGGAGCTCGACATCAAATAAAACAGGCCCACGAGCCATATACTGTCCATGAGCTAAACACCAGGCAGATAAGGCCCTAGAGCAAGACACTAGGCAAAAGGCCCACTGGATAGGCTCAACTCTACATTTAAGTCCAAGGAGCTTGATTTTCGTAGTGTCGAGTTCTTGGACCATTATTGCCGAGTGTCGATCTCGTGGATCTTATTGCCTAGTGTCTGGCTCACGGGCCTGTCTTACTTTATAATGAGTATAGCTCGTGGGCCCATTCTACTTGGTACCAGTTCATGAGCTGTATGACTCGTTGGTATTTGACTCAAGGACCTTTTTTTTTTAATGTCTAATCCGTGGGCCGTATAACTCGGGGGTGTCTAGCTCGTGGGATGACCCCGCAATCACGGCATCTCGTTACTAGTATTCAGCAGCCCCATAGACCTCAGGGGCGGATCCAGAGGGGGGCGCAACCGGCGCACGCCCCCATTATTTTTTGTTAAAAACAAAAGAAATAAAAAGAAAAAATGAAATGAAACCCGGAAGTGGCACCAGAAATATTAGTTGCGCCCCCCTTTACAGAATTCCCGGATCCGCCCCTGGACCTATATCATCACTGACTATACTTGGACGTTGTGGGTTCAGTGCCGTGTGGAGTCTGAAAAGATTTCTTGCAGAGTGTTAACCGTAAACGTTAATATACTAATGGAAATTGCGATGTGTTAGTTCTCATTGTAAGTAGGGAACGTTATGTATGTATGCTTTATATCAGATATCCGTGTGGCCCACGTTTAAGTAAAGGATAGGCATATTTCGTTATTTTGCTGGAATGGCAATTGTCATGGTAACGACAAGAATCCAGCTCCTGATTGGCTGCTGATACGGAAAAGTTGCTATTCCGGCATGAGTTGTCATCCTGCATTGACATCTTTTATGAAACGTGCCCCTGGAGAATGGCATTTTCCGAGCGAATCTCACTTTAAAATGTAATTTAAAGAGATGGTGCAGTTTTGGTTAAGATGAGGCTTTAGGTTTCTAACTTTTTTATGATGATTTTTGAGATAATGAGATACCCTATGGAATTTAAAAGAGCATGTAATATTCTAAAAGGAAGTTTATTTGTTGAAATTTGGTTTTGAAATGGCTAAGATAACCAAAACAAAGCGATCCTAATAAAAGGTGGGACCCACCTTTTATTAGGATCACTTTGGCTTGCTTTATTTTTTGATAACTCAGCCATTTCAAAACTGATTTTCATCAAAAGAACTTTGATAGCCTCTTTCATATGCTCTTTCATATTTCATAAAGTCATTTTTAAGTATCTCCCAAAAAGTTCAAAGCTGAATCATCACCTCAACTAATACTGTACCATCCTTTAAAAAGTTTTTTTTTTCTCGGTTAGTCTACTTAACGCACAGAGATGTGGTAAGAATCCAATAAACAATTCTTAATGTGCATTACACTGGAATATTGACAGGTTGTTGACTTGTATAAACATACTGTACCAACTGACGACGTGGTATCAATACCTTTGGTGTAAACACCGAATCCTACAAGTGGGTATTGCCTGCTGCAATCTAAGATGTACGGCATTATGAGATGTAAAGATCGGGACTCCATAGACTGCACTCTAGTACTTCCACTCACCTGGTGACATGTTGTCGAAGTTAAAGTTGCCGCACAGCACATCGAATGCTACCACTTCCTGCAGGCCCTCCAGTCTGTGGCTGTGTATATGGAAGTTATTCAGCCATTTCAAAATGGCGTCCATCTGAGCAAATCGCAAGTCGTCCTCTGCAAAAAAAAAAAAACAAGTAAGAAACGTGACAAAGACTGTAGAAATCTATTGCAGAAAAGGTTATTACAATTTGGTGAAGGATAGCGGAGTCAACACTGACTCCTATAAATGTCAGTGAATTTAATAGTAGGTACATGTACTACGGTCGTCAATACTACTGAAAGCTCCTACAAAGACCAAGGACCTTGACGATATACAATGTTTGAATATGTAGTGTACGGCGCATTTGTATTGATATATTAATGGTATTTGTTTTCTATCACCAAGGATACATTTTCACTGGTTAGTAAAGACATTCGATCTTGGAGGAAATTACTGATTTATGCTCATTGCATTACAGTGATATAAAAATTGCAATGTCTTTAAAATATTTATTCACACATCTTCATATAACTTGGTATTACCACTTATTCATTTTTATAGGAGTTACAGTAGTTGTAACAACTGCATTGAGGCCATAGTTTTTAGTATCATGGCTATTCGCACATAGAAATAGAGAAGTTTTAAGTACAGGTACTCTATAAGCTAAATTGTGTGTATGCAAAGCACTATAAGTAAGCATGTTGCAGTCTCCACAGCTTGTCAAGTTTTGACGTTCACAATGTAAGGATGGGAAAAGGAAGTTCCTTCCTCCGGCAGTCCCACTTCCGTGATATATAATTACTACAATAACTGCTTTGTGTAATGTCTATATATGTCCAGCAAGTATACGTCATTACCAAAACACTAACAAAAAATAATGTTGTCAGAAAGTCGACCAGCATCAAACCATATCTGTCTATCATGTCAAAAGAACATGTTCACATCTTCTGTAGACAGCTGAGCTGCTACTGTATTTACGTACCTGTGCGCAAGGAGTTGATACATCCTGGCTATAATTATGTAACAGCCTAGCCCCTTCTTGCACACACACACACACGCACTCACACATTCACCACTCACATACGCATTCACCTATACACAGATTCACATATACACACACACTTCGACACACGCACACACTATTTAACACAGACTGAGACAGACAAACACATACGCACACACACATATTTTCCCAGCTTTTTTTTTTCAATCAATCATAAAAGTATAAAGATATTAGATATAAAATGTCATGCCCATCACCATACAGAAATCCACTGAGTGAGTCAAGGATGAATATGCAATACATCCAGGTACATTGAATGAAATAGACAGTATGAAAGCACAACAAAAGCAAACTCCTCTCTCTCCTGCCCCCTTCTCTTACAAATGTTTTCCAATCCTCAATCCCAAGCTCAGTTTGGTGAACTATAGCAAATGATTTGGAATAACTTATCCTCACTTTAACAATTCTATAAACTCGAAACATTGTATCTCTTTTAATTAGATATTTCTCATTCCGCACATAGTGAAAATTAGAAGTATTGTTTTCTTTTTATTTTCACCCTCTGACGTTACCTACTTCGGTAGTAATGTAAGAGGCAAATCTAATTCAATTTTCATAAAGCGTGTGTTTTTTCAAAAAGAATTTTTCCCATTAGAGATTAAACGTTTTGTTTCCAACACCAGGAGTCGTTTGATATTGCTAAATCATATCTCTTTATAATTCATCCTCTCCGTAATATCAATTTGCGATGCATTATGCTCCTAAAATTTTCATTTCTCGCAGAAAAATTCTGAATAAAGGCATCACACATACACTTGCACAGACAGACAGACAAACGGCATTACACACATAATCACACACACACAGCAGCTACCGCCTGACCTTTTCTGTTACTGCTCATCGGCATTACTAATCTTTACAGTCTGAGGTCACTTAAATTGGCAACGCAATGGAATGTCCACCTTAGATTTCTGTTGAAAAGTCATTTATCAACAAGTGTTTCGTCTTTGGCTGTTTAAGGGGGATAATCACATTTTCCCATTGTTGCGGTACTTGCATGGATCTTCATTAAAAGCAAAGTTTGTGGTAAACGGTGTGATGAATGGAGCGGTTTAGCTAAGTGAAAGCTTCTGCTTACCACAAACTTTGGAATATTTCAGAGAGGGTATGCACCTGCAGCTGAGGACGCACTTGTGGCAATTGATGGCGTGACTTCATGGATTGGGGCTGTTTTATTTTGATACAAAGGGTTTGATTCTCTCGTGGTTTACGTTTTATTTATTGTAAACAGTACACCATCTACTGAAGAGGTCACATAGTAGTTCACGGCGTATCTTTTATTTCTATTTTTATTATCAATATTATTATTTTGGTTTCACAACGAATTCCCGGTGTGTGCACGCGGAGGTTGCGCGAAGGGCAGCTTAAATGCGCCCAGATATTATAGGTTTAAAAAAATGGGGGGGGGGGGTAGGGTGCGGACGCTGCGCTGAACATTTTATTTGATTAATTAGATATGATGGCAGTCCTCGATTCAATATCGCTGCGTCTTTGTTCACTATACTCGTGCTTCCATCGACGGTGGCCTCGTGCGCTGTTGATTTTTTTTTTATTTCCTTTTTTTTGTGGCTCGTACAAAAGGCTGATGAAAATGCTTTCTCTCATGAATAGCTCCCCAGTGATTTGATGGCATGTTACTGTCATTGTGTGACTGCCGTATATCACCATGCTCAAGGATATTCCATAGTTTTATGTGATTGCATCAAGTATCCTGTTCGCGGTGCCATTCCTTGATGAGACTCAATTGATATCATGTGAAAATTAATGTCTCCGTTGACAATACCTCCATGCACACACCATTTGACAGAATTCAATACGCAGCGGGCAGCTGACATATAATATTATATGACAGCAAAAGTCGATTCATATATTGCCGAAATATCTCCACGAAAGAAAGACAGAAGACAAAATGGTAGACGAAGGAACTTTTCTGCATTTTTTTCTTTTTGTGCAGTGCGACATATGACTTGTATCGAAGTCGCTATAGGTTCCTCAGAGAAGAGATGATTGAATGTCGTCAACTTTACATTGATGTATTGATATTGTTACATTGGTTGAATCAATTAAAGCTCCGATGTGTTGAACCGTTTTCTTCCCGAGGATAAGCTTAGACAATGATGAAGAATTAGTGAGCCTTACTGTGTGTTAGGAATAGCCCCTACGTTGCTGTTACTTTGTAGTCATGGCAACCATTCCGCGCAACTATTAATGCGGTGCACAGACGGGGGTTGATGAACTACCAATAGCTGACGCAGAGCCACGTGAAATGTATTATAACTTCATTTGCACTACTACCTTTCAGATATTACTACAAAATCTGATATCATTCTCGGTTGTGTTTGTTAGGGTAAATTCTGCTTTAATTCAGCAATTTAGAGTCTCTTCCCTCAACATTCATTATGGCGAAGAATATTCAATGCAGTGGATGATTTCGTCATTTGAAGCATCTGGTCTAATATCATGCCCTTGCATCTTCATCAAATATTTATGGCGAAAATACACCCCTCAGCTTTACCCTGTCTATATATCTATCTCTCCTTCTCTATCCCTCTGTTCCCTTCGGTCCTCTTGCTCCTCTTCGATATCCCTCATCTAGTCCATGATAACTCCCTTCAACTCTTCCGCTATCTCTTCTTCGATATCTCCTCCTCCAGTTCATTTATCTCTTCCGAGTCTCACAGTCAGAGTCGGGTGATACTCTCTGATGAAGATGCTCAAGAGCCGAAGATAATGGCAATCTTACTATACATCATTCCATTTACTCCGGTTTAATATCTTCCCTCATTGGCTGTGACGTATCGATTACATTGGGGAAAATCTCCTCGGTTACGTTACAATCCTTACCTTCATGCATCATCGTTCTTGAGGACTTTTATTTCTGGCAGGACGTATCAGCGACGTCCCGTTTCCTGATTGAATGACAATTTCTTATTCATCCTATTCTAACTTCACGTTTCAGCAACCTACCAGTACCTCTGAATACATCGGATCTCAGTAATTTTGTTTTTGCTGGAGCGGAAAACCACTTATATACTACAAATTGGAAAGAAGATCTGCATGGAATATTTTGGTGACTTGACATGCTTGATTACAAAGTGCAAAACTCGAGAAAAGATACGACGTAACTCTAATGGGAAACCAACAATGACCTGACGGCACCTACTCAATTGCACAGCAAGCTGTAAAAATGTGATAAAATTCTCTTTATGGGGACTGGACAAGATGAAGAAAATTCATATAAGGAGAAAAAATTTATAGTGAATGGTATGATTGGGGAAAGGACTAATATTTCAAAACAAAGTCTTACGGATAGAAAGCAGCTAACTTCGATACGAAATGAAGTATTTCTTTTTGTTTGAGTAGCGTGGTTTGCACCTACATGCTTATAGAATATAAGTAAGTGACTGAGCACTACATATCCAAAAATAGTTACCATGACGCATGATTTTCACAGGAATTTTGTTCGAGCATCTACTATTATGATTCGTCACTCTGTGTTTAACGCAAAGGGGCTCAAAGTGTTAATTATTAACAGGAAAGGAAAGATAAAAAGGTAGCGGAAAAATGAGAAGAGAATGACATAAAATCAGAAAGAGAGAGAGAGGGTAGGGGAGACAGGGAAGGAGAGGGAAAGAATGCAGAGTGGAGAAATAAGTACGGAAGGAGAAGAAGGGTAAATAAGTGGTAGCTCTGAACTTTTCGCTGTACTTTGTGGGTATATCGTGATCATTTGGGCCGTAGAGTTTCCTGGCATCGCTGCAATAGAAACCGGATCCCTTCCTAAGCAGTAAAAATCGGTTGCTCTCAAATTTTTCCTCTCCACAATACCGTAACGTGTGGACCCTCCGGTCTGAATAACAGGCGAAACTATCATCTTTCCAGCGGCCCAGCCAATAAAAGATGAAACCTCTCGAGAATAAATAGAGATGGAATTCGAAGCCTCGGTCTTCTGCCTTCAAATGAAAACTGTTCACACACGACACGGTGGAGTGTGTGTGTGGGACTGACAGAGAATTAATTCTATCGGCATGCCAGAGCTCCCGCCAATCTTCATTCTCTGCCTCTCTTTTGCTTCCAGGAGTATATCACTTTCACTTTGTAATCAACGTCTAAAAGCCCTCGGCGATGGCAGGTTTCAAAAGAGCCCCTTTTCCAAGCTTTTATCGCAGACGATTCATGATGTCAGGGGGGATTTGTTTTATGGGAAGGTCGAATTGGCGCCATACAGACAACTAATACCAGCAACATAAAACCAGATATATGTTGACTAACCTTAATTGCCGATTTAAGTCTTGACTTTTAATCTCTAAGATCACCACCCGTCATTACGAACAATATCACCAGTGAATATATCTGTGTTGGCGACGCTAATTCCATACAATATCAAAATGTATTCAAAAATTATATTTGGCCCAAATATTTGTTTATTCAATGAATGATTTATTAAATGACAATGTCACAAAGTCATGAATCAAGCAATTTGTGTGTGTGTTTTTTTGTGAAACCAAACGTAAGACGCGAGAAAATATTGAAATCGAACAACACATGAGACATTCATGTACAGGAAGCCTGACCTCGTGAAAGAAAATCAGACATGCATTAATAGTTTGAATACAAGAATACTAGTTTGAATACAAGAATACTAAATCATTTAATTGTAGGGTGATTTTCTAATTCACTGTTCAAAGAAAAAAAAAAGTTTAAAGAAAAAGAGAGGAGGTTGAACCCCCCCCCCCCCCCCAAGTATTGACCTCTTTATCCTTCTGGTAAGTCTGGTATGTAGTAAATGCCCACTGAAAAGTTGTGAGAATTGCTCTCAAGAGTGTTTTTGGGGACGTGAACCCTTGAGCTTCTCACTTTAATTTCTCTGTCCAAACAGCTGAGCCATTTCAACCACTTACATCCGATGGAACATTCCTCATATCAGTCTATGCTACACGAGGCACTGTAAATCTTTTATGGATGTGAACAGAAACATATCAGCTACGACATGGGAATTTATCGTAGTGAAACTCGTTTATTTTTTGCCTCTGCTGTAATTTACGGCCAGTTCTGCATCCTTAGTTTCACCGTCTCGCTCAGTGTCTTGCTTTCCAATTTGTAAGGGAAGATTTGGTGATAGGGATACCTCGTCTTACCCCCTCGTCCTATCTTTCCATCAGCCCTAATTACGCTGATTGGGAGGGAGTTTTTGATTTACAGTTTCGCGAGCGTTTGATTTCAATCCAACGCGGAAGCATCGAATTGGCTTCAGTGCCGTCGTCTGTTGATGTGTGTATTTGTAGTGTGCATGTGTGTGTTTGAGTGTGTTAGGTCTGCGAGTCCCCCTCCTTTTTTTTTGTGGCGTCGCTATACTTGCTGAAAAAGTGACCTATCTTTTTTTAGATCAATGGATTCATACTATATAAGTCATTTCCGCCGCCAAAATATTCCCTTACTAAAGTCAAAATAAGATTTTCAGAGAAGACGTTAAATCTGTACTTCTTCATTTCTTGCAAGTTGTTAAGATTTCTTTTTTTTAAGAGTTGGAACAGCTCTCAAAGGAGATGTTGTACGTATTTCTCGATTGATATTATGACATTGGTCTGTGAATGACAATATATGATGTGTATTTATGGTACAATGATATTTGACTCACGTGGGTGCAACGCAACTCCATGTACAATTTGATGCTGAAAATAAAGCAAAATCATTTATATTCACATGATGATAATTGTCATGAGAGTATCATAAAAAATGTGCCATAATACAAAGAAGTTATGGATTTAAAAAAAAAAAACTTGCCTACGACTGAGATGAAACGTGTTTAATTCCAATCTATTCATTAATATCAACGGCATCGCCTATGCTTTTACTACAGAGAAGTGCCTGTGATTTTTTTTTTTTGCAGTATGAAATTGACTATATCAAATTAGGGGGGGGGGGAGGAGGATTTTCAATGATGAGACTGCATTCTGCATCATTTTCGCAACCTCCCACCCACTCACTTTAAACTTATCCATTGATAGACCTGCATGGAACCTTACCCACCAATTGACAAACAAGGGCGCTTTAATGGCAAACTTCCTTCATGATACAGTTCATGGTTTTTACGAGGTCCATGCGCATTTTCATTCGCAAAAGCAAAGACATATGAGAACTGTCATTGTTTGTATCCTTGGATTTAATATAAACTTTTCTGCACCGCCCTATTTCACCTCGAGATTCGTTTTATGACCACCTTCTACCACTCCAAAGTACATCCTTAAGTCCGCTCTATTGGAGATGATCGAAAAGTGAGGTTCTGGCTAACCGGTGTTTGTCAAACAAAACGACGAAGTCTCGTTTAATCTTTGAATGCTTTGGATAGACATGTAGTGTTCTCTCGATAGAAGTAAATAAAAAAAAATGTCTCTACGTATTGAACATGTTGAAGACGTATATCTCCTCAGTTCCCTCAAGTATAATCAGCTAAACATTGGGTTATCTGATGCATTTCTATACTAACAAAGATAGTGGACGAATCTCATGATCTTAGGTGGCTAAAAGAACGTGTGAAAGGAAATATATCTCGTGCATAATTTGCCATTGTTTTGAATAAGTAATATACTCATCATTGCCAGCAAAATTGCCGCAAACTTTGTTGGTTTTAACTAAAACACATTAAATCAGCGACCATGCATGTGTACGTATCTTCTATATTATCATGTTATGTTCTGTTGAAGGGAAAATAGATTTGCAAAGTAGATTGAATCGATTTAACTTGAACTGAATTAAATTGAATGAAGATAAATATTTGATATTTGTTACAATTTCTGTGACGAGAGAGAGAGAGAGAGAGAGAGAGAGAGAGAGACAGAGAGACAGAGAGAGCATTCTCCAAAACAGTTCTGATAATGCAACTCAACGTAAAGATGCTAGACAAAATAAGCTAGGGATTTAGAAATACTCTACCAGTTACCCTCAGTAAAAAACAAATAATAATAAATAACTAGAAATGTCGCTATGGCGACTGGTATGCCTCCGCCATACTGCATGATTCTCCTAATAGGTCTATAGTACATGTGGACAATGTGTGATTACATTTTCACAAAATTGGCAAAATATTAAAACGACATGTCTGTCACAGATGTATCGAATGTTCACCTTCCTTGACCTATGTTTAATTGGATGAATAGGAGAGCATGTATTTGGGGATTTAAGAACTTTAACTTCGACTTTGACCCTTTCATAAGTTTACGCACTTTAGTAATTTTCAAGGTATGGGAAAAAAGTGCAATTTCTGTGTTGAACAGTAAATTGTTATCATTTTCATCTGGCCTTTGATTCATAAGAGAATCACTGTCAGGCAGGTATACATAAATATATACTAAGTTTAAAGATAACTTGAGCCACTTCCGAGATATGGAGAAAGAAGTAAGTTCAGCACTTTCACTTGATCTTTGACCTTTTGACCTTTGACCTTCTTGGCAAAAAAAAAAGAAATCCCAGAGAATCTCTAATGGGTTATACATGCATACATCAAGTTTGAAAAAAATAATCCTGCTGGCATTGCATAAATATAAGGAAAATAGTACAATTTTGAAGTATTGCCCTTGACCTTTGACCCCTGACCTTTGATCCCATGAACCCCAAATTCCAAAGATAACCACTGCCAGTCAGTACATGCATATATATTTTGTTCCATAAAGATACCTTGAACAATTTCCAAGATACAGAGAAAAAAGTGAAATTTTAACATTTTACTTGACCTTTTGACCTTTGACCTTTTGACCTCATGACCCCAAACTTTCACCAGAGAATTTTAATTGGGTAATACATGTATACACTAAGTTTCAAGAAAATATCTTCAGGGATTGCATAGATATGCGGGAAATAGTGAAATTTTAAGCATTTGACCTTGACCTTTTGACCTTTTACCTTGAGCATGTGCACCCAAAAGTTGATAGGCACAACTTCATCCCCTAATACACATACATGCCAAGTTTCATTAGGATACCTCAAAAGGTTTTGATAGTTACCCTGTCCATAAAATTCATTACAGACGGACGGAAGGACGGACGGACGGACAACCCGAAAACATAATGCCTCCGGCACCACTTCGTGGTGGAGGCATAAAAATTAACAAAAATGCAGAATTATTTTGTAAGGCAGTGACAAATACCTCAAGAAAGATTTGGCGCTTTTTTTTCAAATTTCTTGTATCATCCAACAAGCGCAATTGAATATGTAATATATGCAGTTTAGATTTGAATTTCGCTACACAATTCTAAGAATCAGTTAATGTAAATTTGATTAAGATTCTCACATATTCATGAATTAATCAATCATTATTAAGTTGTAACATTAACTGTGAATTTCATTTCATCCATTTAATTCTATCATTGTAGTCAATTAGTAGCGCGTGAATTTGTATTGTTATTACCTTGTGCAGCCTGTAATTGTGTGATCGCCACGTAGCCAACTATAGGATGCCCCTCTTCGCTTCGTCCCAAATGGACCTGGAAAAGTAAACGAAAAGACGAATTCTGCTCAATATAAAGTGAGAAGTGTTACTGGAGGAATATGAAACATTCTAGAAATCAGAGAGGACATAACATATATAGCAAAGCAGACGAATCCATGGCAAGAAGAAAGGGAAAAAAATACGGGAGACATTTTAAAAATGCGTGGTACTGCAAGTTTCGCCTTAATAGGGGATAGAAGCAGTGGCTTTCCTACTTTTCTGAGCAAATTTCAAACATTTGAAGGTCCGAATTCATCATTCAATCAAAATCAGGCTTCGTGTTGCTGTTGCTGTTGAACCGTTAGGTAATAAACTCTGTACCTCTGTTGTACAATGTCCTCTCGATTCGAAGAACAAGAAGGGAAAATGGAGCTTGTCATAAAATCAGAGTTTAGAAACATTCATTTCTTTCTCTCTGTCTTCAATTTTGAGAAAGTGCAATGAAATGACGGCTTATATGCCAAAAGAAAAAAAAATCACCCAAACAAAATAGCCGGAAAATATACACACGTAGAAACACTCTTGATTTACATCGAGAGGACAGGCCTAATATTACACACTGGAAGAAATTTTTGCTGTTTGATTCGCTCGCCGGACCAATTGCAATCTGGAAAGAGAGACTGTGCCTCTGTATATAAGATGATTGATGAGCCGTGGTAGGTCACGTGATGATATCTGCATCGGGAGTCGTCTTTTCGAATCACACCATATCTTAAACAGCACCACAGCTGGAGCGGTCTGGCAAGCAAGGAGAAAGTCTAAATTTAGTTTTAAGCCGTCGGGACAACATTAGATATGTCCCAGCTGCTGACGTCACAATCAGTGATCATGTGAAGAGGCGTATCCTTCCCCCCGTATTTATTTCCCACGTCGCCGGGATTCCCGTGATATGTTTGACCGACTTTCCACTTCTCTCTGACTTTTTCCCCTTTTGTGGGACGTGTTTAAGTAGGAAACTCAACCGTCTTCTCGTGTTTGTGACAGATATACGGGAGCTAAGATTAAGCGTACAGTGGCCCACGCCAAAAATAATTGGTCACCGGTTTGGCGACACTTCGGATTAAAAAAGAAGAATTTACCTGAGGAACTTTGATTACACTTGAAATTAATCACCAAACAAAACAAACTTTGATTGTGAGAAGGAGTGACAATGTTAAGAACAAACTAAAAGAAGAAAGGTCATCGAGGGTGCACTAACTCGCAAAAAAAAAAAAATAGCTAAAGGAGAAGTGCAACTTGCGTTAGGTAAAAATAATCTCGATGTAGACACCTGTCGACCCCTTACCCTCCCCTCATCTTCTCCATTACCTGCAGAGTGCATCATTCCATTCCGCAGCGGCTTTTGCCTATACGTATACCGCACAAGTTCTATTGCAATTCATAAAATACCAAATTGCAACCTGGAAATGCAATTTGCAGTCGGGTAATTGCAATTCTGTTGACGAAAGCGTCAGGAAATCAAATCATAAAGTGTGCGAAGAATCAGGCCGAGGACCAAAGTTATGCAGCCAATAAACCCAGAAGTCGCTTCGCCTGTCAGGCTAGCCTTTCGTGGGAGACCAAAAGAGAAAACAACAACACACAACAACAACAACCAAACCCATTGCGTGGAAAAGAGTCTCCAAGACATACTCTGCCATCTAGATTACTTCTTCTTAATTTTTTCCTGCATATTCTGATGGTATTTCTGTCTTCCTAGGAATAAACCACCTGTCAATATCTGGCAGCTGTGGAGTCGATTGCCAGATGCGTAAGACATTTCAAACTCTACTGTTTCAGCCGGCAATCATATTGAACTTCGTACATATTTGACACATGTCACTTTCTATCAGAGAAAGGAACACTAGTCTTGCATACTTATTCAAGGGTAGACTTGATGATTCTGTGAATGATTTCATTAAAAATTATGTCAGTATCATCCTTTTAAATGTCCTATTCCTCCGCTCTCTTTCTTATTCCTCAGTTTCATTTTATCACAATTATTGCTATCGCATTATCATATCAATGATTTTGTCATTACCATCACTATATTTTCATAAGATATTATCATCGTTATCATTATAACATAAAATCATAATCATCATCATACTTGACTTGAGAAATTATGCCATTTTAGTGTATTCGGCAAGGATTCATTACAATGCTTACCAAAAAAAAAAAAATCGAGCAAAAATCGAACTAAATAAATCGGAAGACCATTAACCGTTCAATATTTCTAAATTCACCTTGAAGCGCGCATTCTCATTCAGGGAGAAGCCCAGTCACCTTCGAAAAATCCTCTCTGATCACTTACCAACCTTTCGAACAAAATTTCCACCCATGCTCTCCCCTCTCCTCTCTCCCCCTCCCTTCTCCTCTTCTCTAACTGCAGCCTTAAATTCCCTCAAAATGTCAAAACAGTTCGACGCCTCTGCGTCCAACACACATACACGACGTATTCCCTGTAGCCTGTAGCGTCACACGTTGTCGCTCGGTGGCTGGCGAGCGGTCTCTCATCTTTGTTTTTTCTACTCCCACCCCTAGAAAGGCAATCCTTGCGACCACATTTTGGCGCCTTTTATCCTGGCAGCGGCGTATCGAATATCTCGGTCTGGCTTCCTGGTTTTCTTGCAGAAGCTTTCAGGCCGAGCACAAAATATTTCTGGCAATGCTGAAATGCTAATTGTATGTTTTATATTTTGTACATATAATGATGACTTGTACGTGTACGTGTGTGTGTGTGTGTGTGTGTGTGTGTGTGTGTGTGTGTGTGTGCAAATCAAAGGAATCCTATCAAGCGTATGCTATCAATTTGAAGAGGCATTCCAGACAATTTAATTTCACATTATGTAGACCATAAATCGATATAGTGCCATCTATAGATTTGCGGAATTTATTATGGTCATTGAGCAGATAAATCCATACTTTTTAAAATCCGGAACATGATACACTGAATAATGATGGTGACATAGAGGCTCACACATTCCATTATAAAGTAGCAATGTAATTCAATTACAACATCACTTGCTCTGTTCAACAATTTCATCTGTCTAAAATTTATGCATGATTTCTTCTTTTGTTCTGCTTCCTTGATCATCCAGATGCATTCTTATGTGAAGCTGCAATGTCATCATCTTCGTTCATTGTAGTTTGTTATGAATTTTGAAAACATTTCAATTCCTCATCCTACAATCACTGTCAATTTTAAAACTCTGTACCCAGTATAACCAATGTATTGATGTTCAAACGGGAAAAAAGTCTAAAAATCATTTGGAGGTCTCCTTTAATATACCTACAATACACCGTGAGGAAAGTTAACGCCATTGTGTTTATCTTACATGTATGCATACGCTTCTTAACAACCCCGTCAGTTACTTGCATGCAGTTGGCTCATGATGGCTAATCTCTTCTACATGGAAGAGCATAAGATACAAGGCCACCACTTCGTAAGTAGCCTCTGTTTTTTATGGTTTTCTTGACATCATGTTTCAATCACTCAGTTAATTTCACTTTTTAAACGAACATATTTGGCTGGCAAGAAACAAATTTGTAAAATGAAAATCGGACATCAGACATTCAGAGATGTCATAGCACTGAACCACCTGTGAAAAAAAAGATCCAAAAGACAAACTTAACTAAATAATAAACTTATAGTAACAAGTGAAAATGAGAAAGAACTCGAAACAACCCCCGTTTGCGTATCAGCCTTTGAGTATACCTAGTTACAAATATGTCTGAAGGTCCTAATAAGTCCTGCTTGGCCTATTTCACTGCATGTTTTTTGGTCATCATCATTTATAAATTTATTGAAAATTGCCACACACCTCACACTTCTTCCTAAGGCATGCATAGAGCACATTGCAAAATTAAGATCGATACGCTTTCAGATTGAATTCCAGGCTCTTTGAAGGATTTTTGCAGAGTGAAGATCGATTTACATTGTATAGTGGGTATCTATTCTTATCCGGGACACAGCCAACAATTTAGGACTACTTTCTAAAAGGAATTTGCAGTCATTACGGGTAATAGGAATTGCGCACTAGGAATTGCCTTTGACTGGTAATTGATTCTTGGCCAAGGGAACATCATGGCAACAGAAATCAAGTTGAAATGGACATGACTAATGGAAAGGGCTTTATGATATTGGCTCTCACAATAAGTGTCTCATAATCGCTCTCACGCGGACTGCTTGGGTTGGCTTAGACCTTCGTAATCATTGTTTCTCATTAAAGTTAAAATGTGTGACTTTTAACGTAATAAGATAAAAAAATGAAGAGCGGTTTATCAAGTTGATCAAAACAGAGATTCTACGAATCATGTATGATATACACACTCATGTGATCAAAATTGTTTTCATTGATCACCGTGCAAGAATCCAGCAGAATGATGTATTTGGACTAAGAGACGGCAGACACTAACCCTTATACTTTAATTGATAATTGACCGAATGCGATGCTTTGTAGCAGTATTGCAATAAATCTATTTTGATAATCACTCCACTTTTATAACGATGAAACGAAACGCTCGCCCATATGTTAACATCCTGAAGTAAGCACCAAGATAGCACTTATCTTTTTTTTTTAATACTAAAGAGTGAAAAGAAGTCATCACAACGGTAGCGATCCCTTTTCAATTGAAAGTCCCGCTTATACAAGTTTGGACCGACGAGTTGAGTGTCAATTCTTGTTCATGCTTTTTCACAAATCTGAATGTCTGGTATATGAGAGCTAAATCCTTTAATGGGGTCAGCCTACCGCTGTTACAAAGTGTGACTGACGAATATTATCAGTTATCTAGGAACGCACTCACCACTAATTGCTCCGCAGATCGAAGAAAATTGACTGACACCTGCTGGGCGTATCTTCCCTGAGTTTACACTTAATGCCAGGAACATCGGCAGTGAAGAGAGTGTTGACTAGCCTTACATTATAGTGATTTTGAATTATCCGTAATGATTTGCATAACGTGAACTGACTAGACATAGGACAGTGAATTTTTTTAGAAGTTTCTTTTTTACCTCAATCGTATTCATTGGCATCTAGTCTCTTCTTTGCCATGTTTGCAGGTAGACATTACTTCAAGCAAGCTTATAACACACACTTACAAATTAAATACAGTAAGCTCAAGAGCTTATGAGGACCATTATTATCACAGGTAATTAAGTTTTAGTGTGGAGATGACGATGCGTTTGCAATGGGTGTGCGTTTGTGTATGTGTGGGTGGATGGGTCTATGTGCATGGGGGATGTATGTAAGTGAATAAAAGGACAATCATGAACATTTCTCCGGAAATTTTCAGAGAAAGAAAGAGAGAGAGAGGGAGGTAGCATGAGAGAAGCAAGTACCTGAAATATTACGATACGTGACCTGTGTAAAACAATCTAGGTTTGCTAGGTGGGCCTCACAGGCACTCCCAGCTTCACAGACAATGACGAAGATTGGTATTGGCGCAAAATGGCCTACTGGCACATTTACTTTGCATGCATCGCGGCTAAAGAGTAACCCAAGTGTTTTGTTGCCATGGAGTTGATGTGCTAATGATGAAAGTGGACTACTGGTGGCAGTTCTGTGTCAAACAAACAGTTTTTTCTCATAAAAGATTTATATGCCATGCTAAGAAAGAAATAATGACTACCTAAGAAAGAGGAAAATGTATAATGTTCTTACTCACATTATGAACAACCCTTCGGATCGCACCATGAACCAACTACAAAAAGCGGAGTGCTCTTATTGTTTTAATATCGTATTAATCTGCCTTGTTAGACATGGTTAAACACAATCTCCGAACAAAGTTAAGAGATAATTATGTTCCCACGTTTATTAACACATATTTTCTAACATCCCCCTACCCCTCATAGCCAGCATACTGGAACACTTCGATCCTGGGTCGCGCGACCCCCTTGCTCACCAATATTGTTCTTATAACAGCGAACTTTATGAGCGTATATTAGACTAACATTGCCGTCTTACCCCACTCAAGTTAGCACGCGCTAAGATTGATCTCTCTTGACACCGCACATCACTTTTCATTAGACTAAATGTGTGTGCAGAGCCAAACGGGTTTTGCAGGCGCCCGTACGTAAAAATCCATACAGAGCTTTCTGCTCAAACCACCGCCTCCCTTGTCATACAGACGTTGAATAGCGGGTAGTCATGTTTAAAGGGAATCGTCTGCCAAGAAGTGCCTTGGCCTTGGACATCTTGTATTGCTTTGATTGAGAATGTTGGGGTTTCAAACTACGGTAATGTCATGGTTTCCACTCATGATGCACTATTTGATTATGATCAAACTCTTTTAGGTTGAATCATTGTCGTGTTCATTTCTTTATTTTGACCGACATCTTCCTTATCAATGGACTACTACAGTAGCATCTTCAGCCATGTTTTTGCAACATTTCGCTTTTTGCAACAATTCGTTCTTCTTTTGTATTTTCTCACTACTCTGCCAATACTCTTCGAATTCCTTGTGCTTGATCACGTCAATCCCCAATTACGCATACTACATTGATTGATAAATGATGATTATGTCATATGCGCATCTGATATACATATATATATATATATATATATATATATATATATATATATATATATATATATATAGGCGTACCTGTGTTTTGGTACCTTGTCTGCTACCGGCGGTTTCACGCTGTCGCGATCAACAAACTACATATTCCCGACGGATATATACCAAACGGATATATATATATATATATATATATATATATATATATATATATGTATATATATTATATATATACAATATATAATATATTCATATTCGTGTAAATGTATTGATACGATGTAACGAAATAGGATTCCTCATCATGTTCATTATCTTTTGACTAGACCAACATGTCATCGTGAGAATCGACCGGCAGTCTCCCTCTCTCTCTCCTCTTTCTCTCTGTCTCTCTCTTCCTCCCTTTCACACACAAACACACACACACACACACATGCACACACATACACACACGCACACACGCACACACATGCACACACGCACACACAAACAAACAAAGGAGACAATTGCACAAACTCATACCTTTGATGACAGGACGGGATTAATTAGGGTTCGATTTCAGCAGTGACGCGTCTATCTCGATCTGCCCTAGTTACGTTATGACAAGGTATTCGATGATACATGATACTTGTTTTTGGGGGGAGATGACACGAACTACAGACGAATGACATGGATGTACAGCAGAAGAGTGAAAAGGGAAGTGAAAAACGACAACAAACAAGTAGGGAAAGAAAAGTAGTCGGATGTTTCACCGAAAGTATACGAGGGAATAGTAATTGTAGGATTAGAAAGAAACCAACACAAGATCTGGTGCTGCCAATAAGAACGGCATTGTGCTGGCTGTTTTTTTCTACGACCACCTGCGATTGTGCGTAATTAGAAGTCATTCAATCTGTCATTACCGTCGTCACTTTGTTGATACACAATCCTAATTGCATTTTAAGATATCTAGGCGTTCTGAAAGAGTTAATATTGTTTATCATGTCCGGTAAGCACTGATGAGGGTTAACATTTGTAATCATGCCAAGTTCCTTTCGCACATCGTAAGACATGTTACAAGGGTCTTCTTGATATTAGTATGCCTATATAATTATGGAATATATGAACAATACTGAAGTGCTATAAGCATAGGCATCAATTAGTTACAGTCACATGCTTTTTAACATCTTGACATTTCCTTTGTACATTATACCACTGGCCGAAGACTTACATCCATGTTGTTTGTAATCGATGTGTTTCTGTCTATAACATATTGTTGTTACGTCAATTCGATGAAGACCTCGTTTTTTTGATACACAGAGCACAATGAAACAAACTTGTTTTTCCTTCTTCTTCCTTTTCTTTTTTTCATTTAGCGAGGAATCCTCTTGCACGAGCAAGCCGCTGTCACCCTTTAATGTGAAATGAATCTCACACGTCTATGTAATGACCTTATTATATGGCTAACTCAATACGTCCCGACGCCGCTTGCAGCACCCGAGGGGCCGTGTTCCGTTCGTGCCCGCGCTCCGAATGGGGCTCGAGCCAACATCCCAGCCACTTTCACACTCTTCTGATGGTTGCTTTTAAAGGGTACTTCACTAGATTGTCTCGCCAACTTATCATCTGCAGTGAAAACACGTCTTCCACGCAGATTTTGAAGCTTTCGACTCTCTCCCTTCGCTAAAAATCATCGTAAATGTAAAGAACGAGATGTATAGCTAAATCACAAAACACCCTGATTCATTGAAACAGCAAGGCACCGTGGAAAGTGATAAGCCTTTTTATTATTCGCGTGCCAATTTAAAAATCCTATTAAAGATATTTCCGCCATTTACTGACGATAGTAAATTATAAATTGCACTAATGCAAGTGTAGCCTCGAGGTGACTTTAATAAGTAGGCACACTGATCTACCTGTACAGACTTATGTGAAGTAATTGTTAATGCGGGATGGCAGACTTAGCCAGAATTGTCTTGCTTGACAATAGGATGAAGAAAAGCACTAGCTTCGTTATCAAAGTACATTTTAACCAGCAGCACATCTTACCAAGGATTCTTCAATACTGTCACTGTTTCTTGTGAACCTACACAATCACGTTCTGTATCAGTTCTCTCAAACGATAGGGATAGACGCGCGGCTTTCCTGCTTTTATTCGAGCACCGAGAGCGGATCCCTTGATTGAGTGCCTAGACGCACCCGTAATCTCACCAAGATGTGTACGTATTACAGCGGGCCCCTTTCCATACACCCCTTAGCGGGAATTAGCCGAGAATAGCCGCGCGACGTGTACTATATAGATTATAGTTTCTAGCACATGCAACACTGCGGGTTATGTCTAGTCCTATAACCGTTTTGTCATCGCACACAGGTTTCTTTCACCTCAATGTATTTAACAGCTCATCTAGACGAAACATAAAACACTGTTACCGTGATTTCCCAAGAATTTCCCCTGGAATTGTTTCATTTGTACAACAGTATGGAGAGACTTGTGCTTATACTTTGTGTGTATTATAGGAAGGTCTCTCTCCCTCTTTCTGTCTGTTGTTTCGTACAGTCGATCAAACAAGGGCTAACCACAAAAGTGCGGTGTGTATACCTGCTAAGAGCTGTATTTAGACAGCAATAGCAAGGCATTTCCATTTCACCAGTCTCTTTACGTACGACGCACATTAACCCTGTCAATACTAGAGCTTTGAGATACTCTCGAAATCGTATACATGCAGCATAGTTACAGGTGAGATCGACAGGGTTAAACCGTTCATTTTGTAACAGAGTTATGTCTTCAATTCCTTCGTAACAATAATTGCTGTGCTAGCATCATTTACAATGGCACACACACACACACACACACACACGCACACACACACGCACACACACACATTCACTCACTCACTCACACAAACATACAAACACGCATCTTCGCAGACATAACGTAGATAACTTCAGTAACTTCATTAGTATTCTTGCAGACAACTAGTTAAAGGAGAGTCAATGAATCAACCTCCTTCCCGTAAATCACTATCATCTTCAGACTCTAAAATGAGGCTGCGTTAATCGAAAACAGCTATTTCGGGTCAAAATGTAAGAAAGTAGGAGTGTTTGTCGTAAAGTGACTGATTCACTCCTCGATGAGGGGTATAATTTTTCCTGTCAAACTGCGTGAGCGAAAGTGTATACGTGGGACTTCATACACCAGTAAACAAATTCTACATCACGTGGCATGTACTGATAGTTCGCGGTTGAGGAAAAGAATACATTATAATAATAACAGTACAATGTCGGACGGCATGAAAATGTATACGGACATGGCGTGTGACATTCATGTAATGATTTCCGTCTGCATTTTACAGAGCAGCCATTTTGACAATATGAACAATAACACGACTTCATACAGCAGCTTACAGGGGAAAATGGACATAAATGATACAAGAAATTATCATCATCATTTGGTTTTCAATCAACTTCTGTTCACGATTATATGGTATGAAACATGGGCGTAAATCCCGAGGGGGGGGGGGGATGGGGGGGATATATCCCCCCCCCCCCCCTGAAATGAAGGAGGGGGGATGGCCTGTACAATCATCCCCCCCTGAATTTTGAGGGGAAAAATGGAGGAAGCAGAAATGTGATTGTTTCAATTTTGGCATTGCATGACGTTTGTACGCCGGCCTTCAGACAGGTAACAGAGCTGAACAGTATTCTATCTTGTAGGAAAATGTATACATAATTTTCTCAAGCGCTCGCTCGCTTCGCTCGCTCGCGAAGAATTAAGTAACGTCGACATACACTGTAAGGTATGGCTCAGACGTTGACAACGTCAAATAGTGTAGGCCTACATGTAAACATGCTATGACGCGAGTAACTGGGGACCTTCTGCAAAATATGTACGAAAACAAACAAACAAACAAACAAACAAACAATAACAAAAACTATATCGCCATAATTGAACCCCCCTCCATTTCCTGAATCATTCCTAATCCTGAGAAACGACAGTGACTGATGACTCAGTCAGGATACATCTATGGGCATACCGGCCAGGGAAGATCAGGGGCGTCGAATCTATTTTTTTTTTTGGGGGGGGGGGGGGGGGGGGCAAAGGGGCATTTGCCCCGCCCCTACGGAAGTGTTTAGGCAGAGAAATCATTTATTACCCAAGCAATTCCCGAGATGAGGACAAATCTTGAACTTTCTTAATGGAAAATTGTCCAAATATCGCCAGAACTATGCACCAGATCGTTGTATTGCAATCATAAACCTGCAAAAGCTCCACTATACAGGATCCCTTTCGATAAACTTTGTACACTTTTGACATTGACGTATGTTTCCCTTATCAAAGAGTGTGCAGTAGATCTTTCACTTAACAAAAGCACCCTCATAATGATGCAGAGGCGTCGATGGGGGGGGGATGGTTCCCCCATGAAAGTGGGACAAACAAAAGCGAAAAATATAGCTACAAACGGGAGTTTTTGGAGTGTAAAATGTCAAAATTTTAAAGCTCGCTCGCTCCGCTCGCTCGCATTTAACCGCTATGCCATTCTCCTGACGTTGCCAGTGACTGACAGCAGTTGCGCCCGGTGCGCCCCCCTTAATTTCCAAAGCGAAAAATATAGCTACAAACGGCAGTTTGGGGACTGTAAAATGTCAAAATTTTGAAGCTCGCTCGCTTCGCTCGCTCGCATTTAATCATTCTCCTGATGTTGCTGCAAGTAATTGCCAACAGTTTTTGCACGGTGCGCCTCCCTTAGTTTCAAAAGCGAAAAATATAGCTACAAACGGCAGTTTTGGGACTGTAAAATGTCAAAATTTTCAAGCTCACTCTCTTCGCTCGCTCGCATTTAATAACTCTCCTGATGTTGCTGCCAGTCCAGCAGTTTTCACCCGGTGCGCCCCCCTTAATTTCCAAAGCGAAAAATATAGCTACAACGGCCGTTTTGGGACTGTAAAGTGTCAAAATTTGAAGCTCACTCGCTTCGCTCGCTCGCATTTAATCATTGTGCCATTCTCCTTATGTTGCTGCCAGTAATTGCCAGCAGTTTTCGCCCGGTGCGCCCCTTAATTTCCATAGCGAAAAAATACAACCACAAACGACAGTTTTTGGGACTGTAAAATGTCAAAATTTTCAAGCTCACTCGCTTCGCTCCCTCCCATTTAATAATTATTCCATTCTCCTGATGTTGCTGCCAGTAATTTCCGGCAGTTGCGCCCGGTGCGCCCCCCTTAATTTCCAAAGCGAAAAAGAATAGCTACAAACGGCAGTTTTTAGACTGTAAAATGTCAAAATTTTCAAGCTCGCTCACTCCGCTCGCTCGCATTTAATCGCTATGCCATTCTCCTGATGTTGCTGCCAGTGATTGACAGCAGTGCGCCCGATGTGCCCCCCCCCCCCTTAATTTCCAAAGCAGTTACAAACGGCAGTTTTTGGACTGTAAAATGTCAATATTTTGAAGCTCGCTCGCTTCGCTCGCTCGCATTTAATCATTATTCCATTCTCCTGATGTTGCGCTGCAAGTAATTGCCAACAGTTTTCGCACGGTGCGCCCCCATTAATTTCCAAAACGAAAAATATAGCTACAAACGGCAGTTTGGGGACTGTAAAATGTCAAAATTTTGAAGCTCACTCGCTTCGCTCGCTCGCATTTAATCATTGTGCCATTCTCCTTATGTTGCTGCCAGTAATTGCCAGCAGTTTTCGCCCGGTGCGCCCCTTAATTTCCATAGCGAAAAAATACAGCCACAAACGGCAATCTTTGGACTGTAAAATGTCAAAATTTCCAAGCTCGCTAGCATTTAACCGCTATGCCATTCTCTTGATGTTGCTGCCAGTGATTGACAGCAGTTGCGCCCGGTGCGGCCCCCCTTAATTTCCAAAGCGAAAAAGTATAGCTACAAACGGCAGTTTTTAGACTGTAAAATGTCAAAATTTTCAAGCTCGCTCGCTCCGCTCGCTCGCATTTAATCGCTATGCCATTCTCCTGATGTTGCTGCCAATGATTGACAGCAGTGTGCCCGGTGTGCCCCCCTTAATTTCCAAAGCGAAAAATATAGCTACAAACGGCAGTTTTGGGACTGCAAAATGTCAAAATTTTCAATGCAAAAAGATTTCACCGTGGGAGGGGGATATCCCCCTACCATACCCTCTCCCCCTCCCCCCGCTTGCTTCGCTCTATCACATATCCGCTCCTCCTAAGATCAAATTCTGTCTACGCCGGTAATAGGCCCAATTATTTAGTAGGCCTTCACAGTGATGTCGCACGGGCGGAGCAAGAGCTGAAATACCACGATTTAGTCATTCAATAATATATTGTGAATATTTCATTTTCTTATTGTTTTTTTTTTTTTAAGAAAAGAAAACAAAATTTCACCAAAAGTGTGCACCAGATCGCTGAATTTCAGGTCTGAAAATGCAAAATCTTCCTCGTGTTTGAGTGGGATCCCCCCCCCCCCCATACACACCCTCCTCCCGTTCGGTGGTTCCGCTCCCTCTCACAGATATTTCAAAAACAAAAACAAAAGTTTTCATACTTTTAAGGTCTGATTTTCCGCCGAAATTCATCTGAGAAGGAAAAAAAAGCAACAAGAACTAAAAGTCTTCATATTTTTGCTGCCACTTTCCTCCCACTTTATATTTCATGCAAAAGAGTGGGACATCCGATCCCTGTAAAGTGTGTGTGTGTGTTTTTTTTTTTTTTTTTTTTTGGGGGGGGGGGCACCAAGCTTCTCTCTCCCCCCCCCCCCCCCCAAGGCTGCGCCGTTCCGGTTATGGGCTTGTAATCGTGGTGATGGTGACCATCCCCCCCCCCCCCCCCACTCCTCAGTACGGATTTACGCGTTGGTATGAAAGGACAACAAGGGAATCAAACCAAGGAGATATCACACGTATACATGAACATTCTTGATCAAACTAACTGCAGGATGACAAGTATAGACTCATGTGACCCGAAGCACCTGATGTTAGTCAATTAGATGACACTGAGAAACAATAGGTTACCTAATGCATTCAAAATAATGAATATTACTTTCTCTCTCTCTCTCTCTCTCTCTCTCTCTCTCTCTTTCTGTTTGTGTGTGTATATATGTGTATATGTGTGTATGTTTGTGCGTGTGTGTGTGTGTAGTGCGCTGAAGAATTAGATATTAAGCTCAAACTGTATAGGTATAGGTGTCCTTGTGTACGGACAGGTGCATGAAGAACGGTTGGTTCCCGCCTACAGGAAGAGGTAAGAAAAACAAACACAAATACACACACTCGCATACACAAACGAATACGCATGAATAGCTCTCTTTCCCGCCAAATCGCGATTAATTCGGATGTAAAAGTGGGTGCGGGAGAGTGGATTCCCTCCTCCGTTCCTTCTCTACTGTCCATCCATAATGGATGAGAAGACGTGTCTACAATGGATCACGCTGACTGCAGATCGCTTGCCTAGAGAGGGGAGTCAAAGGGTGTCATAGGTAAAGAGTGGTGGTGGAAGAAGATGGTGCTCCGAAAAAAAAGGGGGGATGGGTCGGATTCAGGCAAACTTATTAGGAATGCACCCTATAGATAAAATGTTTTAATATTGTCAAAGACACATAACCACTCTTACTTATTAATGTCTCATATAAAGAACAAGATCAACAAGCAAGACACGAAAGCGTTGATGGCTTAATACGGAAGAATGCAATAAATGATAATTGTAATCATAATAGTGGCTACTTGTATCGCGCACAGGTCCACCTTTCAGTGCTCAAGGCGCTTCAAAAATGACAAGATAGATATATACATGTATATACATGTTCAAACATGACAACAGAGAAGAAAATGGCAGACAACAAACAAGCACATACCAGATTTTAAAAAATGGTGTAGGTGTAGTTGTATCTTGACTTTTTTAAATAAATGAAACAGTGAAAGAATATTTTGCCTCAATAACTGTCATGTTGTTTGCATTGGGTTCTCTAACTTTGCGTAGATCGAAGAACTGTTGAGTATTGTACATGTCTGCCAGTGTCTGTACTTGTGTGTGTGTGTATCATGTTCATTCTGTGCATGTTGGTGTTTATGTGTGTATAATCCATGCATCTGTCTATGCCGCCTTTCTCCACATTTCTCGACCAGTATCCCCTGTCTTACTTTCCTCAAGGGACATACACAATACAAACTATCACAGTGGCGGATGGGGGGGGGGGGGACCGGGCTAGCGTCCTCCCCCTTTGATCTTTTGGGGTTTTTTTAAGATAAAAGAAATAAAAAGAAAAAAATTAAAGGGGAGGCAGCGGGAGCGCAACCCCCCCCCCCTTTAATTTTGTTTTCGAAGATTGCGCTTAAGCCATTTGGAGGGTTTCGGAGGGTTTCTTTTTGTTTGTCAGCTGATGAAACCCGGAAGTGGTACGAGAAAATTCCTGTTAAGGCCCCCTTTTTGTTTTACCTGCCCCGAAAGTGGCAACTTGCTTTCCCCTACCCCCCCTTTCTTTTTTACGGAATTCCTGGATCCGCCCCTGTATCAGCATTTTCGGTGGGGTTTTCCCACGAACAATTCAGTGATTACCGTTAGCTCAATATCGCACTCGTGAGCCAAATAAAAGTCAAGCAACTGTCAAGGATGTTTGCTTTTTTAGAAAACCATTCCTGAAGATTTCTTGCTTTACCACATTCAAAGAAAAGGACTAGGAATGTGACCAAGAACAAATTTGGATTGTGTTGTTCGTTTGTTTGTTTGTTTGCTTGTGTGTTTGTTTGTTTGTTTGCTTGCTTGCTTGCTTGCTTGAAAGAGAAAATTGTCCACAATTTTCAGTGTTTTAAAGCTTGGTTTGAGAACTCTTATTTGTAAGAAGATAAAATCAACGATCCACGACGGGAAGTTGCGAAGCTAGGACGCTCAGCACCGCTCACGACAGAATGCTAAGTAGTCGACATAATTTTCCCTCACCGAATTCTTTAACTTGATATGCTATTCACTCAAAAATTATGAATACAGTCATAGAAGACGTTACGTACAGTTTAATCTCACGGAAATTCAGAAGACCATGTTTGTGAAAATGTTCCTTCCCTTTAGGGAGTCGATTTGATAATGCTATTACCGTATCAATGCAAATGGATGGGTATTGTCAATCTCAGTTACGTCAGCCATGAGCGTCCGATCTCAGAAATCTCAAAACTTCAATAATAGCTTACATTTCGGATTTTCATTCACTGTATCTTTCCCATATTCTTCCATATTTAGCTTCCCCGTTCTGTATCTTTCTTTACAAAATGTATTTACAAATTGACTTGTGCGTAACATTGTATGTATCTTGTGTGTGTATGTATGTGTGTGTGTGTGCGTGTGTGTGTGTGTGTGTGTGTGTGTGTGTGTGTGTGTGTGTGTGTGTGTGTGTGTGTGTGTGTGTGTGTGTTTACGAAGCCAGTATTTACCTGTGTACAAACACTGCTCTCTTGGGGTTTCCATCAGTATATCACATTTGGTTGTTTGGTTTTATTTGTTTTTACATTCCAATGTCAGCGGGGTTAAAATAATCATTGTATTTCGTGATGGAATGCTTGGATTGAACAAACTCATCGCATATTTTTAAAACATCTCTTTGTTTTATCATTAGTTGCAGCAATTTCACCTTTACCGCCTCAGCCATTCGCACAAGTGATAACATCATGTTTCGCACACAAGCACTCCACTCGAGTGAACTGTATACTGTCGGTAATAAAAAATGAAATAAAACAAGGCCAAAGACCCAAGACTAACAAACACAAATCCCCAAACTCTTGGCTTATACTTCACGAGCATTTAGGCAGACTCAAATACCCTTGCGTGTCCATCGGTGAGCCCTCTCGCCTTTGTCGGTCTAATGCCCTTATGGCTGCTTTTTGGCAGTCTAATTCTCTCGTAGCTTATAGGTTAGATTATGCTCCAAAACCACCTCGAGGACCCCGCCGGCGTTTTTCTGTGACTCGGTGATTTCGAAATGCCGATTATTGCGCATAAGCTGAAACTGGAATGAGCCCCAAACACAATTCCTTCTTTCGACGTAAATCCCTATGTAAGTCCCTACAGAGGGTCCTACAATAGAGTACAGGCGAACACTGAATGCTGAAGGGAGGGAAAGTGACTTACTATGGCTGGGAGATGGATTGCCAGATCTCTGAAGCAATCTTTGAAGCAATAAGGGTTTATTATTAATTCCATAACTTCACTTGAAATATCACACCACGGAGCCGTGAGCTATCTGCATTACGTACGATAACAAATGCTGAGATTTGCTTACCATACATTTCTGGTTTGCGTATAACGTAATATAGTTGATGGGTGCTGTTCATGTTCGGTGTTTTGCCTCCGAGCTAGTCGTCAAGGAGTGCAGCGTGAAAATCTAAATCATGCACAAGGATCGAACGCGCGCATAAAAATTCCCGCCGCCACATGGTTCCTGTTTGCCATTTTGTAAACATCACCGCAAACCCACGTTTACTTGTTAAAAAAAAGAAGAAGCTAGAATAAATCTTCTCCCGATTCTATGCAGCCTATAGGCTCATTTCGCGCCAATTACCTTGTAGAGGCAACCAGGTTTCTCAAGTGTGTGGGACAATGTCCGCCAGCGGGGTGTTGAGACGGACAGACATGCTAAGGAATCGAATTTGTAACTTAACTTAGAAAGCTTTTGAAAGTTACTTAGTTACTGAGAGTACACCGCGCACTGTGCTATTATCACGTACAATGTGTATCATTATACCAATATTCACCACCGTATACATGAACGAGGTTACAATTTTCCTCATCCAGACAAGAATCTGAGTACATCGTCATAACAACTGCATCAAAGTCATTTAGAGTTCCATAAAAAGTAACGTGAGGCTGATGACTCTGTGTAAATACACATCCTGACTGCCGCGGTGTACTTTCGATGAGAATGGAATTTCACATCGTACAAGGACACACTGGAGGTCGGAAAGCCAAATATATCAGCAAGCGTCAGCGCATGATTGAGAATGATATAAGAAATCATGGAATATATCATATTACTGACATTTTGCTGCCATTCAGGAAGCATATCCTTTCTCACACTTCTTGATGTCATCAGTAGTGCACTTCGCGTAATTCAGCGCGTCATAAATTCTTTGCAAAGAGCACCCGCCGTCCATTAGGTGTTCAAGAAAAATGCTCCTCTTAAAGCCTGATTGATCAAGATCGCTCAAAGGTCTCGGGGACAAATAACACTCTTTCCCAGACACAGACATCCTTCATGGTACGCGTCGGGTAATATAATTACTGGTAGTATCAAAGACGGATAGAGAGATTTAAAAAAAAAAATAGAGATTGTCAAAGACAAGTGAAAGAGGTGGACAAGAAACAGTGTTGCAGACAGTTAGATAGACAGATAGATAGGGATAAAGACAAAGACAGGTTATATAGATCTAAAGATTGAGATAACGATCAAGACATATCCATATATATGATATATAGTACAGAGAGAAGGGGAGTATATAGAGATAGAGAAAGAGATAGTAGGAAGTATAGATGATATAGTAAGATTGAAAAAATTAACAGTCATACAAAAGACCATAAATGCAACCCTTTCCAAACGTTATATATCATCTTGCTCAGGACTTTTCTTATTCTTCGCCTTTTATCTTTTGTCTATTCTTCGTTTTCTTCCGGCCTATGCAAGGTACCATTTACCCCACATCACAGTCCACGTCCAACAATAATCGACCTGCCTGGGTACCAATGTTGTCATAGTTGATGTATACACGCAACCCCCGCTTTTTTTCTTTTTTTTTTGAGAGACGCCCACGGATCACATTTGTTGTTGTTTTTTCCCCTCCTCCCCTGCAAGAATCTGTTTTGAGAAAGGATTTCATCAATATGCATGAGATGTTAATCGAAGACATACTGCCCCCGCCAAACAGGAGCCGCTTCGTACAACCCGATGATCTATTGTCTAATTTCGAATGACATTTTGCGAGAAAAACTCCCTTTATTCGATCCTAATTCGTCTCTCCACGGACGTTTCAAGATTTTAAGGTAGCGGGAGGAAAGAAAGAGCTGGTAACAAGCAAATTTGAAAATGTAAAAAAGAGAGCTATACCAAAAAAAGAGAAAAAAAGAGAAATGGGGAAACGTATTCACTCTTCAGAAATTTACGATGCGCGTTCCATTTTGCCTAGAAGCACAAACACTTGTAATGTGATGCAATCTTTTTCGAATTCCTTTTTCGACGAACAAAAATCTTTATTTCATGCGCTTTCTGAATTAAGAGAAAGATATTCGTCTCCACAGGTTCTTTTTTTCAGGCAGGCTTTAGAATCTCCAAATGGCGACTAAAACGTGTATGCCATGGTACAAATATGTGTACAAAGTTCTCATTTCTGCCCGAACCCCACGCTCGTTGTCTATGTATCTCGTCTCTTTCTATTCCTTAAGGTATATGCATAACAACCATTCGATGTTGTGCGTATTGTACATTGTCACGGGATGAATTCAAACGAGTCTGGATCTTTTTTCACACCGATGTTTTCTATGATATTAGATGCTACTGGATCACGTTTCTCTCACATAACTGTAAAAACCCACCAAACATGCCAAATATTGTGATAATACATCAGCAACAACACGATTAACTATCCATCTTTTCTGTTTTGCAATTACTTCAGTCTCAGCATATACCGGAAAAAATAGGAATTCGTGAAATTGCAACATAACAATCATGAAAATTGAATATCTAACTTAAGATAAAAAAAAACCACCTATACACTGACAAAGTTTCATTGCATCACATTAGATAAACATGTAACAGCAGGGCAGTAAGTAAACAACATATCTTTATCAATGACAAAAGGTATTGACATACCATGTTAACTTGAAATCTCTCTTTTGATATTTTGTTTACTATATTGTACCTTATATCAACTATTGCAACATTGTTTAGGGAAGTTACACTGAAACCGACTCGTAGAGGGGAGGAATTGCGCATAGTCTTCATATCCAGCCCGTACTGACCCATTGTTTTAACTGTTGAAAGTGCTTTGAATACATATACATGCTATTTTTTTTTCCAAGCAACTGTATTCGTATTCAAATATAGATATGATATGTTTCATCTATAAATTAATGTGCACTCTTGCCCAACGCGCAAACGTTGCAACTTTTTCTACAGCAACCCCAGAAAAGTACTACCTCTTGAATTTCTCATCACATAGTCCTCTGAGCAGATTATCTTACTATAGCCTAAAAAAAAGATGCCGATCATTCGGCACGTCACGAAATTAATTCCATTTTGGTTATCATTTTCCTTTTGAAACCGTAAACACTGCAAGCAGTATTTAGACTTTTAAAATCAATAATTGAACTAAACTTCAAAACATCTTCTCACGCCAAATTTAATCTGTGCACATTCAAATATCTCGCCAAAGGGCTAAAGCATGCCCCCTTCTTCTCCTCCCGTCCCCATCGCCTCCAATTCCCGAACCTCATCCCATTCCCGAACTTCATCCCATTCCCGCACCGCCACAGCAAGAATATATAGAATGAGATACGTTTCCCATGAGGTAATTCAAGCATGAATCTAGTGTCGGCCCCTGCCACAATTGCAGTCAATTGAACTTTGAAAACTGAATGCGTGGAAAGTTAACTTGCTCTGACACAGTTGTCCAAATGCCCGTATAAATAATCAAGACAGACTATAGTGAATTTCTTCTTTTAGTTCTACATGTGCCATGCACCGAATAAAACATTCGCTACATGGTTTGGAATTTCATTTGCATATCGTTTATGTCAGTATTGCAGGGGTGAATAAATGAGATAAAATTGCCCTGTTGTTGACCAGGGTCAATCGGTGATGTATTTGCGCAAATACTATCATCAAATTTCCATTGCAGTGATGGAGAGGAAATTACTCATTATGGTAATGACAAGGTTATCATGGGAGCAAAACAATATATAGTGCAACGGTAGTAACCTGAGCAATTTTTCATCTCGATAGAAATTATCATTTGCATTCGTCCTTTGATGCTGTTGTCCTTGTGAGTGTGTGTGTGTGTGTGTGCGTGTGAGTGTGTATAGTGGATGGGAGGAAAATTTGTATTTCCGCAATAATGTGCACACACACACACACACACACACACACACACACACACACTGGAGCACATATACGTAGATATACGTAGATGTATATGTGTCCCTATGAACGATCATTACGTTGGCTTATCAAAACAGATTAAGCAGACGGGTGCTCACCGTTAGACGAGGAATCACAAAAGGTCATATAATATGTTCCGTTCGCTTAGAAACTCTGGGAGCCTATGATAGAGACATACAGTAAGATATAAATGTGTAGCAGGCGCTGCCTGTTTCACATGGTGGTCAATACCGGTATACCCTAGTGGGACATGACATGTGTGGCGTAGAAAGCATACCGGTATTGACATTATGGCAATACACGTCGGCCATTATGTTCTGAAAAAGAGAATGGAAAGTAAGCACTTTAGGGGTGCATGTTATTCGTCAAGTATTTTAGTCTCTCCTGTGTATGTGTGCATGACAATTTCTGCATACGATTTGATGGGAAACCATCGATATTTCCGCTGTCTTTGCCCCGTATTCACATCATAACTCAGCCTCCATCCTAGTCAAGACACTGGGGTCTATTAATATGCAGTGCGGTATGGAGCATCATGATATTATTACGACACGACATGACTACGTCCTCCCTGTATGACCTTTATGTCGAATCGGGGGCCGTGCTTCGAGTTATGAAATGCGAACGTATTCCATTCAGTCTGCTGACTACGATATTCATCTCGCTCGAACCAGCAGATTTTCTGCCCATCAATGTTTTAAAATAGAACGCACAGGTGCAGGTTAAAGAAGTCTGCTATTAAAGTTTGGCATTTTCTCCAAGAAGAGAACAAGAAAGCAAAGGAGGGGGATTACTCAGATTTACAAGGATCTTAGAGCAGAAATATTGTCTGTTCTCCGGGGGTTATACATATTCTCCTGTAGTGGTAATCCTTATTTGTGATCGATTTGTGCCTAAAACCGAAATCTGATGTTGCATGCGAGTTGAAATAAAGCATGTTTATACACTGTGCAATTCTTAGTTCTCCGACGAGCCAAATGGTTTCCGCGTATGTGTGTGGGCTTGTGTGTGTGTTTGTGTGTGTGTTTGTGTGTGTACACACGAACACGTGAGCGCAAGTGTAGAGCACGTCCACTGGAAAACACTCGTCGACACTCGTTCCTTAAAATCCTGAATTTTTCATAAATGTCAAGCCATTTCCAGCCTTATTACAATCGACTCTTCCCACACTTGCTCTATCCCAAGTGGATTTTCGGCAAAATCTTGATGGGTTCACGATAGCAGTGACGTGGCCTTAAATAACGAGCTTTCTATACATTTGTGTCAACTGTGATTGTAGGGCATGAGTTAATATATTGTCCAAGACGGCAGGCAAAGGATTAAGATATCCATGCAAAGAGCAAACGTCAAACAAGCCAATAATCCGATTGAAAGTCTATCACACCCAGATTGGAAAAGTGCGTTATATAGTTGTTGTGCTTTTTTTTTCTTTTTTTTTTCATATAGTTTCCTGCGGAAGTACAGGAGGGTGTTTCATAAAGCTGTTCGTAAAGTTACGAACGACTTACGAGCGACTAGTGATCAGTTCTTGTGCTTAATTATGGAAATTCTGATAAGCATAGCACATCAGAACTGATCACCAGTCGCTCGTAAGTTATTCGTAACTTTACGAACAGCTTTATGAAACAGGGCCCTGATATATCTTCGTTTTCCCGATCTGCTGGGAGACAGTGCATGTCTTTCTTCCTTTTGTTTTCCGTATCTATAGATTTTCTTTCCAGTTATGTTGTGATATGTCAGAGCTCTAGTTTAGAGTAGATTCAACGAGGGCAGGGGATGGGAAGGGCATGGTTGGGATTGACTGTTGATTGGAAACCGCGACGACAAACTCGGATATGAACGATGATAATGATCCCACGATTGGGAAGAAATTGAAGGAAGTCAGAAGATGAAAAGCTGCCACCAAAGCTACCAGGGCGTGGCTGGTTGTGGTGGTGGGCACGTGGTGGTGGTGGGCACGTGGTGGTGGTGTCGATGGTTGTGGGGGGGGGGGGGGGGGAGGGGGAATCGAAAAGGGAAACAAGTATGAAGAATCCATCAAAATAAAGGATGAAAAAAGAAGCCAAGCAAGAATACATGACACTGTGTGATGACGAAACTTCATGGGTTTTTATTTCAGATCCTTTCTGATGAAGGGAACCATTGGGAAGTGGACATTCGCAGAGTGAAATATCTGATGAGATTGATTGATGGAATGACATTAGCAAGTAACAATGAAGAGAAGGAGATAGGTAGATAGAGAGGGAGGGGGAAAGAGAAGGAACAAGATACAAAAATAGAGGGGGAGAGAGAGTGAAAGAGAGGGAGAGAGAGAGAGGAAGAGAAGTACCGTTGATTAAAATAACCTTAATTCATTTCCTTTCTGGGGTAATGGATGGGAGGCATTATAGTTCCAACCTATTTTGTTCGTTTGCATCTTCTCGAGGTTAGATCTGAGTTGCCACGTCCACCTATACCATGCTCACAGAGTTCATTAGATTAGTGCATTGGCTCCTCATCAATCCCGCCCCCAACTCTATGCACACACTAACACTAATACATACATATATACACACACACACATACACACACACACACACACACACACACACACACACACACACACACTCACACACACACACACACACACACACACACACACACACACACACACACACACACGCGAATGTCGGTGTAAGATTAACCTTGTTCATTTCAAAGCATTGTTACGACATATTCCTTCATCGACATTGCACGGCGTGTGAGGAATCAGAAAATATACGAAACATAAATCACGATTGTGTACAGCATCAGTAAAGGTTACATCATTAGTCTCACTTTCTAGATATCTGACGTTAATATTGATTAGATGATTGTCAATCATATCATAGTCCTTGGAAAATTTAATTGAGTGAACTTGGGAGGCGTCACTGGTTTCTTACAGCAAATATGATTATTGGTAACCAAGAAATGCAATACAGCCGCATAGCTGGGGAATTTGGGCTAGGCAACGTAGAAGAGGCTAGGAGAGTTACTAGTATATGTATAGCATGTTATACCTGGTATCAAAACACATGGAAGTGTTATGTGTGATGATAAATGAATGTAACAGTCGGGAAAAATTAACCTCTCGCATTTTTGAACTTTGGGATCTCTGCTTCATACTTCTTTCACAAACTTCTACTACAACTTGGACCATCGATGATGATGATGATGATGGTGATGATGATGATGATGATGATGATGACGATGATGATGATGATGATGATGATGACGATGATGGTGATGGTGATGATAATGATGATAATGACAAAATGATTTGGACCTATTAAGAACGAGAAATCTCAGATGTGTTATATAATGTATAATATCTGCGCTCCCACAGTCACTACTGTACCATTAGTATTACCACCGCAATGCTTGGTGATGGATTGATACATCTGCGTCAAGGGGACATTGAGACTATGGAGCTCGGGAGCAAGCACCTGGTGGGACTCAAACCTAACAATTATAATAATAACATTCTCTTTTTTTTTCTCGTAAGTCTACCCTAGACCCTAATGAAAAGGGGAATTCTACGGTGATTTAATCTCCCTCTTATCTGCCAATGGTAAACATCGTCACAAGATTATAAGCAGGTGTTATTGATGGAGTTCTACTTTTTGTCCATTTTGCTCTCCAGTGATATTGATTGAGTGGATGCACGGGGGCAATTTCGCTAAATTTATCCCGAAACATTTTTTTTTAAAGCTTTGACATGCCAAATCACCACTCCTTTCGTAAAAAACCCCCAAAACAAAAACAAAAACAAAAACAAAAACCACTGCATTTCAGTCAATGTTCGCCATCGGGTGGAGAGCTATGTGGTGTTGGAAGAAATGTGTACAAGAATCCGATGCCTGATTGCAATCTGCGTATTTGGAAAACATTTTATAACCTGGGGCATTAGCTACCCTGCGCACTCGCTGATTAAAGTTTCAGATTAACCCCTAACTAACAGGACGTTAATTAAGGTACAAGGAATACTGTGAATAAATGAAATTACAACAAGTACATGTGAATGCTTTTTCCATACAAAGAATAATGTAAAAAAAAAATCAAAGGAATATGGAAATACCTTTTCCCCAATCAGCGGGGCAATTGCAAGGTATCATTAATTTGTTCTCATACATTTTCGCCACAAGTAAAAAAAGAATGCTGACTGGCAATGAAAATGTGGCCCGCATGCGCTCATTTATGAACCATTTAGATCATATTTATCACAAAGAAAGCAGGAACCATAAAATTATGATTACAGTCAACCATCCAGCACGTTTCGCCGGATGCAAGATTGACGACAAAGGGTAAGTGTTACGAATTCGCGCGCACTATTGAGAATAGTATCTTTTTTCTTCCCCGCAATATTTTTGCAATCGCCGGCTTCGTTGCTCCGTTGATCACGCTCCAGCTACCAATAATAGAATGAGAGAAGAAAAAAAAAATGGAGAGGGGAATGACATCTGTTTTGCCGCTAAAATTGGGCAATATAAATCAGACAAGATTGAAAATTTGATTCGCGGGGATTCGGAGCTGTTTCCTGCTCTGCGAAATTCAATTTAACTTTTCATCACGGTTGGGTACAGCTACTCTCTCGAAGTTGGTCACGGGACCATGGAGGGAAGGGAGAGATAGGGAGAAAGGGAGAGATGGAGGGGGGATCGAGAGGAAGCAGGAGGGGGGTTGAGGGGCTGGAATCCCGTCAAGGCAGTGCCTTTCTCCTCTTTTCTCACCCCATTTCTTTTCCTCTTCATCTACAACCGGGATGACGCATATTATCTGATGTTCTCCAGTTTTTCTGTGATGGAGTCATTTTGCTAACATGACAACGTGAGTAAAAACAAAATACATCACGTTCATTGTATGTATCATCACGCCCGACTTTATTCTCGAACACAGCTGATGAATTGTCTTTTCACTTTTCACTCCATCGTGCTTCTGTAACTTTTCGATTCATTACGAGCTTGATGTATAACATCGAAGATGAACCTGGCATAACGTTGTTTTTGTTTTTGTTTTGTTTTGTTTTGTTTTGTTTTGTTTTGTTTTGTTTTGTTTTGTTTTGTTTTGTTTTTACAAAGGGGAGCTTTCAAACAACTTCGATCTTTCTCAGCTGCAATATCTAACTCTTTCATATTCTTTTTTTCTGAAAGACAGAACAAAACCTGCAAAGCAGACTAACTCTAAATTAAGTCTCTACTTTGGTGAACAAGATCGTATAGCTTTTGGATTAATCTTGTACTATACGTAATCTCCCTTATTATATTTTTTCTTGAGTTTCTTTTTTTAACTGTTGGCTTCATACCTGTTTTATTGTGTATTTTCTTCACTTGTTCACTAATTTTCAGAACTTCTCCTTCAACATTCGTCCGGGTGTTATCAGCATACACACTAACCTTTCTTGTCGTATGATTATTGTCATACGCCGGGTGAGAATGATAAGGGCGTTAAGTTGCCAGTAAAGCCATAGTGTTCGAGACAACTTAACGCCCTTCTCATTCTCATCCGAGTACTTTATTGGTTTCCTGGAAAGAATAAGAAGTTCCTTGCAATCAAAAGAAAAGAAAGAAGTACTTGTCTGCGGTTCCACATTTTGTTTCAAAACCACCATACCCCCAACAGACATCATACCCCCTCCCCCTTCTTTTTCCAGGATACTTCTCTACTCCAGTTCCCCGACATCTGACATGTATGACCCGCTCAGGGGCTGATGCGCCGAAGACGCACAAAACAAACCTTTTAGTGCAATCGCATTATTGGTTTTGCTCAAGTGACACACATCGCTACAATTCTATTAGCGATGGTTTCGTGTGAGCAACGAATGGACCGCCTCGCTCTGGGCTGAGTTGATTTCAGTTCCGAAGGAACACATGTGCTATTTCGTGCAAATGGAATAACAGAAAAAAAAAAAGATATTGCTTTGTCATAGGTATTGACGAAAAGAAAAAAGATACCTCAGAGAGTAAATATCACTCTCTTTCTGCCGCAGTCCTCTCATCTAACAAGATTGTTGTCGGTAGTCTCTAAAAACAGTAACCGTATTGCATGGCCCTGTTTCGCATAGATGTCCTGAATTTTTCTTCACCACGTTTTCATAATTGCATTTCCCCAAAGTACGAACTTGATTGTAACTCGGCTGCTGCCATGGTAACTAAATATGACTATATAGAATGTATGTCGCAGCAGCAAATGGATTTCATACGTAAGACCTGAGCTGGAATGCGTCTTTCTCACAAATCCATAAAATAAGGGAAAACAAGAAAGAGTGCAACATTAATTTAATATCACATCCCCGCTGTGACTTTACATCCCAGAATCCAGTATTGATAATCAGTACATTACATTCCAGAATCCCTCACCATTTATCTAAAGTGCATCAGTAGCCACCAGAGTCCTATTAAGAATGCGTCATTCCCTCCTACAATACATTTTGTCTTTACTTAATCACGTATTTTTGTCTTCCCGGAGTACAGTATCGTCATGAATCCCAAATTTGTTTCCGTATGGTCGTTTCATATCGTACAGGATACCCCTTTTTAGTTCTGTTTTGGAGGCACTGCAATGATTGATGGTTTGATATTTTCATCCATATTTTACTCTTCCTTCCGCTGAATTCTCGGCGGATACGCGTGTGCGTATGAAATGTAAACTATGCTGCTACAGACAACCTTTTAAGTTTCTGTCCTTTTGGGGGTGAAAAGGGTTCTTTCTGCATCAGTCTAACTCGTTGTATCACTTGCATGGAATTTTTAGGAACAGTATCTGCAAGCCAGCTAACGTCAAACTCTAAATACATTCACAGACACACATGCATGTCAACCGCATACGTTTTAAGGTTACAGAATTCGAACCTCACGTATACTGTTTATCAAGCAAGTTTTGTTTCTTTTTCTTGCGGATTGAACGTCGCTTTGTTTTTTAACATGTCCATTCTCCTTTTGAACAAGTTTCAGATAATATACAATGAATAATCGCCTAAGATATCAAGGGGAGAATAACTAACGTATGTCAATAATCCGACCCCCTCCGAATTTGACAAAGCACACAGCAAGAAACAAACGGACATTTCTTGAGTATAATTGTAATTGCTTTGATGAAACGGTTTAAAGGCTGAGCAAGAGCGGCATATCTTTCTTGCTCTTTGGAGGAGGTTAGATTATTAAGAACTTGTGACACGCATCACTTTAAAACTTTGCGGCAACGTGACGCCAAATATGATGATAGTGTGATGTATAAGAGATGGAATAACATCTTATTCTTGTAATGAATTTCTCTTTGTGTGTGTGTTTATGTGTGGAGCTGTTCTTTTCATCCTTTGAAAACAGTTTAGGAAAAAAAGAGTTTTGTAGATTTGCAACGTCTACAATTCGGATATCTGAATCCATTGTCCAGGGAAAACTGACGGGCCCTGTTCAAAATCAAAGCGAATCTCGAAGCTCTGAGAAGTAGTTAATTTCCGTTAAAATTATGCCGGAATGACATTTCAGTAGGTGGTGATGAAGAATATTCCTGTGAAATGAGTGTTTACTCAATGGAGAACAGAAATACAATGATTTTGTGAGTTTACATACATAAAGCTAATCGTATTGCACAGATGAAGCAGATTAAAATGGAATACTTACATAATACGTTTACATCTAACGCAGATTTCAAACCGTGTGCAGGGAAATATACGCACTTCAATGTTTGCTCCATTATGTATTTATTGTGCAGATGCGTGTTAAGGTAATGGGAAAAAAAGGAAAATTCAATCATCACTAAGTTTATTCTAGGTCCTTTGGAAATCTATTTTGTTTGTTTCCTTTTACTATAGCTCTTCCACCTTTCGAATAATGCGTTCAACGTCTCATTACAAAACGACGGAAACAAAGTTATTTGAAACATATCTCTCGCGATCGTAGCTTTGCGTTCCAAGTAAAAGTACATTAGACTATCACACAAACAAGAACTTTGACTAAGAAATTAATACACCAGACGTTTGTAGCCTCCCTGCAAAAGTTCTTAAGATGAATAAGGATACATGTTATGAACAATGGCAATGAAGTAACCGAATATATAGGTGGAAAGATGTATATATTAGGCTTTCAAAATGTCAGTGTTTCAATGCTTCCAAAGAGTCTCCTAACTATCTCTTTCCGAGATTCTGAAACATTCATTCACTTCTGCAGAATGAACCACGTTACCTTATAAAATTAGTCAACATGCCTATACCGTTACAAGTTGCGCTTACTCTTAGAAAACCCAGATCATAAATCTTGCTCCATCATAGGGCTAACAGAAACATGGTTGAACTCCAATATCAGTCATTTATTTTCTTTACCCGGATTCGAATTTGTATTTAGAAATAGAAATGAGAGAGTTGGTGGAGGAGTTGGTTTGTACATCTCGAAAAAATTTAAATATATTATACATGAGGAGATTAGTGTTATGAGCGATGTACTCGAATCCCTTTTTATTGAATTGATAAATCCACATGGAAAAAACATTATGATTGGTGTAATTTACAGACCCCCTCGGTCGAATTTGAATGATTTTTTGACAGTTTTGCAGGATTTAGTACAAAATCCCACGATATCTATTAAAGATACATTTCTGATGGGCGATTTTAATATCGATCTCATGAAATGTAACTCCCAAAACAGTTCAAAAGAATTTATAGAAACATTAATGTCTGCTTCGTTTTTACCATTAATTTCCAAGCCTACCCGTGTCACCAGCCAATCGGCTACCCTCATAGACAACATTTTTTGTAATGTTCTTCCACTTCCTGAGTCTGGTATCGTCCTCTCAGACATCACTGACCATTTTCCTATATTTGCTCAGGTTCCAATTAAACTGAATAAACAAAATAATTATCATAAGCGTCGTAAGATTACTGCAGATAATCTTACAAGTCTCCAAAACAGTTTAAAAGAACTCGATTGGTCTTCTGTATACAACACTACCGATGTCAATTTGTCTTATGATTATTTCATATCTACTCTTACCTCCGAAATCGATAAGCATATTCCCCTGCGTAACATAAAAAATAGATATAAGCAAATTCCAAGACTCCCGTGGATAACCCAGTCTATATTACGATCTATAAATAGGAAAAATAATTTGTTTTATAAATATAGATGTAATCCCACTGAAAAAAATAAGAAAAAATATGTTTCATACAAAAACACACTCACCAAATTATTGCGTACGCAGAAGAAATTTTTTTATGTTAATCAGATAAGCAAATATAAAAATGACATTAAAAACACATGGAAAACATTAAAGAATGCTATGAATACACCTAACAATTCATCTAATATTTCTGAAGTTCGGTGGGGCAATGCCTCCAGCAACACTCCCGCTGGCATGGCTGAAATTTTTAATGACTTCTTTTCTTCAATTGGAAAAAATCTTTCTCAAAATATTTCTCTTTCTAGTAAATCTTTTAGTGATTTTTTAGATACACCTAACTCTAAAACTATATTTTTTAACCCAACATATAAAGAAGAAATAATAAAGATTGTTGCCAATTTGAAAGAAGGTAAAAGTCCTGGCCACGACGGAATTGACAACTATTTGATAAAAAACATAATTCCTCAAATAGTGGATCCCTCAGTACATATTATCAACTCATCGCTTGCAACTGGCCATGTGCCAAATAGCATGAAAATTGCGAAAGTAATTCCTATTTATAAGAAAGGGGAGAAGGATGATGTCAATAACTATAGACCCATATCTTTATTATCTTCTATTTCTAAGATTCTTGAAAGAATAGTCTACACCAGGACAGTACGTTTTCTTAAAACCTGCGACATATTTTCAAACTTTCAATTTGGATTCAGGGAAAATCACAGCACAACACACGCACTACTTGCCCTCATCGACAAAGTCACACACGCACTCGACACACTTTCACACACAATAGGTATCTTCTTGGACTTCTCCAAGGCCTTTGACACGATTAACCACGGAATACTTCTCGCCAAACTGTCTCATTATGGAATACGTGGAAAGGCCTTGGAGTGGTTCACGAGTTACCTATCAGAAAGATCCCAATTTGTACATGTCAACGACTTTGACTCTCAAAGTAAAACAATTGCATGTGGTGTTCCACAAGGGAGTTTATTAGGCCCATTGTTTTTCATTATTTATATTAATGATTTTCATAGATCCTCGGAGAAACTATCATTCATATTATTCGCGGATGACTCTAATCTTTTTTTTCCCACCCTGACCCAAATATCTTAATAAGAACAGTCAATGAAGAATTGATAAAGGTCATACAATGGATATACGCAAACAAATTGTCATTAAATATTCAAAAAAACAAAAGTTATGCTTTTTAGTAATTCTTTAGATAGCCTCCCAGGCAATATAACATTTGATACTACTCCCTTAGAAGAAGTTTCTTCTTTTAAATTTCTTGGTGTTTGCGTTGATAACAAGCTTTCATGGAGGAATCATATTGATAACATATGTAAAATTATTTCACGTAACATTGGTGTAATGAATAGATTAAAATATTATCTTCCTTCATCTGCATTATTAACTCTTTATTCTAGTTTGATACTCCCTTATTTAAACTACGGGATTCTTGCTTGGGGTAATACATATCAGATGTTACTTGATAAACTTCTTTTATTGCAAAAGAAAGCGCTTAGAATAGTTTTTAATTTACATACCCGAGAACATACAGATGCTTTGTTTTCTGACCATAAAATATTAAAAGTAAATGATTTGTATGTGTTTCAACTTGGTCAGTTTATGTTTAATTACAACAGTACCCTTTTACCTAAAATATTCCACGATTTATTTCATCGAAACAGTCATGTTCATAACTATCCCACGCGACGATCCGACGAATTCCATCTTCCGTTAATGAGAACCGCACATGCCCAAAATACATTTCTTTATACCGGACCCAGACTTTGGAATAATTTAGATAATAGTTTAAAAGATTCCCCCAAATTTGTCACATTTAAATATAAACTCAGAAAACATTTACTTTCTATTTATAATCTTAGATAATTTAAATTGCTATAATTTATGCTTGAGCTTTCACCTGTCCTGATGTCGCAGCACTTGGCGTGTTCTGTGTGCAGACCTCTCTTCTTTCTTCTCTCCTTTTCCTTTCCTGTCTATTGTTCTTCGTAGACTTGTATTGTTACCGTCTTCTCTCCTCTCGGTACTGTCTCGCGTCCAACAGTGTATATGCGTGTGGGTAATTGAATGTGTGTACGAATGTATTGTCCTTGTCTTATTTTCCCGGTACATGTGGTTCAATGAACAGTGTCCGGGCACTATAGCATTGGTATTCTATATTTTTTTCCCGACCTGTGTATCTCAAAATAACTACATGTATATTGTTATAGAATAGTATATCATTCACTCATTATTTATCTAGCGATCCACGTCCGACAAGCTTTGCTTTTTAGTGGATCACTATTTTCCATGATCGAATTTATTTTCCGCTCGCCCACGTAGTATTTGTACAGTGTTCCTCTTTATTATTGTACATATATGTTGTTCTATAATTTGTCTCGTATATTACATGAATCTTTTGCAAGCGTCTGAACAATATCAGTTAATGACATGTATACATTGTACTATGTTTTTGATTTTCGTTGATTGGAAATAAACTATGATTGATTGATTGATTAAACAAGTCGTTCTGTTATCAAAAACGCGTCTCGAGTTCATTCCGATTTCGCAACGTGGCATTGCATCGCTTAACGTGCTAGCCTTTTGCCGAACGCGCGCTTGATGAGAAAACGTATACATTTATTTACCCGAAGTAAACTCACTCTTTTCCTGCAATTAACGTCTCGCGTACTCTCAACTGTAACCGGTAAGCATAGCAGGAGCGCATAAGAAAGACAATGTGTTTACTCCGGGCAAACCGACTGTCTTTCCACATCAGTGGATTATTATGAAGCACTGTCAGTTTACGACGTAAAACTGTGCATCGTAAGTCACTTTTTCGCGCTCACTGTTTTTATATTGTCTATGTGCTGTCTTTTTTATGCGACTTTTAAGCATTCCCAGGTGAAAATTAACATAATTATTATCTTCATGATACACACATTATGCCATTAGCCCATTACCGTTTCACGAGCTTCTTTCCTCCCGGGGGGGGGGGGGGGGGGGGGGGGGAGACACACAAAGCATTTCACTACATGAGGATGAAGATTATGACATACACATGTTTTTGATGATCGACTAACACAACACTCAGCACTGGATAGCAAACAATGTGAATTCAAATCGTACGTTTAGATTCCACGCACTGCTTGAATGTGGCTGAGACAATGGTTTCAGAAGTTACGGATATTTCTTTTCATCATGTATATCTATGGCAGTGACAATCAAGTGATCATCTTATCATAATACTAGAGGATTTTTGAGTTAATAATAGATGACGTCAGCAGTCACAATGATAGTCGTGTCATCTATAACAAAAACTATTCTTGGTGTGACGAATAAACGTAATCTCACAAGCACTACTGTGAGTCGCTGATGCGGTAATGTGCTAAAAACAGGTTCGGGGGAAGACAACTGCGAATACTTAGAACTTAAAATAGATAATGAAGATGCCGCTGTCTCTTTCAGTACCGGGTGGACGGCTTGTTCTCAAGACAATTATAAAATGCCATTGCGTTCAGAGCATGCAAACAGGTTGCCAGTAGCCATAAAACAGTTGAATAGACTGAATATGACAGAAGGATATCACTACTAATAATGCTATTGACATCACCAGTACCGTACTGAAGCAATTAGCCACCAAAGAGTCATATGAGATGAGTTGTGTTACAACAAGGAATGTATCCGCCGTCGATATTGCAGAATACACATTCAGAAAATCGAGTTTCTTGCTGTTTACCCTGCCCATCAGCTTCCCTCTCTTTCATGAACATCAATTAAGATGTTCTCTTTAACCTTGTGGAGGAATATTTATTGATACTTGTAGATGTCAACCTGAGTGAATCAGCAATTATCGTCAAGGTTTGATTAAAGGTCGTGTCATATTAGTTACCTTAATTACTCAGTCAGAACTAATAAGCTCTGACGGAGGAGTCTCGGGTGGAAAGAGGCCCACAGTCATGACGTGTGCACACAAGCCTCTTTTCAACGGGTGGTTTACTCATGCGTGAAATTGGACGGGGTTGGACGAAAGGGGTTTTGGGTGGTACGTCGGCTGATGTTGTGTTACGACGCGATTGTTTTAATTTGATGACCAAGCCAGGAACCTGAGGCCATGTATGATAATAACTCGAGTTCGTCTCGGACATAAAAGGTCCAAATAACATAAAAGATTGAAGGTCCATTTTCATCAGAAAGCTTTATTATGAAAACAGACCTCTGTGTGCAACTCCAGCAAAGAGTTGAGGCAGTTGTTCATCACAAGAAAAAAATTTAATGTCGATTGTTTGAGTATTTATTTTCCAATCATGACGTCTCTCTATATAATACATTTACATACATAAACATATATAGATATAGATATAGATATAGATATAGATATAGATATAGATATAGATATAGATATAGATATAGATTAAGGTATATTAAACATAAGACAAAACACAGTTACATTATGCGAATATATAGACAT